>NC_051318.1:61389110-61701163 GCF_015220235.1 Choloepus didactylus | reverse complement strand
AGACATTTCTGTTAAAAAAAAAAAAACAAACCACAACATCTTTTGACTCTTGAAAACCCATGATTATGTTAAGCATTTGAACTATACTTAAAATATCTTGATAATAGATGTTCACATCTACCTGTATTTTGTCTGTTCGTTGTTTAAAAACTCCTTCATGTAGAAGAGAAATTAATTTATGTACAAGACTAAGCCTTTGCTAGACTGTTTCACTTTGGAATATTTTCCTTATCTGCAATGCATACGTTGGAGTATGACCTATATTTATAGGCAAATTTAATGTGCCTTTTAGGAGTAGTTGTTGTGATTAACAGAAAGTGTAGAAGTAAAACTTGACCACATTTTTGTGTGATGTTTTCAGGGAATTTACCTGGCTGCTAATAGGGCTTGGGCTTGTTTTGTATTTTGTATCTTGATGAAACCTGGCACATAAATTATTGTCAGCCCTGAAGCAAATCTTCCTTTCTTCCCTTGGTTTTATTCAGTTCTTTCTAGTTGTATTTTATTTTTGGCTTGTTAAGAATTGTGATTTAGCAAAAAGAATTTAAGACCGTAAACTAAAAGTTGGTTATAGTTTCAGGAAGTGGGCCACTTCTCCTGGACTAGAAATTATGTTTAAGTGTATTTATTCCCTGCCCTCACCCTTTGCCCCAGCCAAATCTGAGTGTAGCTGACATTAGGTTTTATGGTGATTGAGTGAGAGTTCTGAGTTTTATAAAGATAGTTGGTCTTTAATTAACCAGGGGCAAAACACGGAGCTTTACATTTTACTGCCTCTTTGTTTCCCCCCTCCTCCCACCTGACTGTGTGAAGACTTGTTGGCCCTTCCCAACAGAAGGTGAAGGGGGAGGAGAAAAAAGTCTTAAGAGGGACAGTGAGGGCAGGAAAAATGTTTAGACTTTTGACCACTATGCGATTTCTGGATTCCATTTAGAACCTGGTGATCTGTGTGATTCTGATTACCACTATCTTGGAAGACTGAGAGTTGGCTTTGGTTTGCTATCAAGTGATGTTAGTATTGGCAAAAATAGTCCTCGTATATTCTGGGATGTTATGTAGCACAATTCCAAATCTTAGTAGAGGCTTAGTGACTTGAGAAGTGTGTCCTACTATTGTGTTGCATAAAGCAGTGCTATTTGCTGAATATACAATATAAGTTTTAACCAAGAACATGCTGTAATCAGGGGCTAACCACATTTTAGAGAGATGGCTAAGCTTAAAATGCTACTCTAACCACGTTTCCAAACAGGGTTAGACTTTTAAAGATGAAGTTCCACAAAATGCTTCTTGTTTCTTTCATGCTGGGTATGTTTATCATAGGTAATCACTAAATGATTTTTGAAGGAATGATGACTTTTTCTGGTATGTTATTTAAAATTAAGACAGAATAAAATGGAAGGTTAAATTCTAGCATAGTGTTTAGTCTGGAAAAACTGTCATGTAGTAAATCAATAGTGGTGACAAGCTCTCGATTTTGAAGAGTTCATCTAAGAATATTCTCTTTCAAAAAGTGACGTATTTCCATTGGCTCCTGTATGGTTTTATTCTTGGGCTATGGCAAAACTAGGATGGGTTGACTCTTGTGCATTAGAAGGTAACTTTAATAATGTGCTTTCAGGAACTGGGGAAGGTACTGTTTCCAAAACACCTGCCTCCAATACACACCCTTGAGATGTAACCATCAGTTTTGTTTTTTGTTGTCTTGTTCTTTCTTGAAAGTGCAGATGTTCTCAGGAAGAGGAATTTGATTTAACATAAGTGAGTAGTACATGGATGCCTTATTGCAGCCCAGGAGACATGAGGTAAGACAGTCCTGCCCTTGAGAAGACACAGTGTAGTGTGAGATGGCCAGGGGTGTGAGGAGGTAGGATCCTAGTTTCATTTTAGAGTTCACTATGACTTTCAGAGACACTCTCATTTGATGTTCAGTGTGCCGTTATATAGGGTACTATTTTACTAACCTATCGTAACCCAGTTTCCTCATCTATAAACTGGTGGTAAAAGCTCCTACCACATAGGGTTGCAGTGAGGGTTAACGGAGATTGCACACAAAGCAAATAGAATAACTGCTGGCTGTTGTTGTCTGTTTTATAGCTGAGAGAACTGAGGCCTGGAGAAGTGAGGTGGCAAACTTTATTACACATGAGTCTCAGCTTCTCTGATTCCAAGTCTCCTCCATCCCCTGACCCTTTTTTGAGGGACACATTATTAAGGTAGTTTAAAAAGGACAGCACTCATCCTTAGGGTAGTACTTGCTTCTCTAATATCGTCAATAACCTTCTCAATTATTTTACTCTGGGAAAGGAAAGAGCTAGGAGGTGGATATTTATTCTACTTAAATTATGTTTACTTTTTACCTAAAGTATTTGACTACGAGACACAATCCTTGCATTTATACACGTTTGTCATGTCTTACTAAAGAGATCTGGCAAAAGTTATCGCATCACAAATAATGATATAGATGTCCCATGAAATTCATTATACAAATTTTACCTGCTTTGGGTAGTCATGGGGGTCATATAATGGTTGCTTCAAAAATGAAGTTTAATAAAAGAAAGGAAAGAGGGATGTTTTAAATTCATTGAAAGCACTGAAAACCAGCTGAAAAACATGACAGCGCCTTGATGTGTACGGAATGAATTGGGTCTTCTTGCTGAGGACACCATGCGCTATATGGATTATCTCATTATAAGGTCATCATCATATGTGAACACTCAGTTATCCCCTCGAGTGGAAAGTGAAGACAGATTCATCTTGCGTGAAAGGTTTTACAGTGTGAAGCCTGTGCACCACAGTGACTTCTGAAGTAGTGTTCTTTGGGATTTTTTTTTTTTGGTGGGGGGAGCGCAATACTTATGTTGAAATGATTGGGATATGGTATGTTTCCATCTTAAATATCTAGTAGCTGATCAATTAATTAATTTGGAATCACCTGTGAGCCCCATTGAAGCCCATAGCCAGGTCTTTGTGGGCAAACCTTCCCTCCCCACTTTTAAAACATGTTCAAACTGGCACAAAGGTTTTGTACTGTGATTCCAAAAATATGGTACAGCATGTTTTTGGGATTCCAGCCATCTTTTAAAGACTCTTAAAGGAATTGAAAAATTTAAACGAGATGAGTGCTAGCTGACTTGCATTCATGAGGGTTTTGCTGATAACCAGTCTGGTATGAAGTGGTCTTTCAGAACCTCCCAGAATGTTTGAGATTTCAGTCATGTGGATTATGCGGTCAGAATTGGAACTGAGAGATGGAGCTTTAGGGCGACTTGTTGCTTATGTTGGTTGGAAATCTTATCCAGCAAAAAGATTAAAATAAAACTGTAAACAAAATAGTAAAGGGTGTGAAGATAATGAAATTAATACATTTCATGGGAACTGAAATTGTGTTTTTGAAATTTGGGAACTTGGCACTTATTTTGCTGATAGATATTTTCCTCCACAATATCTGCCCTTTAAAGCCTCTTTATCAAGGGCTTCTTTGGAGGCTACAGGTGGTGAGACAGGTTTGGCAGCAGTGTTTCCTTGGGTGTGCTGCTTGGCCCTTAGTATGATCTAGCAGACTAATTGTAACTTCACAGCAAGCGTCCGCTCAAGAGCTCTACACATGGATTTTTTTCCATCAGGATGGTTGGTCAGTGAGCAGGGACATACAACCAGAAGAAACACCCCCTTTTCTTGAAGCTTCAAAATATTTTCACTTATTATTTGTGTTCTGCCAAGCAGATAGGGAAAATACTTCTCTCCCTTTTAGAAATTAGGGGACTGAGTAGTGACTTAGAAGTGTGTAGTGTGAGATGGTCCAGTATTAAACTCCTGGTCTTTCTGATGTAGTGCACCTGAGATTATTTCAGGTGGCAATTAGTTTATTTTACTGAGTTATGAAAATATGGAAAGGGGCAAGAGAGGGAAAAAAAATGAGTTTTTATAGAAGGCAAGGTGTGGCTGTTTGCATAGTGGTCACTCCCATTGGTATTTACTTTTGATAACTTAGGTGGGAAACATGTGCTCTCTGTTTATTTAGTTCATATGAATCACAACCTCATAATGTAAAATGCATCACACCTTAAATAACTTTCCAATCAGTAAAGTTCAAAATTGTTGAAAAACTATATGAGTAATTGTTAGATTAGAATTATTAGGTAAGCAGTTCTCTCAAAATTCTGGAATTTCTTTCAGAATACTGAACACTTCTTAAAATAAGAATGATCTGTATTTTAAAGTATGGTTTTGTGTATTGTGTGTGTGTGTTTTAAAACAAATTGTTCTTAATTAAGTCTTGGAATCTTTCAGAGAGCTTTATTTTCTGCAGTGTTTTTAGGATACAGAAGATAGTCTAGTGGAATTCTATAATGTGTTAACTCAGTTTTTCTTTTAAGTAAAGGTTGTTACATCAGGCAGAACAGATGCCTGTTTGCTATGATGAAATTTCCTACAGCTAATAATAGTAGCTAACATTTGTGAATGCTTCTGTGAGTCAGGCAAATGCCAAGAGCTTCGTATGCGTTGCCCCATTTAATTCTCAGTATAACCCTGTGTGATGGGTACTTTTTAATCTCCATTTCACAGGTGAGAAAACTAAGAGATTATGTAACTGGTCCAGAGTTACAGGTAGGAAGTGGCAGAGATTCAAACACAGGATCCAAAGCCCCAGCCTGTTATCAGCAGCCACTATACAGAACAAAGTCCTGCTAAGCTTTTTTTTTTTTTTTTTTGGCATAAAAATTGGAAAACAATTTTTTCTTTTAGTTGTCTTTAGGAAGGGTCTTGAGTGAGTTTTTATTTATATGTTTATAGTCATTGCTAATTAAATAATTTTACTTTTCTCAAACTGGTTTTTTTAAGTTACTGAGGTTGGGGAAGCTAGTATATGCACTATGAATGTTTTCTAATGTTGATTTTAAAAACGGTCAGAGACAAAAGGGGGATGTGAAAGGAAATGAAATAAGCTTCAGTGGCAGAGAGATTCCAAAAGGAGCCGAGAAGTCACTCTGTTGGGCACTCTTATGAACAATTTAGACAACCCTTTTTAGGTTCTAAAGAATTGGGGTAGCTGGTGGTGGATACCTGAAACTATCAAACTACAACCCAGAACCCATGAATCTCGAAGACAGTTGTATAAAAATGTAGCTTATGAGGGGTGATAATGGGATTGGGAAAGCCATAAGGACCACACTCCACTTTGTCTAGTTTATGGATGGATGAGTAGAAAAATAGGGGAAGGAAACAAACAGAGAAAGGTACCCAGTGTTCTTTTTTACTTCAATTGCTCTTTTTCACTCTAATTATTATTCTTGTTATTTTTGTGTGTGTAGTAATGAAGGTGTCAGGGATTGATTTAGGTGATGAATGTACCACTATGTAATGGTACTGTAAACAATCGAAAGTACGATTTGTTTTGTATGACTGTGTGGTATGTGAATATATCTCAATAAAATGAAGATAAAAAAATAAAAAAAAATAAAAAAAAATGCTGTAGGTTTATGGTATCTGTTGCATGTGGATGCTGTGTGTATTAGTTCTGTAACTTTCTAAAAGGTTAAACTTTCTGAGGCTTAATTTTTTTACTTGTGGAAGGGGAATAGTTAACGATTATTAAACTTAAGGGTTGTGTGAATTGTATTGGTAATGAGAAGAAGCAATTAGCACAGAAACTGGTGTTTCCCTCTTCCTTTCTCCTCTAGATGTAGGAGATAGAGGAAATTGGATTAGATCTGATGATTCTGACTGCTTTTAAAAATCATCACTCTTTTTATATGAATTAATTTATCTATTACAAAAGAAACACCTGTTGGTTGTTAATGAACATGATAAGCAAAAATAATACTAACATTGAGTAGAATGCTACCACTTGGAATTAATTACTAGTAATATATTTACTCCATACTAATTTATAAAATACATACTTAAAGAGTTACAGAAATTGGGATCATATCCTACTTATTTATTGCTATAATCAGTATTTGTTAGGGATTGAACCAAGTCCCCCACAAAAGGCATGTTCGTGTCCTAACCCTGGTGCTGTGGGTGTGAACCCATTTGTAAGTAGGACGTATAAAGGTGTTATTAGTTAGGGTGTGCCCAAACGGAGTGAGGCTTGATCCAATGTGGCTGAAGTCCTTATATGCAAAGGAAATTGGTCATAGAAAGAGGGAGTCGGGGGAGCAGCCAGAAACTGAAAGTCAGTGGAACCAGGAAGAGAAAGGAGAAGACACCACCCTGTGCGTTGCCATGTGATGGACAGGCCAAGGAACCTCAGAGATTGTCAGCCAGTCAGAGGGTACCCACCCCAGAAGAAAGCAGCTCTAGCTTAGGAACCAATAAATTTCTGTTGTTAAGCCAACCCATTGTATGGTATTTGCTTTAGCAGCCAGGAAACTGAAATAGTATTTTTATAAGTAATATATTTTCATGCCATGAGTTTAAATTTCATGTAGCTTTCCATTTTATTGTTATGTTCAAATGTAACCAATTTTTTTATTGCTGGCCATTGAGGATGTTTGAATTGTTGGTACTATATATAATGTGAAACAATTGCTCTATGTGACTGTTTTTTTTGTTCTTCTCCTGTTGTCATCTTAGTATAAATTCCTAAATCAGCTCATACTGAGCCAGCATGGGTGCGTATTTAAGATTTCTGACATATATCACAAACTGCCCTCCAGAATGGTGATATCATTTTGTATTACCATCAACAATGTACAGGCCAAGCCAGATTCCCATATCCTTAGTAACACAGGCTACTGTTTAAAAGTCTTTGCTTAGTTTGTATATTCTGTCTCCTTTATAAATACTTGCTAAGTGGAGTCTGGTCTGTCTTTTATCCTCATTATTTAAATTTTGGAAAGGATGTAAATATGAAAGTATGTTGATATTTTGAATATCCACTATGTTTGATCTTCCCTTTTTAGTCTTTTTTTTGAAAATGAATCATTCTGAATGGTTGGGGTTTCTGACTAGCTCTGTATATTCCAATATTTATAACGTATTAATTATTGTTCTGAATATAATTCAGCCTTGTCTGTATAGTGCACTGGTTTTCCTTTGAGGGTTAATTATTGGCATGTGTTGTCAGAGTAGTATCTTCAGGGCCAGTGTATCCGATGAAGTTAAGTAGATATTTTTGTTAGCTGCCCTCAGATACTTGATTGCACAGCATGTCACCCATTACAAAACTAATAAGTAGGTGATATTCTCCCTGTGTCAGATGAGCAGACTTGGGTTAAGAGAGATTATACAACTTGCTTAAGATCACACAGCTATTAAGTAGTGAAAATGGGATTTGAATTTACTTTTGTCTGACTGAGCCCTTTCTTTTTCCATTTTGTCACTTACTATATTCCACCCTCCTGATTGGCCCAACCCTGACTATTAACTCTTCACTGCAGTCTCTGTGTGTGCAGGGCACAGCCCTTCTTTCTTCTAAGTTGTTGCTTGTAATCTTTGTTGATTTGAGAACATAATCACCAAATTGTTTCTGGGGTGGGTAATTAAGTATTGGTGGCTCTGGGAGGCTTTCCTCTGGCTAATGAGTGTGAACTCTGACATTTGGCTTTGGTTAGGAGTTTCCAGAGAGATGAGATGTTAGAATGTTTTCAGTAGCTGGGATCAGTGGTAGCTTTGAATTTGTTTTGGATTTATTTGGGGCAAATTCAAGACTCTGTACACAGGTTATCTAGGATAATCTGTGGGCCACTCTCAAGGTTACCCCTGAACGAATGTACCATTCTCTTTGAATGTTTTACTAGGCTTTTAAACCTTGTGTTTTACTTACGTGGCTGTGAGCTCCTTGAGGGTAGAGCCATCTGTTTTATTCATCTCCACCCGGTATCCCTCATAGTGCCTGTAACAAAGATACTCAGCAAATGTTTAATTCATGCAACATTGTAGCCCTTCTATAGATTAATGCAGTGTATAGAAACAGATCTTCTGTTTCTTCCTGCATGTTGTCATCTCCTGGTCAAGGCTCCTGTCCATGTTTGCAGAACAATTTATGAGAAACTAACTTTAATCCTAAGAGTAACTGTTATTTTATCAGATTACAGATGTGACATTGGGCATTGTGGAAAGATGCAGCATTAAGATATAGAGAGATTCAAGGTGGGCTGGAAAGCTGGCAGCTGTGAGTCAGGGTGGCAGGAGTATTGGGAGCATTATTTTGATGAGCTCTGCAGCTGACCTAGGATTTATGATTAGTGATTTCCCAAGTCAGGATTCTAGGAACATATTTCTCCCAGAAGTGGCAGGTAGAGGAAGGACTCCTGTTCCCAGGTGATAGTGGCTACATCTCTAGGGCATCTGTCACTGTAGTTGGTGCCTGTTCACACCCAAGGGCACCCAGCCCCAGGAGTTGTACTTGGAGCAGCTCCTTCCTACCATGGCTCCCAAGTTCTCTGCCATTACATCCCCTATGGAATCCCCTTTCCTATCCCAGCTGCTCCGCTTTCTACTGATAAAAGCTCTAGATATTTTCCTAGTGGTTCCACTAAGAGCATTGGTGATGGTAACCCAAAGTTGGCCTGTTAATATGTAAGAACCTTACCTGTTTAAAATATTTATCATCTTACCCCACCCTCTCTTTTGTCTCTCTGTGCTAGGATTTAATAGTCTTCTCCATAGGACAATATATAGTTCTGTATACCAATTAGAGCTACTTCATGAATAAGTTTAGGGAGAGAAATGTCCTCTGCTATTTAGTTTTGTAATGAAACTTGAAGAATTTAAAGTTAGAATTGAAATTAATGATGTACATATATAGTTTTTGGTATTTCAGTTTTATATCTTAGAATGTTCTCATTTATTCTTAGTAGAATATAATACCACCCATTGGCTTTCAATAGGAAATATGTTGGGAATATAGGTTAGTTTTTAACTTTCAATTATCATTCACTAAAATGGTTGTACTATAGAAAATGCTTGTTGTGTTTTTTTCTATGCATATTTACTCATATTAAAATAGTTAACCTCTCTGTTTGTAACATAGAGTTGTGCCTGATTTCTTCTATGGGACAATATTTGATGATGTACACAAATCCTTCAAGTATATAGTAAATGCATTTAAATTAACTTAATACTGAGTTTGACTTTATGCAATCTCTGATTAAGAGAAAATTAATGCCAAAATCTATCTTTCAGGCAGTAACGGAGAAGAATTTTGAAACAAAGGATTTTCGAGCATCTCTAGAAAATGGTGTTCTGTTGTGTGAGTAAGTATTTAAAGCGTTTAAAATATAATTCAAAAGCAAAGATGTGTGTGTGTGATGTGTGAGTGCATGCGTGTGTGAAAGTGTGTGTGTGTGTGTATTATGAGTTGTCTTCCCTGTCATGGCCACCTCAGTCACAGATATGTTTTCTTGGCCCCAAATGAGATTTGATCCCTGCAAATTAATACCCCCACAGTGCAGTGGAAAGAGGTTTTCAGTTTCTGTATCTAAAGATACTATTGGTGAAATACATATTATTTTTCATCAGCAAACAAGATTCTATTATTGCTTGATGGGCCAGTAGAAGTGGGTAGTTGAGGGGGAAGCATCATTACATTTTACCACCTGTCACTTATTCTGGATATTCTAACATCTGGAATTACCTAGTTTGAAGTTAATATACATTTTTTTTAATAAATAAATATTAAATGCAAATTTAGGCAGCAGTAAATTTTTCTTTTAAACTTTAAGTGGGGTTATTGCATTACTAAAATCAATTTGAATCATGGACCATTCTTCCAATTAATACATTATTGAGTCCCACCTGCAAGGCTTTGGTTACCATAAGTAAAATATGCTGGTGCCATGATTGGTGGTACAAGGCCTACATTCTATGTTTAGTGTAATGTTTTATTCTCCAGTGGATACATAGTACAGTTTGCCAGGTGTGTGACATTTGGGGGTGAGGGAGGCAAGCCCATAGAGTTTAAAGATGAGATCTGAGTGAAGGTGCCAGTTGTGTAAGTAAGCAAATAAATTATAAGAATGTACTTGAGTACCCACCCATATTTTTGAACACACTTAATTATCCTAGCTTATCGCATGGGTATTTATGGAATCTGTCCACAGCTAGGCACTGGGAGTGTATGTGCAGTCTGCAGATGATTTGATTATCGTTTTAAAGGAGGTTGCTTGCAACAAAGGTCAGAAGTCAATGGGCCTCGGTTTGATTCCTTGATCCATTACTTACTGTGTACATTTGAGCAAGTGACTTAACATCTGAGCCTTATTTTCTCATCTTCACAGTGGGGATTGTGGTATCTGATCTGCCTAAATCAAAGCATTGCCAAGTCCAATAATAATGCATTCATTAAGGTTTTTATAAACTATTACACTTTGTATAGCTAGCTGTAAGTTGTTGCTTGAAGATGGCCATGTAGATAATAGTCTTCATCCCATCAGCTCTGTGGGTAGTTGCTCAAACTTCTTTGTTTTAGAGCAGTATCAAGTTGAACCACATGGAGTTGCTGCTATTCAACCATTGTGACTTACAGAAATGTCAGTTTCCTTGGCTCAACCTAATATATAGCAGGGCAGGCATGTGCAAAAGGGCCATGAATGAAATTTTAGGGATATTTCTTGTCTTCTTCCAATGAATCATCATTGCCAAATAGTGTTTAAACTTAAGTAGTCCATTTTGTCAGTTCAATTGGTCACTGACAAGAAGTTCCTGTTTTTGACTTGAAAGTTTTATGATTTAAATATGTTGTAATGTGTTCAGAAGATGGAGGGACAAAAGGCAATCTTTCTTAGGAAGAGGCAAACAACTAGCAAACTATCTCAGCAATGAGTATGGGCTACTTAGAGGTTTGCAGCACAATGACTTTGATGTCAGTTCCAAACCCCCTGCATAGGAGTTAGTGGGTTTATGTGGGAAATGTGCCTACCAAGCACTGAGTTGGTTTTAGGCATACAAGAGCATAGAACTCAAAGAGATGATTTTTCAAGTCACTTTGTGGGTTATGTAATTCTAGTGATGGACTAGTGCTCAAACAGTGTTAGGGGTCCCCTTTTTGGGGGATTGCCTCTATAACTAGCTAATCAAATATACTTGATAGAGAAACCTATTTATTTTTTTAAAATGCACTAGCCTTGGCTTTGAATGATTTGAGGTGATTTCTAAGATTATATCCAACCTAAAGTAGGAGTACGTTGTTACTAGTGCCAATATTCAGAGTTGATGAAAAACTGCTGTACTGTTAGATTACATACAAAGGTCCTTCCTTAAAGATGACAGCAAATCTTTGGACCCATATTAAGAGATATATTGGTTTAGAAAAAGTCACTTAATTTACAAACGTCTAAAAGCTCATTCTTAGCTTGTTTCCTAATTGGCATAAAAGTAATTTGGGGTTTTGTGCGTTACCAGATAACCCACTATACTTGTAATCAATGTTTCCTCAAGTATCTTACATAATTGTTAAGCTGTGGTAATCAGTGATTATAGCTTACTGTGAAACATCAAAGTATTGCATAATATTTGTTTTGAAAAAAATACTTTCTCTAAATTTTGAATCACATTATTTATAGTCACTGGTTAATGAAGGCATATTAATCTAAAAGGTGTCTGGGTTAAAAAAAAAAAAGTCCAGGTAATTATAGTCTGTATATATCCACAGCTGAAGAAAGCCTAGCTGGTTTGACCTATGAAAGAATTAACAGGTACTACTGCCTGTGAGTATATCTAAGCCCTAAGAAGAAAACAAAATCAGCCTTTCAAAGGCTGATACAAGCCCTGACTTTTAAGTTAATGGTACATATAGTAAGCTGCCTGTCTTTGAGAATATTTTACCCTTTAGGGAACTCAGTTTTAGCTGAACTGTGATTAGGACATTTTTGAAATCTAAATTCATTTTCTTGTAGGAAATGGCTGACTTCTGTTTGACTCATTGCCAGAAAAATGACAGATTCTTGTGAAATACAGGGCCTGCGTGTTACCTATTAAACATTTCTAGGCATCTTGGTTCATTATCACCATTAAGAAGTTGTTGTAGTAATTTAAGCAGTCTCTAATCCTTTTTGAAACAGCGTCCTGAAGTATCACAGTCAAGAGTTGGAGATGAGCTTATTATTTAGCTTTCACCCGATTGGCAGTGTACTGACATTTCAGATGATCTAAATTATGTTTAAACCCTGCCCTGAAGTTTCAGGCAAGAGGCACATCTGAGTAAAGGGGGAGTTATGTGCATTCGTTGCCTTTTAATTTGATTGACTATGGAAATTAGTATTTTCTGTTAATCATCCCAGCATCTTTTAGTTTGTTTCATTGTGGGATCTAGTGAGTTTAGGACTGAAGAATACTCCCCGTTAAAGTCTATTATAGTAATTCTTTTACTGTCAACCTTAGACTCTTAATCTTGCTTGGCTTTGTTAAACAGTAAGATGGTAACAAAATCCAAATTTGGGGTTTTCTAATTAGGAAAAGGATCACCAAGAGTCTATAAAGTGATTTTGACTCCTTGCTGTAAATTTCTATGAATTTTATTAATAGTATTCATTAATCTGTGTTCTGCCTCCAGTGTTTCTTTGTGTTCATGAGGGCTGCCTTACCATATACTCAAAAAAAAAAAAGGCAAGTTTTGCCATTCTGTAAATATCCACAATACTCTGTTGCTCTGTGGTTTTAGCAGAATTATTTCTCTTTTCTAAACATATTTGGTTGTGGTATATCCTGCTAGTGATATGAGTTAGTAATCTTACAGTTACTCATGTTATGATGGCAATCTTGGAAATATTGAAATGAGAAGTCTTTATTCCTCTTTTGAAGTAAGATGATTTGTTTGAAGATAGTCTTATTGGGTGTGTCACTGGTTAGTTTACACTTCCCATCCTTGGAATAATCATTCTTTGCTCTGTTCCAAGTTGACTGCACATCGGAAATTTATGCCTTTTTGAACATGTGGCTCACATTGCTGAGAAAACAGTTTTTACTCTCACCAGACCTTCTTTTCTGCTGCTTGCAGCTTTGAAAGAGTGGAGCAAGATTATTCAGCTATTGGTTTGAGAAGTCTTGTTTCTATTTATGTATTCTATAATGACTACTTTGTGCCCAAAAGTACCAAAACATTTAGTTAAAGATACATTCAATAGAAGAAGAATGAAAATTAGTTGAAAACATGCTCCCGTTAATTTACCGTGGGATACTTAGGTGTTTTACAGCATCAGACAAGATGGAGAACACTCTTGCCTCTCATTCATATAAGAGATACCTATCCTTTTGTTAGTTGGGAATTTTCATGTGTCATGTGTCAGCACCATCAGTGGGCCATGTGGCTTCTGTGTAGGACTCCATGTGAAGCCCAGAGGGTATTGTATAATGTTGAAGCTGTTTTCCTTTTTCGGTTTCTGGTTTTGAGTTTCCTGACGAGGATAGTTGCTTATGAACAGCGCTCCAGATGCCAACTCTATCTATTGACCCTGACTTGTTATTTTAGCCTTTTCAAATTCAACTAGTGAAAACATTTTTTTCTGCACTTCAAGTAATATAAACTTTGAGGTTTCCATGTTACTTGATAACCCAGCAACAGTAAACCAAAGATGCAAGGGTTCAAGTTCATAAAGATAATTTTTAAAATGTTAAACTGCCTTCTCTTCCCAGCAGTATTTTATGGTTGGCATCTGTATGCTTTCTCTTTAAGCTTCATGGTCACTTTTTGCAGTAGTTTGTACTTTTTTTTTTTGATTTAATAAATTTTATTTTGAAATAAATTCAATCTTACAGGAAGAGTTGCAAAAACAGTACAAACCCCATACATAGAACTCCATCATACCCTGACCCCCCTCCCCTGATACCCCGATCCACCACCTTTAACATCCTGTCATACCACCATTTCTTTCTTTCCCTCCCTCTCTCCCTGCCTCCCTCCCGCCCTATCATCCATCATCTGTTGCTCTGTCCTCTGAACATATGAGAGCAAGCTGCATGTATCTTTGAACAAACAATATAATTCACATATACCTTTCCCATGGACAAGAACATTCTTTTATGCAATCTCATTAAGCGCAGCTAAGAAGTTCAAGAAATTCAACATTGATATAAAGCTTACATTCTGTATTTCCTTTTTTTGTGGGTGAGTGTCCCATCTGTGTCCCTTTGAGCCTCCTCTCCTCCATCCTCAGATCCCATCCAGGATCATTCTTGGCATTTAATTGTCATCTATTTAGACTGTCTTTTTTTTTTTTTTTTTTCAATTGTGGAAACATATATATAGCCTAAATCTTCCCTTTCCACCACCTCCCTAGCATTCCATTAGTGGGATTAATCACATTTAGAATGTTGCAATGCTATCACCTTTCCACCATCCATTTATAGAAGTTTCCTTTCACCCCAAACAGAAACCCTACTCTCATTTCTTAACTCCCCATTGCCCCTTCCCCTATTTCTCGGAACCCCTACTCTACTTTTCATCTCTATGGTCATATTCTCTGATACTTTCTTTGTGTTTGCCGTGGGGTTTAAATTTAACATCTTAAATCTATAACAATCTTGTTTTTCTTTGATACCAACTTAAGTTCAATATGACACATAAATTATGTTCCTATTCTCCATCATTCCCCCACCTTTATGTAGTTCTTGTCAAAAATTACATATTTTACATTGAGTCCAAAACCACTGATTTATCATTACAGTTTATGTATTTTAGATCCTGTAGGAAGTAAATAGTGGAGTTATAAATCAAAAATACAGTAGTATTGGTATTTATATTTACCATGTGATCTTCACTGGAAATCTTTATTTCTTCATGTAGTTTCAGTCAGTTGTTTAGTGTCCCTTCCTTTCAGCCTGCTCACTCCCTTTAGCATTTCTTATAGAACTGATTACTGGTGATGAAGTTCCTCAGCTTTTGATTTTCTGGGAATGTTTTTATCACCCCCTCATTTTTATCCTCCAGGTGTTTGTGAATTCTCCAAGTCTCTGATGGTTATTGACTTCTATTTGTTTTCCATTGTGATCAGAGAATGTGCTTTGAACAAATTAATTTTTTTTTTTTTTTAATTTATTGAGGCTTGTTTTTATGTCCCAGCATACGGTCCATTCTGGAGAAAGATCCGTGATCACTAGAGAAGAATGTGTGTCCCGGTGACCTGGGATGTAATATTCTATATATGTCTGTTACAATTTTCTATATCTTTCTCTCCTTTCTTTGTTTCTCTGTCAGTAGGGCTCCCTTTAGTATCTGAAGTAGGGCAGGTCTTTTATTACCAAAATCTCTCAGCATTTGTTTGTCTGTGAAGAATTTAAGCTCTTCCTCAAATTCTAAAGAGACTTTTGCTGGATAAAGTAGTCTTGGTTGGAAATTTTTCTCTCTCAGAATTTTAAATATGTCATGTCACTGCCTTCTCGCCTCCATGGTGGCCACTGAGTAGTCACTACTTAGTCTTATGTTGTTTCCTTTGTAAGTGGTGAATTGCTTTTCTCTTGCTGCTTTCAGAACTTGCTCCTTCTCTTCAGTATTTGAGAGTCTGATCAGAATATGTCTTGGAGTGGGTTTATTTGGATTTATTCTATTTGGAGTTCGCTGGGCATCTGTGCTTTGTGCATTTATATTGTGTAGAAGGTTTGGGAAGTTTTCCCCAACAATTTCTTTGAGTAGTCTTTCTAGACCTTTACCCTTCTCTTCCCTTTCTGGGATACCAATGAGTCTTAAATTTGGATGTTTTATTTTATCTATCATATCCCTGAGATCTATTTCAATTTTTTCGATTTTTTTTCCCCATTCTTTCTTTTGTTCTTTCATTTTCCATTCTGTGGTCCTCGAGGAGGCTGAGTCATTGTTCAGCTTCCTCTAATCTTGTATTATGAGTACCTAGAGTCTTTTTAATTTGCCTACAGTTTCTTTAATTTCCATAAGATCTTCTATTTTTTTATTTACTCTTGCAATTTCTTTTTTATGCTCTTCTAGGGTCTTCTTTATGTCCTTTATATCCTGTGCCATGCTCTTCTTCATGTCCTTTATATCCTGTGCCATGCTCTCATTGCCTGTCTGTAGTTCTTTGATTAATTGCGCCAAGTACCGTGTGTCTTCTGATCTTTTGATTTGGATGTTTTGGTTTGGGTTCTCCATATCGTCTGGTTTTATCATATACTGTAAGATTTTCTGTTGTTTTTGGCCTCTTGGCATTTACTTTACTTGGTCTCTAATATGTCAGAACTGCAGCTTGGTGGCGTACACTTTCTCTATCTAACCAGCAGATGGTGTCTGTGAGTCACCTATTCTCCTCAAGTCACTTCTCCCCAACTTTGTCTTTGTGGTGTGTGGGGTTCTGACTCTTGTGGGGGCCAATTGGTGCACTTAATTTGGGTGTGATGTTGGTGCTGTCCTCCCAGAATGTGGGGCGTGTGTCTGGGTGGTTAGAGAGGCAGGGCAGCTTTAATAATCAAAGCTCCCAGGTGTTCCCAGAGATTTAAGGCTGTTCTCTGCCGCTGACCCACAAGTCCTTGGTATTGGCATAGGTTCCCTGGGATTTCTGAGTGGTTCCCCCTTCCCTGCTGTGCTCTTCCAGGACCTCTGCTGAGGGAGGGCTGTGCCACGTCACAGGTGTGCGCCACCTCCAGGGAAGCCCTGGGTTGCTGGGCCGTGCACGGGCGCTCCTAGCCCGCTTCAAAGATGGTTGAATGGGGCATGTTAACTTCCCCCTTTCCGCACAGCACCACCCTCCCAGCTCCGGGACAATCAGCCGTGGGCGTATTAAAAGCCGCTGTCCACAGCTGACACTGGCATGTGTGCGGTGCTGCGGGAAAGACTCCCTGTCACACTGGGCTTCCTGGCGTGACTCTGGGCTGCGGGTCCGGTGCTGGGCAGGAGTGTCCCCTGCCTGCCAGGGAGATGGCTGCAAGTCGTGCGGTCCTTTCTCCCTTTGGCTCCCCTTTGCTTCCCTGGGCCTAAGACAGTCAACAGTGGGTGTGGGAAGGGGTATCCTCCATGCCAGACACCGAGGCAGTAGCCCAGCCTGCTCCTGCCATGCTTCACTGCAGGGCTCTCCCTGTCGTATCTGTAACTGCTCTCGGGCTTCTTTTTTTTTTTTTTCCTCCCAAAGAACTAGTCCTTCTCCAAATGCCATCCCACCGTTTCCCCACACTGTAGCATGGCCGAGGGACTTTCAGCCAACTCACTCATTTGTTGCAGAATGGAGACTCCTGGTTTTACCAAATGCATGGTCCCTGTAGATTTAGCAGACCTTGTCTGGCTGGTGCTACTCTGGAACTGGTATTCTGGGTCACTTTATGGTTTTTATCTAGTATTTTTAACGGAGGTGTTTTTTTGCCCTGTCTCACCTAGCCACCATCGTAGGTTCTCCTAATTGTACTTTGGGAATCTGTTCAAAGAAAATAATACGAAATGGTGAAAAGATATGTAAAAAGCCTCTTCAGTGTGGCAGATATTAAACACAGATGTCTAAAATGTGATACATAAAATTGGTGCAATTTTTTACATCCTTTAAGGGTGGAGACTATGAAAGCTGCAGCACTGTAGAAAAATTATGTGTAGGTATCTGACAGGTATAGAGACAGAATGTCACTGTTTGTGAAGATGCAGGGGTGCTGTGAGGTAGGCACTTGAATGCTGCCTGCTGGTGAAAAAATAAATTGAATCATATTGCCAAACTCCTTTCAGACAAGTATCAAGAGCATAAAATCCGATGGCTTCATTTCTAGAAATAGAATGTAAGAAACGATAGGGAGCATGGACAGAGATATACATACAAATAGGCATTGCAGCATTTTTATGGTGGCAAAAATTGGAGATAACCTAAGTCCAACTACAAGAGAATGACACATTGCTCTCATTTACATGGAGGAATTCAATAACATTACTTAACAGAGATAGTAAATAGCAGAACGGACGGGACCAGAAACCCCTGCTAGACACCCTTTGCTTTTGATGTGGTATCAGGAAGATTTCCTGCTGCTCGGTGAGATCCGTTAGAGCTATAACCATTTAGATTCCTCAGAATAAGAGGAATTTGTTGTCAGACTACACAAGCTTTGCCAGACTCAACTCAGGATGCTTTAGGAATAACTGTGAGGCTAAGTAAGAAGGCGCTGTCGTAACAAAAAAGGTGACTATAAATTACATTGGTACTGACTAATTGCTGTTCCATGTACTTTCTCATCTTAGCATTTATTGTTAAATTCTATTTATACTGTAGGTAATTCAGCAGTATTCAAAATGACTACCATAGTATCTCCAGAAATTAAACTTATTAGTTTTATTTTCAGTCTTTGAGAGTACTAAAGTTATCATAGATATTTATATTGAATGCTTTTAAACTTTTAACTTTTTAATTATATATGTTGATTATTTTACATGGAGAATGGGATCACTAACCACTCAATGGATTTTACTTTAAAAATATTGTAGCTTATGAATTTAGATGGAGGTAATTAATTTAAACTCTTAGTAATGAATACAATGCATGATAGAGAGTTTACTCTCTTGATAACGTTTGACATTTAGGAGAGAACATTAAGGTTTAACTTGCCTGGCAACAGAAAAAATTATGCTTTTAACAGAGGGAGGTGTCATTTTTGGTGAGAGCAAAAATCTGTTTCTAGCAAATGAGTGAAATTAAAGGTAAAGTTTTTCTAAATTTGTTTCTATAAAGAAGATAGAGGTTTTGAATAATTCATAGAAAAATTTCTGTATTAAAATTTAGGCAGTGGCTTTTAGCCATTTATCTACTAAATGCCAGATATCTTGTTAAGTGCTAGGAGATGCTGTTTGGAATAAGAGATGGTGCTTGCCCTTAGCAGCTTCTCTGTTTGCTCTATTCCCAACCCCAACCCAGTGCACTGCCTTTAGTAAGCATTCAAATGTTCGTTGAGCGGAATTTGTGTCTAGAATAAAAATAGGCAAATAAACATCAAATAGCAGATAAAGCAAAAATTATTGCTATTTAATCTCTAGGGAAATTTATGGTATTATGAAGATAATACTTCATAATATCTTGTTTCTTTTTTTTTTTTTTTTTTTTTATCATCATTTTATTGAGATATATTCACATACCACGCAGTCATACAAAACAAATTGTACTTTCGATTGTTTACAGTACCATTACATAGTTGTTCATTCATCACCTAAATCAATCCCTGACACCTTCATTAGCACACACACAAAAATAACAAGAATAATAATTAGAGTGAAAAAGAGCAATTGAAGTAAAAAAGAACACTAGGTACCTTTGTCTGTTTGTTTGCTTCCCCTACTTTTCTACACATCCATCCATAAACTAGACAAAATGGAGTTTGGTCCTTATGGCATTCCCAATCCCACTGTCACCCCTCATAAGCTACATTTTTATACAACTGTCTTCGAGATTCATGGGTTCTGGGTTGTAGTTTAATAGTTTCAGGTATCCACCACCAGCTACCCCAATTCTTTAGAACCTAAAAAGGGTTGTCTAAAGTGTGCGTAAGAGTGCCCACCAGAGCGATCTCTCGGCTCGTTTTGGAATCTCTCTGCCACTGAAGCTTATTTCATTTCCTTTCACATCCCCCTTTTGGTCAATAAGATGTTCTCCATCCCACGATGCCGGGTCTACATTCCTCCCCGGGAGTCATATTCCACGTTGCCAGGGAGATTCACTTCCCTGGGTGTCTGATCCCACGTAGGGGGGAGGGCAGTGATTTCACCTTTCAAGTTGGCTTAGCCAGAGAGAGAGGGCCACATCTGAGCAACAAAGAGGCATTCAGGAGGAGACTCTTAGGCACAAATACAGGGAGGCCTAGCCTCTCCTTTGCAGCAACCGTCTTCCCAAGGGTAAAACTTATGGTAGAGGGCTCAACCCATCAAACCACCAGTCCCCTATGTCTGTGGTCATGTTAGCAACCATGGAGGTGGGGTAGGCGAATACCCCTGCATTCTCCACAGGCTCCTCAAGGGGGCACTACATCTTTTTTTTTTTTTTTTTTTCCTTGTTTGTCTTTTTTCTTTTTTTTTTTTTTTTTTAACTTTCTCTTCTTTTTTCAAATCAACTGTATGAAAAAAAAAGTTAAAAAGAAAACAAACATACAATAAAAGAACATTTCAAAGAGACCATAGCAAGGGAGTAAGAAAAAGACAACTAACCTAAGATAACTGCTTAACTTCCAACATGTTCCTACTTTACACCAGGAAAGTTACATAATATAGCAACATTTCAGTGAACTTGTTCCTACTACATCCATCAGAAATTAACAGACCATAGTCATTTCTGGGCATCCCCAGAACGTTAAATAGCTTATCTGTTCTTCTTGGATTATTGTTCCCCCTTCCTTAATTGCTCTCTACTGCTAGTTCCCCTACATTCTACATTATAAACCATTTGTTTTACATTTTTCAAAGTTCACATTAGTGGTAGCATATAATATTTCTCTTTTTGTGCCTGGCTTATTTCGCTCAGCATTATGTCTTCAAGGTTCATCCATGTTGTCATATGTTTCACCAGATCGTTCCTTCTTACTGCCGCGTAGTATTCCATCGTGTGTATATACCACATTTTATTTATCCACTCATCTGTTGAAGGACATTTGGGTTGTTTCCATCTCTTGGCAATTGTGAATAATGCTGCTATGAACATTGGCGTGCAGGTATCTGTTCGTGTCACTGCTTTCCGATCTTCCGGGTATATACCGAGAAGTGCAATCGCTGGATCGAATGGTAGCTCTATATCTAGTTTTCTAAGGAACTGCCAGACTGACTTCCAGAGTGGCTGAACCATTATACAGTCCCACCAACAATGAATAAGAGTTCCAATTTCTCCACATCCCCTCCAGCATTTGTAGTTTCCTGTTTGTTTAATGGCAGCCATTCTAACCGGTGTTAGATGGTATCTCATTGTGGTCTTAATTTGCATCTCTCTAATAGCTAGTGAAGCTGAACATTTTTTCATGTGTTTCTTGGCCATTTGTATTTCCTCTTCAGAGAACTGTCTTTTCATATCTTTTGCCCATTTTATAATTGGGCTGTCTGTACTATTGTCATTGAGTTGTAGGATTTCTTTGTATATGCAAGATATCAGTCTTTTGTCAGATACATGGTTTCCAAAAATTTTTTCCCATTTAGTTGGCTGCCTCTTTACCTTTGTGAGAAATTCCTTTGAGGTGCAGAAACTTCTAAGCTTGAGGAGTTCCCATTTATCTATTTTGTCTTTTGTTGCTTGTGCTTTGGGTGTAAAGTCTAGGAAGTGGCCGCCTAATACAAGGTCTTGAAGATGTTTTCCTACATTATCTTCTAGGAGTTTTATGGTACTTTCTTTTATATTGAGATCTTTGGTTCATTTTGAGTTAATTTTTGTGTAGGGGGTGAGGTAGGGGTCCTCTTTCATTCTTTTGGATATGGATATCCAACTCTCCCAGCCCCATTTGTTGAAAAGACCATTATGGCTCAGTTCGGTGACTTTGGGGGCCTTATCAAAGATCAGTCGGCCATAGATCTGAGGGTCTATCTCTGAATTCTCAATTCGATTCCATTGATCTATATGTCTATCTTTGTGCCAGTACCATGATGTTTTGGCAACTGTGGCTTTATAATAAGCTTCAAAGTCAGGGAGTGTAAGTCCTCCCACTTCGTTTTTCTTTTTTAGAGTGTCTTTAGCAATTCGAGGCATCTTCCCTTTCCAAATAAATTTGATAACTAGCTTTTCCAAGTCTGCAAAGTAGGTTGTTGGAATTTTGATTGGGATTGCATTGAATCTGTAGATGAGTTTGGGTAGAATTGACATCTTAATGACATTTAGCCTTCCTATCCATGAACATGGAATATTTTTCCATCTTTTAAGGTCCCCTTCTATTTCTTTTAGTAGAGTTATGTAGTTTTCTTTGTATAGGTCTTTTACATCTTTGGTTAAGTTGATTCCTAGGTACTTGATTTTTTTAGTTGCTATTGAAAATGGTATCTTTTTCTTGAGTGTCTCTTCAGTTTGTTCATTTCTAGCATATAGAAACATTACTGACTTATGTGCATTAATCTTGTATCCTGCTACTTTGCTAAATTTGTTTATTAGCTCTAGTAGGTGTATCGTCGATTTCTCAGGGTTTTCTAGATATAAGATCATATCATCTGCAAACAATGACAGTTTTACTTCTTCTTTTCCAATTTGGATGCCTTTTATTTCTTTGTCTTGCCGGATTGCCCTGGCTAGCACTTCCAGCACAATGTTGAATAACAGTGGTGACAGCGGGCATCCTTGTCTTGTTCCTGATCTTAGAGGGAAGGCTTTCAGTCTCTCACCATTGAGTACTATGCTGGCTGTGGGTTTTTCATATATGCTCTTTATCATGTTGAGGAAGTTTCCTTCAATTCCTACCTTTTGAAGTGTTTTTATCAAAAAGGGATGTTGGATTTTGTCAAATGCTTTTTCAGCATCTATTGAGATGATCAATTGATTTTTCCCTTTCGAGTTTTTAATGTGTTGTAATACATTGATTGTTTTTCTTATGTTGAACCATCCTTGCATGCCTGGAATGAACCCCACTTGGTCATGGTGTATGATTTTTTTAATGTGTCTTTGGATTCGATTTGCAAGTATTTTGTTGAGGATTTTTGCATCTATATTCATTAGGGAGATTGGCCGGTAGTTTTCCTTTTTTGTGGCATCTTTGTCTGGTTTTGGTATTAGATTGATGTTAGCTTCATAAAATGAGTTAGGCAGTGTTCCACTTTTTTCAATGTTTTGAAAGAGTTTGAGTAAGATTGGTGTCAGTTCTTTCTGGAAAGTTTGGTAGAATTCCCCTGTGAAGCCATCTGGCCCTGGGCATTTATTTGTGGGAAGATTTTTGATGACTGATTGGATCTCTTTGCTTGTGATGGGTTGGTTGAGGTCTTCTATTTCTTCTCTGGTCAGTCTAGGTTGTTCATATGTTTCCAGGAAATTGTCCATTTCTTCTACATTCTCCAGTTTGTTGCCATACAGTTGTTCATAATATCCTCTTATAATTTTTTTAATTTCTTCAGGATCTGCAGTTATGTTACCTTTTTCATTCATTATTTTGTATATATGGGTCTTCTCTCTTTTTGATTTTGTCAGTCTAGCTAGGGGCTTGTCAATCTTGTTGATCTTCTCAAAGAACCAACTTTTGGTGATATTTATCCTTTCTATTGTTTTTTTGTTCTCTATGTCATTTATTTCTGCTTTAATCCTTGTTATTTCTTTTCTTGTACTTGGTTTAGGATTGGTTTGCTGTTCATTTTCTAGCTTCTTCAGTTGATCCATTAGTTCTTTGATTTTGGCTCTTTCTTCCTTTTTAATATATGCGTTTAGTGCTATAAATTTCCCCCTTAGCACTGCTTTTGCTGCATCCCATAGGTTTTGGTATGTTGTGTTCTCATTTTCATTCGTCTCTATATATTTAGCAATTTCTCTTGCTATTTCTTCTTTAACCCACTGATTGTTTAGGCGTGTGTTGTTTAACCTCCAGGTATTTGTGAATTTTCTAAGTCTCTGATGGTTATTGACTTCTAATTGTATTCCATTGTGGTCAGAGAATGTGCTTTGAATAATTTCAATCTTTTTAAATTTATTGAGGCTTGTTTTATGTCCCAGCATATGATCTATTCTGGAGAAAGTTCCGTGAGCACTAGAAAAGTATGTGTATCCTGGTGATTTGGGATGTAATGTCCTGTAGATGTCTGTTAAATCTAATTCATTTATCAGATTGTTTAGGTTTTCAATTTCCTTATTGGTCTTCTGTCTGGTTGATCTATCTATAGGAGAGAGTGATGTGTTGAAGTCTCCCACAATTATTGTGGAAACATCAATTGCTTGCTTTAGTTTTGCCAATGTTTCTCTCATGTATTTTGTGGCACCTTGATTGGGTGCATAGACATTTACGATTGTTATTTCTTCTTGCTGAATTGCCCCTTTTATTAGTATGTAGTGGCCTTCTTTGTCTCTCAAAACATCCCTGCATTTGAAGTCTATTTTATCTGAGATTAATATTGCTACACCTGCTTTCTTTTGGCTGTAGCTTGCATGAAATATTTTTTTCCATCCTTTCACTTTCAGTTTCTTTGTGTCCCTGTGTCTAAGATGAGTCTCTTGTATGCAACATATTGATGGTTCATTTTTTTTGATCCATTCTGCGAATCTATATCTTTTAATTGGGGAGTTTAATCCATTTACATTCAACGTTAAAACCGTGAAGGCATTTCTTGAATCGGCCATCTTATCCTTTGGATTATGTTTGCCATATTTTTCCCTCTCTCTATTAATATCCTTTATTGTACCCATACCGAATCTCTTTAGTACTGAACCTTTCTCCAGGTCTCTCTGTCCTGTCTTTGTTTCTCTGTCTGTAGGGCTCCCTTTAGTATCTCCAGTAGGGCAGGTCTCTTGTTAGCAAATTCTCTCAGCATTTCTTTGTCTGTGAAAAATTTAAGCTCTCCCTCAAATTTGAAGGAGAGCTTTGCTGGATAAAGTATTCTTGGCTGGAAATTCCTCTCACTCAGAATTTTAAATATATCGTGCCACTGCCTTCTTGCCTCCATGGTGGCTGCCGAGTAGTCACTACTTAGTCTTATGCTGTTTCCTTTGTATGTGGTGAATTGCTTTTCTCTTGCTGCTTTCAGAACTTGCTCCTTCTCTTCTATGTTTGACAGTGTGATCAGTATATGTCTCGGAGTGGGTTTTTTTGGATTTATTCTATTTGGAGTTCGCTGAGCATTTATGATTTGTGTATTTATGTTGTTTAGAAGATTTGGGAAGTTTTCCCCAACAGTTTCTTTGAATACTCTTCCTAGACCTTTACCCTTTTCTTCCCCTTCTGGGACACCAATGAGTCTTATATTCGGACGTTTCATATTATCTATCATATCCCTGAGGTCCATTTCGAGTTTTTCAATTTTTTTTCCCCATTCTTTCTTTTATGCTTTCATTTTCCATTCTGTCATCTTCCAGGTCACTGATTCGTTGTTCAACTTCCTCTAGTCTTGTACTATGAGTGTCCAGAATCTTTTTAATTTGGTCAACAGTTTCTTTAATTTCCATAAGATCATCCATTTTTTTATTTAGTCTTGCAATGTCTTCTTTATGCTCTTCTAGGGTCTTCTTGATTTCCTTCATATCCCGTACTAGGGTCTCATTGTTCATCTTTAGTTCTTTGAGTAGCTGCTCTAGGTGGTGTGTCTCTTCTGGTCTTTTGATTTGGGTGCTTGGGCTTGGGTTATCCATATCGTCTGGTTTTTTCATATGCTTTATAATTTTCTGTTGTTTTTGGCCTCGTGGCATTTGCTGAACTTGATAGGGTTCTTTTAGGGTTTGTAGACCAGTTGAAGTCCTTATCTCTAATTTATCAGATCTACAGCTTCGTGGAGTACACTTTCTCTAACTAACCAGCAGGTGGCGTCCACGAGCCACCTGTTCTCCACAAGCCAGATCTCCCCTGCTTAGCCTTTTTGGTGAGTGGGGGAGTGAGTCTTGTGGGGCCCAATTGGTGTCCCAAGCTTGCGTGTGTAGTTGGTGTTGCCTGCCCTGTATGTGGGGCGTGTTTCTGGGCAGTCGGGGAGGAGGGGTGGCCCTAACAATCAAATCTCCCTGATGATCCTAGAGTTTTAGAGCTGCTGCAATAGTCTAATCCTTCAGTTCAGTCCTGCCACAGTTTGTCTCTGCCACTGACCCACAAGTCTTTGGTATTGGCGTATGGCTCCTGAGACTTGCAAGTGGGCCCCTCTTCCAGGCTGTGCACCCCGGGTCCTCTGTTGAGGGATGACTGTGCTATGTCACAGGTGAGTGCCGTCTCCCCAGGGCAGTTCTGGGCTGCTGGGCTGTGTTGGGAGGCTCCCAGTCTGCTCAAATGATGGCTGAATGGGGCTCTGTTAATTCACACTGCTCCCCCTTCCCAGCTCTGGGACATTCAGCTGAGGTTGCAGGGAAGGCTAATGTCCACGCCCAGTTTTGTGGTGTGTGCCTGTTATTTGAAGCACTTCCGTCACACTGGGTTGTCTGGGGCAGTTCTGGGCTATGGGGCTGGCGATGGGCAGGAGTGTTTCCTGTCCACCAGGATGGTGGCTGTGAGCGGACACCCCCCTTTTCTTGGGAAGTTGTGTTGTTTAGTGAATTTTCTCAGCCACTGGAATATTGCCTTTTGTCTCAGAGCTCTCTTAGTTCTGCTCTTGACTTGACGTGCCCAAATTTCAATTCTTTGAAGCTTTCTGTATTGAGCTTCTTAGAGTAATTGTTTTAGAAAAAGCAAAAAGGATTTAAAAAAAAAAAAAAAAAAAAAAAAAAACGGCCCTCCTCAGAGATCTAATGGGTTATTGAAATGCTAATAGACAAAGCAACCAGGGCCATTAAGGAAAGGTGCCCAGGGCAGAGAGATCAGCTTTGCTTCGGGATTTGTATATGCGCCTCAAGGCCTGATCTCCGCCCTTCCCCTTTCTGTGTTCACCAGAACTCGAAAAATCCTCTGCTTTATTTTGGAGTTTTTCGTGTTGTTTTTTTTCTATGTCTGTCTCCTCTCTGCTGGGCTGGCTGCTCTCAGAGTCTCTGGTGTCTGGTCTCAGTCTATCTATGGTTGGAGTTTGAATCAGTAGAATGAGTTTCCGATAAGAGCAGCCACTGCAATTCTCCCTTCTCCTTCCCGGAGCTGACAGCCCCTCCTCCCCCGGGACTGAGCCTGGCAGGGAGGGGCGCGGGTCCCCTGGCCGCAAAAACTTACAGATTTCGCTGATCTCAGCAGTTCCACGTTTTCATGAGTGTTGTATGAAGTATGCCCAAAGACAGATTGCTCTGTGGTGTCCAGTCCACGCAGTTCCTGGCTTTTTACCTACTTTCCTGGAGGAGTAACTAAAACATACAGCTCACCAGTCTGCCATCTGTACTTCCTTTTTGTTGTTTCTTTTTTTAAAACCCACAAATAGCAAAAGTCTGGCTAATATGGGGACACATGTTTAGAAAATGTGGCTCATGGAAAGATAATAGAAATATGTATGTGTGATTGGCTAACAAAATTATTCATAGGTAAAAATCTGACTATTAGTGATGTTAGTGAGTTGTTATATATTAGATATATATAGTGATTATTAGTGATTTTAGATGTCAATCTCTCTGGTACATTTTGAAAATCTTTGGAAATAGAAGTCAGAAGGTGTCCCTATATTTTGTACCTCCTCTGTAGCACTTTCTGATAAAGAGAAAAATGGAATTTACAGTTTGGAATTGTTTTGGGGGACTAACAGAGATAGTAGAGCATCAAATTCTAGTTCTTAATAAAACTTTTCAGAAATAGGAATCACTCCCACCTCACTCTATAGCTGAGCTAAACATCATACTGAGTTTATATATAGTTTTCTTTTTGAGAAGTATTTTTATTTTATTTTATTTTTTTAACTTTTAAGTTTGCCAACTGCTTCCTTCCTTGAATAGCATTTGTCTTCTGTTTGATACCCAGTTGTACTAATATTGGAAACTATTTAGTAATTCCACTTTGAAATTATAACCATATAATTAAAATGTTTTGAGGATATGCCTATACATATACGCCAGATAAACTTTAGGAGTTCTTAATGTCTCTTTCTTACAAAAATTTACCTGTATCTTTTGATGTAGTTAGGTTGATCAAAAAAAAAAAACAAAAAAAAAAAAAACTAAGGGCTAAGGACCAGAAAATTAATTTCCTTAAATGAGAAAAAAGGAAAATCTTTTCCAACTACTTCTGTACAATAAGAAATCTTTCTTTCATATATTGAAACAATTTCTTTGTACAATGAATTCTAATTTGATGAAGGTTTTCAAATGTGATATAGTAAAGATAGGATAAAGCCAAGACAATATGAAAACTGTAAGTGGAATAAATAATTTAAAAATAGGCTAAAAGAAAAGTATATCTATAATGGATCTGGTAATTTGTGTATAATCACATATTTAAATTTTACTTTACATATGGAAGATCAGAGTCAAGGAGTTTAACCACAATTTAAAATTTTATCACCAGCTATTTTCACTATTTCATCACATTTGAACATTTTCACTCTTATCACTTAACTTTAAGCAGTGACTTATAAATTTGGTTAGACAATAATAGTAAATAGTACATAGAGTACCTTTTCTTTTTTTTCCCAGGATAATAATTTTTTTTATTAGGTTGAAGATAAAACACCACCTATAAGTACTTCACCTTTGGATTATGGTCCCAGCTTTGAAGATCTGTAGGAAGTTTTTCAGTTAACTTTCAAATCTTCCCAACATCTGTTTAAAGAAATATCATATTTGAAATAATTTATTTTGAGTGAATGCTTTACAAATCAAAAATTGATACACAATTATTACCATAATTGTGAAATAATCAATAATTTTTAACAAGTCCCCACAATATGCTCTGTATCAATTTTCTTGATTCTAAGATGTCAATAATATGGAAATATTTTTAATAATATACCAGAAAATTTAATTACACCATTTTTCCATCAACACACCAAAGTCATTTAATGATGATAATATTGGCCATTTTCCTTGATTGGTGGGAGGTTCTTCCATTAAAGACTCCCATGTTTTCCACTGTATCATTTTTCTCACCAGACTTATTTCACTTTTAGCCTGAAGAATCACCTCTTCTATTTGACCACTTTGAAGCTGGTCTTCCAATTTTTTAACATCTGATTGCACTTTAACAATACCCAGGGTCTCATTTGTAATCTGTTCTGTATACTTTCTATATGCTGCATTTTTAGAGATTTGCTCAAGAATATCAAGGATCTTTGTGTACAATATTCTTAACCTCTTGTGTGGATTGTCACTTGCAGCCAATCCCACATGGCCAGTGGTCTTCTTCAGCAAACCCACCATGACAGCTCTGACTAGCGGAAAACTCACAGCCCTCTGGGAACCTCTGTGTAGTTTTCTGAATGTCACTTCTGAGTTACATTTGACCTCAGGTCATGGTCACTGATCTCAAGGTTTTAGAATGGAGTCAACTTTCTAGCATCTGTTGTATAACTCAGCTCCATTGGAGAGGATGGATGATGGGTGGGGGGAGGGGCAGAAGAGGAAAAGTGACAATTGAAGGGATGAACCGAAGGAGAGGGGTTACAGACTGTATTGTTAGAGTGTTGTACCATGGGAGGCATCAAATGATTAGCTGTTTTCTGTTCTGGTTTCAGTGTTGGAAAAGAGAGAACCTCTGAACTGCTGACATAGCATAGGTCTATGGTTAGGCTGTGGCCTAAGGGAAGGCTTGGGGGTGAGTAGAGGTATAGAACTGGAAAGTGGGGCTAAGGGAGACATGAAACTATTGTTACTAAGTAAGGTTAGAGGGATGGAGCATCAGGATTCCCAGAGATAAAACGGTCCCTTGACAACTTCTAGTTCTTGGTCTACAGAGGCAGGTGTAAGGTCATCATGTTATCTGATTCTTCAACCAAGTCAGTGACCTGAACTCAGTGTTACCTTAAGGAATTCCATATGTGTTATTGAAGAACACTTTTTATATAAAGAAGTTCTGATTGTAACTTGATGTATCTCCATAGATGACATTTTGATTTTATTTAACTTAAGACTATGCCCCATTCCTTGAGATATATTTAAACTTCACAAAAGATTTTATAAAATCTATTTTTATCCCTAGGAGAAATGTCCTAAAACTTTTCCCTTTAATTGTATATGAAAATACTAATTGATAATTTATAATTTTACCGGATATTCAATATTTGCCGAAATTATGTGTGCCTTCTCTTCATATTCTAGTTCTGAGAACTGATGACCATTGTAACAACAAAATAAAACAGTATTTTTGTCTAGTGACTCAACTTTTTAGAGAGTAGTTTTTGTGTTAACCAGCTAATTGTTTTTTTCCTTATGGTCATTTCCGTGTTTGCACATGTACTAGGAGGCTCCAGAGTGCAGAAAGAATGCTAATCTGCTCTGTATATGCTGCTTCCTAGTAATAGCTCTGGAATCTTTTGATGAGAGAGGAATCAGTTAACTCATTATTGGGAAGCCCCACTTATCTCTGCTATTTCCTTTACCTCTCTCCCTTACTTCCCTTGGTTGGCTTAACTGAGAGTTGTCTGTGTTAATTATCTACTTTAGAAACTGTACTTAAAAAAAAAAAAATAGTTCTCGCTATTACTAACGTAACACAAAAGCCATAAGTGAAGTATGCAGGTAAACTGAATGATCAGGCCAAAGTCACCAGTGACTCAAATGGGTGGAACAAGAATTTATGACACTCTTCCTCTAATAAGGACAGATGGTGCCAAACTTTCCTGACATTTATATTTTACCCCCACTCATATTGGCCTCTAAACTTATGTTATTAAAAGATTACATTTTAAGATACAAGCCAAATTAATGGTCAGAAATGCAACTGTTCTTGGCTTTGCTATGCAGAATTATATTCCTAGTAAGTAATGCTTCAGTTGTTAGTTCTTCTGTGCATTGCAAGAGTGCCACTTAGAACTGAAGAAATATCTGGTTAATAGGGAACAACTTGTATTAATTTGGAATTGTCAATTCTCTTCTGGCTCCTCATTTAGCTATTAAAGAAAAATAATGCGGCTGTAAAGAGAGAAAGCCTTCCTTCCTTCCTTCATTGCTTTCAGTGCACGACTCAGAAATTAGGAATTGTGGACTTGTGGACTAAGAGTTCTAGGAGATGTTAAAAATTGAGGTGAAGGTTTTATTATATGTATTAAGTTGTTCAGAGATCTTTGTGTGAAGAAACTATGAAAATGGGAAAACATCTTTGGTTTACCAGACTAAATTTTCATGAGTCACTGTTTTGTAATTTAAAATCCTGTTGAACAACATTCTGAAGGTTATTAAATTGAGAAGTTTGTCTTTTAATTTTAGCACACTCCAGTGTATATATAAATCTTTGGAATGTTGAAGGAGTGACATTCCACAAGCTTCAGTTATTTTCTTCCTTTTGCCCATTGTGAAGAGGATACCAGTAAATAAAGAATGTTTGATTCTTTCCCCTTTATTTTCTTTTTGTTTGGAGCTAGGTGACAGAATAAAGCATGGTTGCTTTTTTGTTGGTGGGAAAATCACTTTTCTTGCTTTTTGTGCAATGGGAAAATCACTATTTCAAGATACTGCTTTTGGTAGCTGTTAATTATCAATTAACCAAGATAGCATTTATAGAAAAATGTGTAAAACTGAGGAAGATGTGGTCTACTGCAATTTGGGCTTAAAATAACTTTTCCTTTTTCCAAGAAGACATGTTTAATATTGAGTTTCTATATGGCTTCAGACAGTATCAGTGAAAAACAACCAAAAGATGGAACTCAATAATCTAAATTTAGAACCAAAAATTGTGCTCCAGAATTGCAATAGTCAAAGCTGGGTTCTCTTTTAATGTTTTGAAGTTTGGGGACTTATAGATCGCCTTGTAATATCTGTCATAGCAACTTAAACGTGTTTAATATTAGATTCTGAGGTAATTTTTAGTCCATTTGGGGGGGTTCTGGTACACTAGATTGCACCCAGTCATTCTGCTACAGTAGGAAAGCAATCAATCATGGGCCTAAATGAGCTAACAATAAGAGATAGTTGGCTGTTTGAACGAGTTCCACTGTACGCTTTAAATTTGGCAAAATGATACTATTTTGAATTTACTTTTAAAAGTAAGGATCTGTTTGAGAAAAAAAAAGTTGATTAAAAACTATCATTAGAAAAAGTATTTTAGGACCAATGAACTAAATTATGATGAAGAGATTCTTAAACTGTCTATTTGAAATAGGACCCAATAGTACTCTACTATTCTTTAATAACTTAGAATTAACCATTTTTGAAGACATGGCTTTGGATATAGAGTTGTGTCTGTGTGGTTTGGGAAGGACCCCTCACCACTGTGAGATGCTCTGTTCCTCTTACTTGGTTTCCCGGCTTGTTTTCTTGTTCACTTGGTTGCTTAGTTTCTGATAGGCTGTTGGCTCTGGATAGCATATTGAGTAGGGAATAGTGACATATATGATTTTTGAGCATGTTAAAATGAACACTAAACTAGCATTGGCATTCTTGTAATTACGTATGTTATTTCTTTATTCACTTTCAGCTTGATCAATAAGCTTAAACCTGGTGTCATTAAGAAGATCAATAGATTGTCCACACCAATAGCAGGTCTGGTAAGTAAAAAATTATCTTCAAAACCAGATTTCATTGTCTTTGAAATGTAGAAAGGTGGCAATTGGCAGGTTATTTTATCTGCAATTATAGAAATTTGGTTTGGGGTTTCTGCCCTGTTTTAGGTGCTGTCCTAGTAGTATCTTTAGTTCCTCTCTCTCTCTGTTCCACTTCTCCTGGGAGACTTTTATTTATTTTTGTATGTTTGTTTTGATTTTTGTGCCCTCAAACTTCATATCACCCCTTTCTTGACTTATTTCTTCCCCAAATTGCATTTGTTTAGGATTGCATTCTTTCTGAAGCTGAACCCTGTATACATTGTGGACTGGCTGACGCCAGGGGATCCCCAAACTGCTAGGTGCCCACCAGTTGTTAGGTTTCTGCTGCTTCGTGCTTATGCGTTACGCTTACCCAGCACACAGATGTTAAATGTATTTGCAAAATACTCAAGACCTGCTAGCTCTTTTGCTTAATGTAATAGGTTTCCTACCACGGTCCTGTGTGATGTTGCGCAAGTCCCTCGCTTCCTCTTTGCCTTAGTCATATTATCCATAAAAAAAACTATGGATGATTCCCAAGAGTACTTCTAACTTTGAATTAAGAAGTCTATATATGCAAAATACACCCCCCCCACACTGTCATTATGTAGATATTTTGGTGGGCCAAGACACTAAAGAGACCAATAATAGAGCGGGGGCTATATCTTTGGAAATAAATGATAATTTATAATTAGGCACAAATGATAGGTAATTGTTAAAAAGTTGGAAACACATAAGAATAAAGACTGATGATAGGGGTGAGTTAAAAAAAATCATTTTTACAAAGCACTGAAATTGAAGACAGTGAATACCTGGAATGTAAAAACAAACTCTATTATCTTTGGAATATTTAAGCTGTTTATAAACATTCAGGAATCTTCTGTTTTGCCATTCAAGTATTTGCAGATGTTAAGGGCATGTGTAATTAAAGGTAGCAGTGCCAAGATTTCTGCATTTGCAGGTGGCATGAAAATCTCATTGAAATCTTGACAGGAATACATTGATTGCAGAGTGCTTAGTGTTGGAAAAAATGTGTCTAGGAGAGAAAGAATGAAGAGTTTTTATAATTTTCTTCCAAAATATAGAACATATGTAAGGTTCCCAGGGCAGTAGGTGCCCAAGTATCAATTCTCATCTTTTTACGAAGTTACCTCTCTTCTGTATCTATCTTGAATAGGTGGCTGGCATCATATTTTTATTTGTCCCAAATTTTGTTAGGTAGAGCTTATCATATATATTTTCTTCTAGTAATATAGTAAGCAAAAAGAAGGAATTAGTGATTAAAGGAATAAAATTAAAGAAATTTTAAATTTTCTAGGTGGAAACATTCAGTTTAATAAAATAACCTTCATATGACAATAATTTCTATGAAATAATGTCTGTGTACATTAAAAGTTAGACTTATATTGAAAATATTCTCTATATTTTCAAATGACTTGAATTATTCTTAGATAGTTTAAATTGTCATTTCATGGATCAATTGCATGCATTTTTAATGAAATTAGCCTTTGATTGCAAACACTCTGCATATTTGGAAAGCTTGAATTATAGTGGTTTGTTGTTGGCCACTAGAGGTTTTATTCAATCTCCTGATTCTATGATTAAATGAAAGAAAAAAACGTGTTTTGTTTTTATTTTTAAATCCAAGGATCTCTCCAAGTATTTCTATTTCAAACATCAAAAATTCTATCTAGTTAGGATTTTATCTGTAGAAACTGAAATGAAATGTGTTTCCGGTATATGAGATAGGAGATATGGTGATTTTCCAAATACAGGACTCTGAGCATTTTCAGGTGGATGTTGGAGCGTAACAGTGACCACAGTCGTGGAATTGGGCTAAGCCCAGGTCTTGTTTTGAAGCTGTCATGTCTCATTTGGCTTCTTCCAATGCTGTTGTGTCAGGAAGGTTATGTCAAAACTTCCCAAAGCCTCAATTTCAAGTGTGTATTACAGCTCCAGTATCTGTGTGGAAAGGTTGTTTGGAGGATTAAAAGGGGTGCTCTGTGGAAGGTCTGACATTCAGATAGTCAATGAGTGGTCTCTTGTAGAACATTCCTTTTTTTAACAAATAATTGAGTGCCACTATGTTAAGGATTTTTCTAGTCTATGGGGATGTATTGGGAGAAAAGTGACAGATAAGGACTCTACCATGAAAGAACTTACATTCTAGTGGCATTTGGAAGAGGGGAGGAACATGCATATAAATTAACACATGAACAAAAATACTAGATAATAAGTGTGCTGCAAAGAGTTACAGTAGACTATGACATTTGTTGAACACCCATGAGTAGTTGTGGTCAGACTTTGGAGATGACTTTTAAGAATTCCTTAAGTAGGATATGTCAGAAGCCTTAGTTTTTTTTTGTTTGTTTGTTGTTTGTTTGTTTGTTTTAATTCAGTTTTATTGAAATATATCCACATACCACACAGTCATCCATGGTATACAATCAACTGTTCACAGTACGATCATATAGTTATGCATTCATCACCACAATCTATTTCTGAACATTTTCCTTACATCAGAAAGAATCAGAATAAGAATAAAAAATAAAAGTAAAAAAAGAACACCCAAACCATCCCTCCCATCCCACCCTATTTGTCATTTAGTTTTTATCCCCATTTTTCTACTCATCCATCCATACACTAGATAAAGGGAGTGTGATCCACAAAGTTTTCACAATCACACTGTCACCCCTTGTAATCTACGTTATTATATAATCATAGAAGCCTTAGTTTTTGACATCTGTAAAGGAAGGTGAATATCTGATCCAGATTGTTCACACTATTAATTTTTGCATTCACAGTACCTAATATAGTGACTGATACATATACAGAAATGATTTTTTGAATGAATAAATGAATAAGCAAGCTTTCTATTGTGAAAAAATATTAGGTTTTAGAATTGGGTATTTGATGGAGAGAGAGATGTTTTAGTTAATGCTTGCTTTGAACAAAAAACTCATTTTATTTTAAAATAAATATAGAGTCACCTAAAATCCACAGACTTATTTAGATGTCACCAACTTTACATGCAATTAATGCTTTTGTGATTGCAAGGAACAGACATGCTTTCACGGATGTCAGATGAAAGTGTTTTATTTTAAGGATTTATCAGAGGACTCTCCTGTTAATCCAGTACTCATCCATAACCATGACAGCTGCACTCCATGGGCACCCCATTATCAACAGGAAACCTTCTTCAGTGTTGCTTAGTTGAGGTTCACAAGAGATGAATTTGAATGTATCAGGTTAACTTTTTTCTCCAGGCCACAGATATCTTAGGTCACTGGCCAGCCTCTGCATGGGTTCCCTTAAAAAGAGGGGTCATTTTGATCAAATAGACTATGACCAGGAATGATGTTTCATTTAAGTTCAGGGTTGAAGTGGTCCATGAAGGAGGTTTGTATGGCTTAGGTGCACCAAATTAGGTCAAATACGGTAGGAATTAGACAATTTCTGTGTAAAGGTTAGTTAAGCTGAGCAGTTGTGGTATGCTGCAAACCCCTCCATTACTTCTTTCTCTCTCACTTTCCTTTGGGTAAAATTTTTATGCAGCTCACCTCAACCACCTCTTTGAAGCCAAAGGCAATGGATTTCCTCTTACCCCTGAGCAGTGATGATACGGAGAGAGGTGTTCAGATGATTTAGAAATATATTGAATGCTTTGTTTGAAAAATTCATGTGATTGTTTTCTTTGGGAAGGCAGTGACCATGTTCTTCTGATATTTTCTCCCAGAAATTTGTTTTCCTCACTTGAGTGAGTTTATTTTATAAAGAAACACATTCTTCCCTATCTTTTCTATTTTTTCTATTCTTCACAAAGCCACATTAAAAAGAAATCGAATCAAGAGTTTGTGTCTTCCAGAAAGTTAGCTGGTGTTAAGTGTGGGTATGTGCAAATCACTGAAACTCAAAACTAAAACTGTATTTCGGGGGGGAAAAAACCCAACCCCAGAAGAAAACCCCGAGAAACAGGCAAGGTACTCTGAAACTGAAAAGAACCATTGAACCAGAATAATGTTTACCATCTGATGTGTTAGTATGTATGAAATACAATATGTGCAGGAAACATCAAGGAGGTTATTAATCCTGGATCTTATTGTCATCTTGGAGCTCTGATAATTTATTTATTTTTTTGTGCAAGTAAAATTATATTTATATGGTATTTTTTTTTTACTTTTTTTTTTGTGAAATATAACATATTTACAGAAAAGTGATAACTTTCCAACTATGGTTTAACAAGTGGTTGGCAAATTTCACAGAATGTTATTGGTTACAGTGCCACAATTTCAGTTATTTCCTTATTGTGAAATGTAATGTATATACAGATAAGTGATGACTTTCCAAGTACCATTTAACAAGTAGCTATAGAACAAATTTCAAAGAGTATTACAGTACAACCATTTCAGTTATTTCCTTCTAGCTATTCTAATATCCTAGAAACTTAAAAAAAAAAAATCTTTATGTAAAGATTCAGTATTCATAATCCTTTGTTAAATCCTATCTTGTCATTTGCTACCCCAACCTCTCGTTTGATCACTGTCTCAATCTTCAGGGATATCTGGGCAGTGACAACCCTAACTTGTTCATATTGAAAAGGGGTGTTGACATTTTGGGGAAAGGGGATGCAGGAGGTTGATATTCTTGAAGAGGCTATTGCCTCTGGGTTTGGGGACTTATCTGGCATAGGAACACTCTGGAGGATTTAAGTTTCTGAAAACTAAACTTAGTAAAACTTTTATAGAGTTTCGGATAGGCACCTAGGTATTCTTTAGTATTTTGGGACTACTATTGATTAGGGCTTGGCATACTGTGGCCACTTGGAATATCTAGCTGAAGCTTATGTTAAGAATAACCTCCAGATTGGTCTCTTAACTCCATTTGAAATCTCTCAGCCACTGTAACCTTATTTTGTTACCTTTCTTTTCCCCCTTTTGGTCAAGAAGGCATTCTTAATCCCTCCATGCCAGGGCCAGGCTCATTCCTGGGAGTCTTGTCACACGTCACCAGGTAGACTCACTTCCCTGGGAGTCATGCCCCACATAGTGGGGAGGATGATGAATTTATTTACAGAGTTGGGCTTAGAGAGAGAAAGACCACATCTGAGCAACAAAAGGGGTTCTCTGGAGGTGACTTAGGCATAATTAATGGTAGGCTTAGCCTCCCATTTACAGTCATAAGTTTCATAAGAATAAGTCTCAAGATCGAGGGCTTAACTTATTAAGTAGGGAGTTCCTAATTTCACATAGCATTCTGATAATTTATTTTTATTTAGCTAAAGCAGGGTTTCTCATCCTTGGTACTATGGACATTTTGGGTCAGATAATTCTTGTTTTGGGGGGCTGTCTGTTATGTTGTTAGATATTTAGCAGCATTTGGGCCTCATCTCACTATGCCAGTAACTTCCTACTCCTACCCCATGATTTGTGACAACTAAAATTGTCTCTTGATATTGCCAAATGACCCCTGTGGTGTAAAATTGTCTGCAGTTAAGAACTACTGAGCTAAAGAATCAGCAAAGTAAACTCTACCTCTGTAGATGGGCTAGTTTCCTGACTATAGATCTGATTGATCTAATCATGCTTACCATTTTGACTGCAGATTCCTTTTGAAGAGTGACAGTATTCCAGAAAATTTGGTTTGGAACATTTGTTTGTGTGTGTGCATCAGTGGGCTCAGTGGAAGAATCCTCAAAATACCTACACTTGCATTAAAAACGTGGGCTGAATTTGAACATCTTTGCTCTAAAGCATTATTCTCTCAGATTATTTTCAAGAGTGAAATGTGTAAGGTGTGACCGTGAGGTTGTCTTCTCATTCAGAAATGCTGTACAATGCAGAGAATGGGCAAAGATGCCAGCTGGGTTACGATATAGCCTATATCGTTTCCCAGGTCTTCAAAATGACTACTTCAAGAAATGAGGTGAGTATAGGCCCCACTCTTACTGTCCAATGCCATTTTTCAGAAGATTCTTAGCGGTTAATGTTCTTGCACCTATAAGAAATTGCTTCTGATTCTTTCACCTTCCTTCTCCTACACACTCGGGCGTCAGCAAAGCAATGCAACCTACTCTTCACCAAGATCATTGCTGAAACAGCTGGTTGCTCCCTTCTAGCAATAAAGGAAAGTTTACCTGAGGAATCTCCTGTAAAATAGGAGTATTATGACCCATGTCATGTGCTCTCCTCAAAACCACTCTCAGGTAGTGACTGTATCTATACCTTACTTTTCCCTTCAGTTTCTGACTCTGTGACTGGCTAGTTGTGTGACCTTGGGCAAATTTTAACCTCTCTGACCTCAGCATCTTGATCTGTAAAATGAGGATAATAATCTCTCTCAAAACATTGTTATGATGATGATTTTATTCACCTATTCATTGAAAAAATATTAATTAAACACCAACTAAATGCTAGTCTCCATTATATATACTGGAAGTGTAGCAGTGAATAATAACACTGAATCTGTCATCATGGAACTTACATTCTATTGGGGAGACAGACAATTAATAAGCAAATGAACAGATGCATGTATAAGCTAATATTTAGAGATGAAAAGGGCTATGGAAAACGAGGGAGAGTGGGAGACAGAGATCGGTAGTTTGTGGGAAAGCTCTCGGTAAGTTACAGAATACCATTTACCATTCTTTTTAAGATGGGGGAAGTTGTGGGACACAGGAGCTTTTGGACTCTTTTCACAAATAAGATCAAAATATACAACATCATGGAATAGTGTTTAGGGGAGAAAATCCACTTCTGTTTCTTCTCCTTTCTCATCCAGGTTGAAGTTAAACTAAGAAATATGACTTTAATTATTATTTTCATTCATGGATAACACTATACTTGGTAGGAGACAGGAATAAATTTTGTATGGTTGAAGAGAAAACAAATATTATAATGCAATTTGGATATATTATAGGAATGAGCAGACAGTCTTTGCCTTGCTTGAAAGAGTGGTGACGCTGAGAGTTGCTATGTGCCATCCAACCTGGTTGTGTGTCTCAGAGGGGGCCTCTCACTAGTGGTAATAAGCAGGATACATTTATGAATTTGATATTGGTGTTGAAGTATATAAAAAACTGATAATAAGCAACAATATGGAAATAAATGGAAAGATGGTATTGTAAAGCTAATTAAAATAACCATTTAAAATGTAAGATCCTTAGTGTTTATTTTCTCTTCTGGGATTTTATTGGTGGTTTTGTAGGTTTGTTTGAGGAGATTTCCACCTAGCAAACTTGGGAGAGGCTAGAAACATTCTTTTTGATACTTTCATCCTTGCCCATTGGATTAAGTTGATGCTGGCTGCCACAATCCCCATCTCCAAATGGATGGTAAGTCCACTACAGGGTGAGGAGTATGGAGAGGGGGCAAGATTGAGGTTCCCTCACATAACATGGTTCTGGCACTACTTCTGCCTCAGCTTTGCTTTACCTTTATATTCTTGATTTCCTCACAGTTGATAATTAAAGAAGGAGATGTTTTTTTAAATTACCATGCTCTTTAATTTTGTTCATTTCTTATCATTGGGTTGAAACAATTCTCTGTTGAATCAGATGCTGATGTTTCATTGAATTAAACTATAGCTTTTTATCTTTGTCTTCCATTTCCTAAAGAGACAGTGAGGGTTAAAGGGTATCGATAAAATTGATCAAAACTGCTAAATTGTCTCATTTCTACACTAAAGAAATATTTTTATTTAATACGGAGAGGCCAACCACTGTCAGAAGTTGTGTGTGTGTGTCTGTGTGTGTGTCTGTATGTTTGTGTGTGTGTATGTATGTATATGCCTCAAACACTAAAGTTTAAACCATTCTTATTTTACTAGTTTGTCACTCCCATCACTTTCTTTAAAGATAAAACACCGATAACAAAAAATACTTTTTATTCTAAATAAATTTATAGGAGAGTACTATAGAGTTGCCATTAATAATATATTGTTATACTTGTATAAGAAATAATAGCATAGAAATTAGACCGTTACCAAAAATAAGGTCATCTTATCCATTGAAAATGACATTTTCAATGATTGTTCATTGATTTAAATACATTTTTTGATAACACATATTTTACTGGAGTTTCTGTGGATCACTTCTGTATTTTGAAATGTAGTTTGGGATTATCCAATAATCACGCCCCAGAGGATAGATTGAATGGAGGTGTGCATTGGTTGTCTTCAAGATAACAAATATTCTATATTAAGTATCTGAATGAGTTAATACTGCCATATAAATAAATGAATGATGGCTGAGATATTTATAAAGTTTATTTAGGAAATTTCCTCAAGTGTCTCCTTTTCTCCCCATTTCTCTCCTACTCCCAGTTAAAGATAAGTATCACCAAGAGTGGAAAGTTAAAAACTCAGTGTCAACATTGAAGGTGTTCCCAGTACCCTCATAATGATGTAGGACTGTAAGGCAGGAAACTCCTGTTTTATTTCTAGCCATAATCTCTGAGTCATAGCGTTGGCACAAGTTTAGGAGTACTTCCCTAGAGTTCCAAAACTTGTTTTTAAATCTAAGATGAACATTTATATGTCAAGTTTCAGCCTTGAGGGCAACTTTTTTTTAAAACATTAGTGAATTATAATTGCTAGAGCAACACTATAATTAACTTGCAGAGTTTTAAAACTCGTATTCCAGTAGGATTATGTCTTATATGACAGTTTTATTCAAAAACAAAAGCACTTGGAATGTCTCTCTTTAGGTAACTTTTGTTATGTTGAAATTGGAAAGGAAGAGCAAATGAGGTTGAAAGGAAGAGAAATCCAAGGTGCAAAACTGATATGAGGGCATCTGGTCACCTGATGTAATTCAGGCCCATGACTGTCGTTCCCCTTCTAAGAATATTTATTGAACACCTACTATGTGTGCCAGGCACTATCCTATGAGCTTGGGATGCGGCAGTAAACTATTCCCCTGTAATGGAGCTTATGTGCCATGGGATGGGGCAACAGTGCGGTCAATAAATGTAATATCCTGTCAAGTGTCAATAATTACACTGAAAAAATAAGGTGAATGGGCAGAGAATGATTGAGGTGTGTATGGCAAGTATTTTTGAGAAGGTGCTCAAGGACATCTTGTTTCTGGAGTTAACACTTGATCGGGGAACTGAATGAAGTGAGAAGGGGTGAGTCTTGGGAAGATATGGGGGTAGAGATAGGGGAGAATTTTCTAGACAGAAGGAAAAGCAGGGGTTTCAAGGCAGGATCAACTCAACTAGCAAGGAGAACTGTGGGCAGAAACTGAGTAATGGGGAGAAGTAGGCAAGCAAGATTCTGTAAGGCTTTGTGGGCTGTGGTGAATAGATTGCATTCTACTCTGAGTGATGAGAAGCCATTGGGGGCTCTTGAGAGCAATTTGGTTTGTTAAAGATCACTGGATGCTGTGTGAAGAATGGACTGAAGAAAATCAGGAAGAGAAGCAGGGAAGCCAGTTAAAGAACAGTTTCAGTCATCCAGGAAGGAGGGGATGGTGGCTCAGATAGATGATAACAGTGGGGGCAGTGAGAAGTGTGCACATTTTCTGTATGTTTTGATGGAAGATTGCATAGGACTTGCTTATGGATGAGACGTGAAGTGAGAGAGAATTAAGGGTGTTTGCATCAACAGTTTATTGAGATAGTAAATATGGGGAAGCAGAGAATCAAGAGAGAACCTGTGGAGGATGAGGCATTTTGCAAAAGATTGTAGGTTGGCCCAGCTAAAAAATATGATCAATGTTCATTTTAGATGGTAACATCATGGGAAAAAAACAATTAATGGAATGGCTTGTGATTATGTAGCAAGGAATAAGGTAATCACTAGAAGTCAGCCTTGTTCCACCATGAACAAAAAGCTCTAGAGCAAATGATCACTGAGCTGTTTGACATGGAGAGTGTAGGAGACATGCTGGAGGCTATCAAATGGTCCACGAATGGGTTTTGTTTGACCTATGTGGTGTTTTAAAAATTTGAGCCAACATTTATATACTCTGAGATTTTAGATAAAATCCTCATTGCTGACTTTCCTTGATGAATCTGGTGGACACTTTTAGGTGTAAAAGTGCTGGAGAAAACATGGAGAGAGGGATGTACCTATCTACTGTTGATGAAGAGGCAGAATGGTATAGCCTTTCTGGAGGTCAGTGTGGTATTTCCACAAAAAGCTAAATATCTATGGGCCATAAGGTCCTGCAACCTCAAAAAAAATTGAGCCAAATTTATATACTCTGAGATTTTAGATAAAATCCTCATTGCTGACTTTTCTCGATGAATCTGGCGGACACTGGGTGTACATTCCCCCAGAGCACCGTTAAACTGCGGTGTTGTGAGAGCAGCTCCTGGGACAGGGTGGAGTCTCTGGTTTCCTTGGTCTCCCTGTCACCTCCCTGACGTTATGCTTAGCCCATTTTATTCATTTATGTTACCAGCTTTCTCCTTTTAGGCATCTGTTCAATTCCTGCAAGCTGTCTGCTACTGTGACCTTTATGTAATCATCTTGGGGAAAAGTGAACCAGGTGATAGTGTCTGTAGGGGAGATCTTACATACTTGAGTACCCACCAGTTAGTAAGGTTCCAAAATGTTTCAATCTGTGTAAATTTGGAGAGAGGTTTTTGGCAGTGTGCTTTAGGGCTTTGTACTTGCCCCTTTCCATTAAAAAAGTAAAATGATGGGATGAAAACATGGGAAACATACTTAGACCAGTTTGTCAATGTTGAAGAAATAAGGCATAGCTAATGTAATGGAGATCAAAGTCTGGATTAAAAATTATCTGGATAGGTCCAAGTCTTCAAAAGTGAACTTTATCAGGAATACTGAAGCCTGCATTTTAATTGGGAAAAAAAATCGATCAGGTGAGTTCAGAGTGGTTTTATGTTGTCTACAAACTTAATAATTGTGCATTTTATGCCTTTATCCTTGGGGGTACCCCTCATGGATGTGATTGCTTATTTCTCAATTCAGATTCTTAACTGACCAATGTATTTTTCTTCTACATTTGACTAGCTTGTTCATACTACTGTGTCAACTTCCTGTGCACTGTGAAGTCAGTGCCGCCTGGGTATTTCAGCCATATATGATCCTGGTCCAGTCTGTAATATAGATGGAACAATAAAAAGTATCCATGGCATGTAACAAGAGAAGTTAGGTAAATTCTCTCTATTACTGACCCCTTATTATATGCTAGAAGCTCTGCCAGTCACATTACATCCATTTCATACTGGATCCTCACAATAGTCTTGTTCTCATTTTAGTGGCCCTTCAAGTAATATTGCTCTGTGATAATTAACCTCACTTGGAATCCAGTATCAAGTTAGGGATGCCTCCCTCTAAGAAGGGAAGACATAACACACATGAACCTTTCTTTAAGGGGACATGGCAGTTGTAGTAGGCAGAATAATGGCTCTCCAAGCATCTATGTCCTAATCTCTAGAACCACTGAATGTGTTAGGTTATATGGCAAAGAGAATTAAAGTTGCAGATGAAACAAAGGCTGCTCATCAGTGACCTTCAGATGGGGAGATTATTCTGGATTATCCAGGTGGGTCCAGTGTAACCACAAGGGTCTTCCTAATTGGAAGAGGGAGACAGCAGAGAAAACAAGAGACATGGCAGATGAGAAAGACTGGGCTGCATGTTGATCTTGAAGACAGCAGCGCGGGGTCATGAGGCAAGGAATCTGGGCAGCTAGATTCAGCCATGCCGACACCTTCATTTTAGCTCAGTAAGACTTCTGACTTCCTGAAATGTAATTTAATGAGTTTATGTCATTTTAAAGCACCACATTTGTGGTAATTTGTTACAGCAACAATAGACAACTAATATAATGATCAAGAGTGCAGAGTTTAACAGTTTTCTGGAGATTTGAGAGATATTTCTGCCAGTTCTTGCTGGTTGTTCAAAGCTTCTGTGGTGAGAAGAGCCCTGAAGTGTCTCAGTCTGCATCTTGACACGGGTGGGGCCTACAATTAACTTCATTTTTGATGTAAGGTTTAATTTGATGAATAATATTCAGGGCTGTAACTTAATTCATGGTTCACTATGACAAAGCCTCTTACTGCTTCTGAGTAGTTAATTGCAACCTGAGTTTGTTAAGCATTTCAATAACTAGCTTTTTACCAGAGAACTGAATCCTCATTCCCTTGACCTGCTGGTGCTCTAACTTGCCAACTCTCCTCTCTACATCTCTTGGTCTGTTTTTTGCTTCTGCTCTGCCAAGCGATGCTGGAGAAAACTCAAATCACCAAGCTGCTGGCATCGTATAGTTCCGTGGCCCTCAGTGTTGCCTGGCAATTCCTTTAAGCATTCCTATTTGGTTCCTATTCCTGTTCTCACATGTGACAACATTTTTCTGCTGTTCTTGTCCTCAATTCCTCTCCTCACTTTTGCTATCAGCAAATGACAGCTTTTTTCCTTTGTAGAGAAATAAGACCTGAGGAAAATTTTAAAAATGTATAAGGTTTATTTTCCTCACAAATGACTGTTGAAGTTGGATCTCTGATGAATGTTTACCTACATATTATAGTCAGTAAATGTGTTTGAATTAATAGTTAAGCCATAAAATAGAGGTTGAATTTTCTATAATAATAAAAACCAGCTGATTGAAACCAAATTGTGACCTGACTTCTTAGTGGAAAATGTGTAATTCAAATGGAAATATAGATATATGTTAATCATCCTGATGCTTAGGAGTTACTTTGAAATAATTTAAATTATTGTAATTATTGTATCATAAGAATAGAATTCTGGTACTTTGGGTGATAGTTGTAATGATTAACTCCTTAATCTCTAGGTGATTCATGTGTCCACACTAAAGAGAAACACTGCTTAAGCCGTCTGTTTTTTGCAATTATTTTATGATTTTATTTGATGATCAGCTGCTAGTTTTAATCCCCAGGGACAATCCGTAGGTTTTTGAAAGTGGTGACAGCAACCTATGTAATCAATGTACAGAGTTTGGTGAATTTTCATCATGTTCCAGTTTGAATGTATTATGTTCCCCAAAACGCCATTATCTTTGCTGTAGTCTTGTGGGGCAGATTGATTAATCTTTTTGATTAGGGTATGACCTTTTGATTGGATGTTTCATGGGGATATGACCCACCCAACTGTGGGTGATCACTTTGATTGAATAATTTGCATGGAGGAGTTACCCCACCCATTCAGGGTGGGTCTAAATTAAATCACTGGAGCCATATAAATGAGCTGACAAACACAAGGAACTCAGTGCAGCTGTGAGTGACATTTTGAAGAGCAACTGAGAGTGACATTTTGAAGAGGAGTTACAACCAAGAGGGACACTTTGAAGAATGCACAGATGCTGAGAGACTAGCTGCAGATAAGAGACAGTTTGAAGGCGGCCGTTGAAAGCAGACTGTTGCTCCGGAGAAGCGAAGATAGGACAAACGCCCCAAGAACAACTGAGAGTGACATTTTTGAGGAATTGCAGCCTAGAGAGGAATGTCCTGGGAGAAAGCCATTTTGAACCCAGAACTTTGGAGCGGACGCCAGCCATGTGCCTTCCCAGATAACAGAGGTTTTCCGGACACCATTGGCCAACCTCCAGTGAAGGTACCCGATTGCTGATGTGTTACCTTGGACACTTTATGGCCTTAAGACTGTACCTGTGTAACCAAATAAACACCCTTTTATGACAGCCAGTCTGTCTCTGGTGTTTTGCATTCGAGCAGCATTAGCAAACTAGAACATATCATCACTATTTTCTCTGGGTAACTGTACATGGATTCAGTATGGAACGTTACTTATTTCTTTTGCCCAGACAGCTTTGTTGAGTCAGATGTCAGCACACACACCTGGCTCCCTTCTCCTTCATGGAAAATTTCTGGGTCTTTCTGAATGCCTGAGGGGTGCCCTTCTTGAAGCCCACTCCATGCGTGTGTGTTGATGGTGAACTCACTGGTCACCACCTTGTTGATGGTATAGTGGCCGTTCTTCTCACCACCCTTCTTTGTAGAAAACATTTTGCTGGGACCAGGTTGGAAAGGAAGTGTGCAAAGGATTATGCTAAGTTATCTTTGATGAAAATATTTTTCTGAGTTTGTTATTTGCCAGAAAAATTATTTATTTACAAAACTTGAATCACTGCGTGATCTTAAAATGTGGATTCTGATCCAGTTGGTCTGCAGTGGGGCCTGAGATTCCGCATTTCTTACAGGCAACCCAAGTGATGATGGCGTTGCTGATCTGTGGACCACATGTGGAATCTAAGAGCCTAGGACAGTGGTTCCCCAACTTTACTGTGCATCGGCCAATTCCATTGGCAGAGGAGGCAGGGACTTTGCTGCCACACCATAAATAGAAAAAGAATTGAGGTTGCCAAGGTTCTTGGCCTCAGGATAAGGATAAATTGATCTGCACCATCATATGCTCAGGTTCAGAGAATGAATAGCTGCCTTTTTATTGAAAATCTTGTTTACAGTAGGCACAGATACTTTCTGGGACTAGCAAGCCAAGTGTGTGGGGAGAATATTTGGTTGATTTACAGCACTTCCAGATGATGTCTTTCTGGGAGCATTTGGCTGATAAATTTTGAAACCACCAGGTCCTAGATCCTTCATGTTTAATACTTGGCCTTATAGTCTGTCTCCCTCCTCTCACATTTTGCTATAACCAGCAAGAAGAAGTGAGGGGACATTTTAACACTGTCTTCAGCTCGCAGATCACAGCCCTGAGCACAGCCTCACTCATTTGCAAATTACGATTTTGATCTTATTTAGGGCTTTTGTAATAAATCCCTTTATTAGACTTGTTTTTATTTTAAGAACCTACTTTTGCTTATGACACCTCTGATCCTGTGCACTCAAAACAGTTTTGCAGAAGCAGTGGAACTGGCTTTATCTGATGAGTGAACAGCTCCATATTTATTATTTTACATTTCTCTGATGCCAAGTATAACCTCTACATGTGGGAGTCATCACACACTAGAAAGCATATGTTTTTTTATCTTCCTACCTAAATAGTGCAGAAATCCAAGTGAGTAGAGTAGCATAATATATAGTTTAATGAGGATTTAGACTTTTTTTAAAAATACAATTTTATTGAGATTGTTCACATACCATACAGTCATCCAAAGTGTACAATCAGTTGTTCATGGTACCATTATATAGTTGTGCATTCATCACCACAATTACTTTTTTTTTTTTCAATTTTAGAACATTTTCATTACTCCAGAAAAGAAACAAAAAAGAAAACTCAAATCCTCCCATACCCCTAACCACCCCCCCTCCATTGTTTAGTATTGGTATAGTACATTTGTTACTGTTGATGAGAGAATATTAAAATATTACTAACTGTAGTACATAGTTTGCAAAAGGTACATTTTTTCCCTATATATGCATTTATTATTAACTTCTAGTTATAGTTTCATACGTTTGTTCTAGTTCATGAAAGAAATTTCTAATATTTGTACAGCTAATCATGGACATTTCCACCACAAGATTCACTCTGTTACATATTCCCATGTTTTAACCTCCAGAGGATTTAGACTTTTGTGTAATAAAAAAGTGATTTGGCCTGTAAGAGAGAAAAATGTAATTTAGAGTACATAAGTAAGCCAACACTTTTTAAAGGACACACACTATATATACACATATATTAAACACATTGGAGAAGGCACTTTTTTAAAAGAGAGAGGGATGGGAGTGAGTGGGATGTGGTGTGAGGAGGAAAATAGTAAAATAATAAAATAAAATGAGGGAGGCCTTGTACTGAATGACAAGAGCTTGCTAAAAAGTGAATGATGAATTTAACTCTGGTACCTGCTACTTTGCCTCCACCTCACACCCCAACTACTGCCTTTCCTAAAAAAGAGCAAACCAACCTTATGAACTGATATGGGAATAGTTACTAGATGGGTGCTTTGGGCTGGAAAATGAAATGATAGTGTCTGAAAGGGAAGGTTTTCCCAAAGATCCATAATGCCCTTCGGACTGGTATTAGAATATTCATGTTGGCTTCATATTCTTATAATCTCTCTTCAGAATTCAAAATGGAGATGGGGGTTTTGACCTCATAAAAACGTATAATTGTGTTTATGTTTTAAACTGGAAAATATCTGAAGGAGGTGGAACACCACCCTACTTTGGGGACCAGGAGGAGGACAGCAAAAGCTCCTTTCCCTCCTCTCTTCATTCCAGGGACAGAGCATCCCAACGATGGAGGGTCAGAGGCAGTGGTGGTTGCTTTGGTTGGAGGAGTGATGGGAGGCTAGAAAAGGAGACAAGGCTATCAGGGTGACGTTGAAAGGGAGATCTTTCAGAATTTGCTCTGTAGTCACTAGCCAATCTTCACTGTCACTAATTGTCCATAGTCCCCTGGAGTTTATGTTCACTAAGGACATTCCTTTAGATTATCAAATTATTTGACGTTGGAGCTTTTCACAGCATCTTACTCCCTCTTCTTGAAATTCTCTCTTACTTTCATGATGCTATTCCTTCTGCTTTCCTTCCTATTTCACTAGTTGGCTACTATTTTTTTTTTCTTTTTTTTTTCTTGACTCCTATTTCTTTAACTGCCCTTTAAATATTGGTGTTTGTGAATATTTCTTTTAACTTTTTCTAAAAGGGCTTATCCATATCTTCAAGCAGTAATTTCAGTTACTACTACTGTGTACTCAACTCTCCAAACCATATTTTTATGTTTTTAATTGTGGTAGCATATGTACAACACAGTATTTTCCATTTTAACCACTTATGTGTATACAATCCAGTGATATAAATTACATTCACAGTATTGTGCTACCGTCACCACCAACCATTACCAAATCTTTTTCATTACCTCAAACAGAAACTCTTTGTCCATTTAGCAGTAACTCCCCACTCCCTTTGCCCTCTCCCTGCCCAGCCCCTGATAACCTATAATCTACTTTATGAGTTCATGAATCCCAAACCATATTTTAAGATCAAATATTTCTTATGGGTTCCAAACCTAAGGTACTATTTGTGGACATCTAGATAGGAACTTAAATTCCACAGCTCTAAAACAGTTTATCTTTATACTCCAAAAGCTAATGACTATTCTGTTTTCTTTATTGTAATGGTGTAGTAGCTAGTCTTCAAAATGGCCTCAATGATTCTCACCTTCTGACAGTTACTCCTTTGTACCTAAAAATTGTACCTAATTAACTGGGTGATCTAACTAAGGAGACTTCCAGGCAGAGTTTTAAAGTGCTGCCTCGCTTCTTCTTGCTGATTGTAATAAAATGAGGAGAGAGATAAAATAAATGACGGACTGTTAAAATGAAGGACCTAGAAATTGATAGTTTGAAAATGACCAGCCTCTTTAGTTAATAAATGATACTCAAATTAATAAATGGCTTTCAGGCAAAGATAAAATTCATAGCACTGTCAGGAAAACAAGGTCTCAAGATAAATACCTTGTTTGAAAACGTGGCTGTAAAACTCCTTTAAGACCTAGATAAGATTTAAGGTGGTACCTTGGAAATCTCATCTCTTCAGTCAAGCAATAGGGTTTATAAGAAGCTTTAGAGTGTTGTCCTGCAACCATCACAGCAGAAGCCCAAGGTAAAGAAGAGCTTATCTTGAAGGGATTTGTAGTATGGCTTTGGTCTAATGAAATGAAACCTAATAAATTTAATAGGAGATACACAGTATTTTTGAGAGAATTGTATTTGTATAAACACTGTCTGCTTGCAGAGAATTACAAAATTGAAAGAGATCCGTAGTCTCCCAAACCTTTATAGGCAGGAAGCAGACTGAGAAAACTACACAGCTGAAAACACAGGCTATCTCTCATGGAAAAGGGAAGCTGACTTTTAGGATGGAACCAAGAGTATAGATGGAGGATCCAACAGCCATGAAGAATTATTCCCAAGCCTTGAGTCCTACTCAAGGAACTGCCCGAATGGATCATGCAAAATTTCAGAATTGTTATGGACCAGTAACTCCTCTGTGCCTCTGATTTCTCAACACTTTGGAGAATATGGACTGGAATATCTATAGTGGTTATCCTGTACCTGTCCCACCATTGCGTGATGTGTGTGTGTGTGTATTGGTTGGGGTGGGGGGTGGGTGGGCACATAACTTGTTTCTTTATTTCACAGGCCTTCAAACTGAGAGCAACTGTATTCAAGGGGTTGTATTTAAGGAATTATACCTGAGGTACCTCATACCTGACCTAAGAATTTGGGGGGCTTTGGGAGGAGTATATTTTGCATGCGGGAGGGACATGAATATTTGTAGGCCAGAGAACATACTTGGGTATCTCCAAGATGGTCCCCAGTGCCTCCTGGGATTTACATTCTTGTGTAGTCCTATTACAACAAATTGAAACCAAGAAGATATTGAGAAAATGATGGTGTGACTTCAAAAACTAGGTCATAAAAGACATTGTCACTTCCATCTTGCTCTCTCTTGGATCACTTGCTCTGGGAGAAGCCAGATGCTATGTCAAGAAGCATTATGGAGAGTTCCATTTGGTATAGAACTGAGACTTCTTGCCAACAATCAGCAGTGATTTACCAGCCATATGAGTGAGCCAACGTAGAAGCAGCCCTCCACCCCCACCCCATGCCCCAGTAAAGCCTTCACATGACTGCAACCTCAGCTGACAGATGACTTACAACCTCATGAGAAACCCCCAGACCACTCTGAATTCCCAGTCCTCAGAAACTGTATAAGATAATAAAGGTCTGTTATTCTAAGTTGCTATGTTTTGGGGAAATTTGTTATGCAGCAATAGTTAACTAATACAGGTACTATAGTGAATATAAATCTGAAAGTCTTTGTAGATTTCTGTGACTTCCTCATCCTACCTCAGTTATTAGCAATTCTGTTATTCCTTATTCATTAATCTCTCCCTAATCTACCCACTTTCCCTCCACCCATACCTATTAAAACTGCCTTATAATTGGTTCAAGATTAAGGTGGGAAGGAAGTGTTATTTTGCTTTAATAGTGTTTTAAACATTCCATATTTAATTGGTAGGAAGATTTCTAATGGTTTACTTTTCCTGTTTTGAAATGAAACTTGCTTTAAATAGGATTTATGGTATTGATATACCAAATATGCTGTTCTTGTCTGCTTTTCAAAGAGCCAGTTTTAGAAATATTAATTTGAATCATTTGTAATTACAGATACTATAGATTTAGGAAATTGTGTAAAAGTAATAACTATCACTTTTGCTTCTCCTGGAATTTTGCCAATAAAATATTTCACTTTTCCACATTAAGTCATACTAAACACCCCTTAGTGAGTCGCTCAACCTCTGCCTTGTGAGTTCCTTTCATCTTTGACCTATTCTTATTTAAAATGAATCACAGATTTCTGCTTGCACCTAGGTAGTTTATACTGCTTTTCGGTGTTAGAACTCTAGAATCACCTCTCCAAATAGCTGTAATTTTAAATGTCCCTTAGTTTCCTGGGAATCAGTGTTGCTTTTCTCTTGCCACATGTTCACGTGCTTTTTCCCTAAATCCCCTCTCTTCCCAAGAATGCAAACTGTTGGATTTTAGCCTCTTCACCTTTGCTGCTTTTTCTAATTATTCCCTCTCATGCTGACGTACCTTGCTGACTTTTCTTCCCTGGGGAAGAGCTTCTCAGCGTGGGAAAGCAGTAATTGCCTTTCTCTAAGTGGTGGGTTGCCTTCTGTTCCATCAAAGCTAGCCACAAAGAAGGAAGGTGAGTTTTTGAGGAGGCTCTTGGGGGCTCAGGTCACAGAGGTCCTGTTGCTAGCGGGACAGTGGACAAACTTGTGTCGACCTGCCAGGAGGCCATTCCCTTCACTGAGACAGCAAAGCCCACGTGGTGTCGTCACAAGCTCAGCCACATATGGTGGTGTTTTACTTTCAACTGGTGAAGATGGAAGCCTAAGCTAATTATTTTAACCAAGTGCATGGCTCTGAAATGCAGCTCACTGTAAAGTAGATTATCTTCAGTGTTTGTGCAGCCGTTTGCGTTAATGAGGAGCATTGATTTATGAACAGAGGATGTTGGTTTTGAAGTAAGATACAAGGGCAACGTTGGGGGTGGGGGATAGATTTTCAGTTTTTGGAGGCAGTTCCTGAGCAGGTGCAGGGAGTTAGTAATGTACCACACCTAAACTATGTGATTTAGCCAATGAAAACTAGGCTGCTTCTTGGTCCTATAGTGTGGTTTCCCTGTCTGTCAAGAGCCGGCTCCGCAACCAAACCCAGATTCCAGGTGTGGTGTTCCACAGTCGTTCCGTAATTTGTAATCATAGAAACAGAATGTTCCTCCTCTTATTTCCTCCCTGCCAACAGTTTCTGGGTGGGTGAATGTCAGTAGCTTGAGTTATTTTTAAAGAGGAGAGGTAAGGCTTGTCGTGCAAAGCTGGAAAAGAGGGCGTTTGTTTGCAGAGCAGAGCTGACATCAAAGTGTGTAGATCGCTGCTCAGTGGCTAGGCACTTGTCCTGTAACAGGTAATGTTTAACGTGCCAGTCACAAAGATCACAGAAACAGTGTATGTCCGGGCATAAGCTATCACTACTGTTTGTGCTCTGGAAGACTGAAAGGTTGAACATGACCATGTATTTTTTTTAATGTACGTATGCATTGGTCTGGCTGCCTTTTTTTTTTTTTTTTTTTTGCTGCCTGTGACTGGACTTTGGAGCTTGGAAGTTATATCATAAAAATTTGTAACTTTTGTCTGAGAGGGCCCAGCTAAGCTTTCCACTTCTCTTCACAGGATAATATAAACGTGTTTTTAAAAGCTTGTGAACAGATTGGATTGAAAGAAGCCCAGCTTTTCCATCCTGGGGATCTACAGGATTTATCAAATCGAGTCACCATCAAGTAAGTTTCACCTGCTTGTTATATATTTTGTAACCTTTGGGCTTGTGGTTTAAGTGAAAAGATTTGCTCAGACTTCAGGATTACTGAAAAACAGTTGCTCCCTCTGTCTCTTCATCTGTTCTCATGCAAAAATAGACTTTTTTTTTTAAACATAGAGACTGTGAGTGTGAAGCTGCCATAATCGATAACATGTCATAGTGTTATTTTAAATCTCTGTACTGAGATGTAGTTTATATTTTAATGCTTGTATAGCTTGGTAATGTTTTGTTACTAATGTGAAGGTACTCATTACACATATGAAGTGAATTTATACATTATATTATAGCTTACAGAGTGTAAAATTTTGAAGCAGTTTTTCGTATATTTGGAATTGAGATAATTGCTAATATAAAAATAAGAGTACATGGTGGTAAAAGATAGTTTCTTAATATTTGGTATGCAGTAGAACTTGTGACCAAGTATTGCTAACAACCTTGTTTACTGTGGCTGACTTTGAAAAATTAATGTATTTCACTATTTTAATCTTATGGATGAGAAAGTGAAAGTAGGGGTATACTCTTGGATTTTAGATGGAAAATGGTGTTCGTGTACGAGTATATGTTTCAAGGAAATGTGCTTTTAAGCTCTTGAGTGACTTTTTTTTCCTATAAATCTAATTTGCTTCTAGAGAACTAGTAATAAATTCTAGTTACATGATAAATTTGACAGGAATATGATTTAATGTTGTAATAATGACTACCTCCTTATCATCATGGCTCTTAAACCTAATGCACCTAACCCACTAACATTTTTTTTTTCAAAGGGAAAAACTGAGCACCTTATTCTATTCATAGAAATAATAGAAAATGGAAAAATTAGTTTCTACCAGTTAGACAAAGATTTAATTTATGTGGTTAACATCCCAATGTTATAGCTTTAATGACTATTAGACATTTGACTGAAAAATCTTACATATAACCAACATTTGTTTTTTCTAAGGGAGAATAACCTGCCATATAAATATCTTTGATAGGATGTATTGTTTTCTAGCAGAACAACCTAAAAACTGAGGTGGAATTAGTCATTCAAAAGTCTAACAATATATATTTAAGAACAAACAAATTGTTTTGAACCTATGTGCTTCTTGTTCTGTTGAAGAAGCATTTCTAAACTTCACTGCAGTGATATGTGCTATGGTAAGGATAAGTCTTCCTGCATTTCTGATTAACTGAAAGACAGTTGCGAAGTCTGAATTTCCTCACCAAAATGAAACTGTTCGCTTCTCCCACATGTGAGGTCGTGTTTAATTTCCATGAAACGTAAATACTTGAATGAATTGGCTTTATTCGTTCTAATCAAAATATTCGTTCATGAGACCTGTCTGATGGGCAGAGAAGTTTTTGACTTTGAAAGCCTTCTTTACTTAAATAGTCACTGTCTTCTAAGAGTAAACTTCCTTTCTCCCTAAAATCATACTCTGCATATGTTTTAGTAGGCCGCGGACTAGGCTAAAACATGTTTATTGGCTCCTAATTCCAAAAGTGCTGTACAAAGCTTTCCTGGAGACTGTTTTATGTGCTGTTGTGCCTAAAGTGTTAAAAACCAGCAGCTGTGCTCAGCCTTCAGTGAAATTAAATTACTTACAAACTGAAACCGGGAGGTCACGTAGTTACAGCTGTATTAAGTATGCAGAGCAACTTGTTTCAGTGGAAACCACAAGTCCATAAAGGCAAGATGTGCCTCAGTAGTTCTAGAGAAAATGCCTGAGTGAGAATCTTGACTGGGATTAAGAACATTTCCTCTGATAATTCATGTTTTGTTGGACTAAAGAGCAAATGGAAGTGGGAGAGCCTCCCAGTTATGAGGCATGAGGAAGTAGACAAATGACTTATTTAAATAATAGTGGCCACAGTTCTTCCACCCTTTTTTATAAAAGAAGGTTTTTAAAAAGCAAATAATTGCTTACAAATAAATAGTAATGCATTTCTTAGTTTTTAGGTTTTGTTCTTAATTAATGTAGATAAAAAATCTTGTCCTATCATTATTGCAGATAAAAGGACATGGTGTAGGGTAAACCAGCGGTTCTCAACTAGGGGTGATTTTGCTCTTTAGGAGACATTTGGCAATGTTGGTTGTCATAAACGAGGGACAGGGTGCTGCTGGCATCTAGTGGGTGGAGGCCAGGGGTGCTGTTAAACACCTTTCAGCGCACAGGACAATGCCCCACAACAAAGAATTGTTTGGGCCGAAATGTCAGTAGTGCTGAGGTTGACAAACCCTGGTTTAGACAGAGAATTCTTTACTTATTTCCTCTCAATATAGTTAGGTAGAGAAGAAGATATGTTATTTATTAATATATAATAATGTGTATATTTCCATGTTGGTATATTTTTTATATATTTAAATTGAAGGCTCATTGCTCGTTGTAATTTGTCTGAGAATGTAGTAATGTGTATGAATACTGTGAGATTATTTTGGTCATTGGTATGCATTAAATTTAGCAAAAATGTGACAAACTATCTGATTATTTTAAATGTCTGATCACAACTCAACTGCTAAGATTGAATTTTTGTTTCATAGACCTGGTTTTGGCCTTGCTGCAAGTGCAATTGAAAATACATGGTTATATGGTATACTGAGAACAAATATGAAAGGACAGTTAATTCCTTTTATGTTGGCAAATGCTAGTTGTGTTTTTGTTACTGCCCAGCAGTGATAAATATATCATTGGCATATGGAGCCTAGTTAAGTTTTGTTTGTTAGATTGTGTGGCAAGAGCAGAAGCAGTTAATGTGAAGAACAGTTGTTGTTGAATCATGTCAATAATTTGGACTCTAACTTCAAAATTTTAGTTTCCACCAATTTTGGATTTATAATTTACTTTGCAATAATGACTTTTTTATTGGTCAAACAGAACTAGGGTACTCTCTGTGTTTCTGCAATTATACATGTTAATATATGATCTAGTTTTATAACTTAATTCTTCTGCTTCTTTACAGATGTAGTAGTTTGAATTTTTCCAAGTATGATGGAATGATCCCATTTATTTTGGAATCGCATATATTTGAGACTTTATTTGATATTTTTAGTTTTGATATGTCTGATTTAACGGATGGATAGGATCTGGTTTTGCTTTTTTTTTCTTTCCTAAAAGGCTAATAAATTTATGATTTGACGTCCATGAATGGGTGACTGAAGCTGACCTATCCTAGTTTAGATGTTTCCTGAGGCAGTGAACTTATTATAGCTTCTCTCCATCAGTGACTATTTGTTGAATAATTATTATTAACCATTTACTAAATGTCCATACTGGGAACTTAGAGAACATACTCACAATCCACAGAGAAGAGGCAGCGTAACCCCGCAGGGCTACCTGTACCGGGTTCTATCAAATGCCTGTAGGAGAACAAGGCACAGTGGCCACAGCATCACAGCAGGCTGGTGAGCTCCTATAGGAAGGGACAGAAAAACAAGTGTTATGGTCTTCGTAGAGCATCTGATCGTTACGAGAGGCAGAGCAGGTGATTGCTGTAGAAAGCAAATCAACAGAGTAGCCTGGAGTTCCTGTGCTGGAGGAATAGAATGTAGTAGAAAGGTAAGGTTTAACGTTAAAGATTTTAGTTGTATATGTCTAGCAATTTGACTGAGAAACTAAGTCCTGTTTTTAAATCATTGCTCTAACCAACTTATATATTAAACTTTTTAAGCTGAGAATTTGAACAGATTGTAAACATGTTTCTTCTTTCCATCCCCTTATCCCCTCCAATCCACTTTTTAGCACTTCTTCAGATACATTCTGTTCATAATATAATTCATATAGGAAGGCAATTCTATTGAACACCATCATACAAAGAAAAATTATGTTCTTCTATAGACCTACTCCTTCATTATTTAGTGTGTTAGATTTTAGGTATAAAATTTAACTTGAAATAAATGCTGATATTGACTAAGTTTTTTAAAAAGATCTGTTTATCAAATTGAGGGTGCAGAAATCAAGAATCTGTTAGTTCTACACATGCTAGTTGCCAAAGGAACAGTAGTTGGAAGCAAAATCAGTGTTGACATTTTTCCATCATGAAAATAAAAGAGGCTTGAAGTGATATTTTAAGAATTAGCTATTCTCTAAAGCTTTAAAAGGGTGCTTGATTTTGCAGCAATACTGTCAAGTCATTTCTTAGGAGTCAAGTTCTCAGATGGCACCCTCTTTTAATAGCCTACCAAATTGGCCTTGGGGTGTATGTGTATATGTGTATTTATTTAAGGTTTATTCATAGTAGTAACAATATATCTAATTCGAATTATTTAATTTCTAACTTTTTCTGAGTCAAACCTTTAGAGCTTACATCTTTTTAGCAAGTAGGAGTCTTTCAAATGAGTTTCTCAACATCTTAATAATCTTTTTTAAAAAAAGAATAAAGCAAATTTAATGATATTCAAACTTGGATCTGTAACTTGAGTGTGGTGACTACCACCTGTCATTCTTGTTACTGTTTTAAAATGGCCCTTCCTACCAAGCTATTAGAAGAGAGTAAAACAAAAAAGAATTTTATGGCACTGTACACAGCTCTATCGTATTCAGTCATTCGGAGGTGTTAGGTATTTACTGGAAGAGACATGTTATTACTTCTGGGATGCCGAAGTTTAGAGCTAGCAGCAAAAACATGTAGCCAAGTTTTTAAACGTTCTTTAATTGTAAATTTCAGTGTCTGAGAGTCTGCTTAGCTACAGAAAAAGGTGGGTTATGAGGCAGGTCTGATACTGGGACGAGTCTTAGAATAATTGAGGTTTTATCAGGTATCTCCATTTTTAGTTCTTAATCTGTTTCTTGGATAGATACAGAAGTTTCTGTTTGCCAACTCTCCTTCTTCAGCTCTCCATTCCCTAAAACCCAAAAAAGCCATAGCACTTGATTGTGCCATGGCCTGTTGGGCAAGACTTCAGGCTGTGCTTGTAAACTCCTAAATTAAGCTGGCTGCTATTCATCACCTCAAGAGGCTCATTTGGGTGATCTGATTAGCAGTTGACATGGGTCAGCTCATGGGAGTTTGTGTCCCCTGACCAGATAACATTTGTTTTATAAAAAGACCCTTCAAAATGTTAAAACAAAGAGACAGATATTTTTTGGTAAAGAGATTTTTCTGTCTTTCAAATTTGTCTGTAGGGCTGCCTGTGTTGTATTTATCCACCTATTAAAATGAGATGCACTGTCTGTAGTCTCATCAGCACATTTTTGAAAATGTGATCTTCACTGGGAACTAAAAACATTAAGCACTGTTGTGCTCTTTCATGCTGTATCATTTGTGTGTGAGTTTATGTGTGGACTGTGTTTGCTTAAATCTATGTCTATATATACAGAGTAGGAGATAGCACTTAATTCAGTAAGGGAGATTTTGGTTCCAGAGAAGTCATTCACTTGTTTGTCATGTAAGAAGCATTAATTCAGCATCTTCTATGTGGTATGTACTTATACAGGCATAAGTAAGATGGAGACTGGTTTCCCCATGGCTCACATATCCCCATAAATTCACAATTAGAGTAAGATAAATGTACAGAGTTTTCTTGCAACATGGAGATAAATGGTCATCTCAACTTTTGAAATCAGGAAACACTTCCGATTGGTGGAGACTTTGGTTTCTCACCTGGACTTCCAAAGCACTTCTTATTTTTATCTACATCTACATTTTCCCTAGATTTGAAACTTATTTGAGGGCAGTGGCCATGTACTATTACTTTTATCTCCTTGGTTCCTCACAACTTAAGTGTTAAATGTTTATTTGTAAATTGAATTTTAATTAAGGAAATTTCCTGGAAATTAAAAACCAGACCTTGAAAATAGGGAGAAACTGATTTTTTTTTCTTGCCAAGTCTTCCTCTTTTTATGCTCACCATTCAAAGGTGCAGACAGTCCTTGAACTTTTAGTTCCTATTGCCTTTGACTTACCATACCGGGATAATGACATTGTGTATTACAGCATAATCTATCATGATTTAATTTTTTAAAAGGCGTGTATGTCTCCTCTCAGTGTGCGTAATAAACTAAGGTTGGACCTTTGGACCATGTGCCTTTCAAAGTAGTTGGTGGAAGATTTAATAAATCCTTATGCTGGTATGCGAATGATAAATGCTAATAATGTATAATTGTAAGCACATTTCACTTTGACATTGAGGGAGTTTCCATATTTATATGAAGTGTTAAAAGCATTTCAGTGTTTTTATATCATGATTATCAGTCTTTTTTAATCTTGGGAAACAAATCTAAAATGTGTAGTTAATACTTTCAGAAAAATGTGGTTATATAGATAGTTGGGATATCTTATAGAAGCGCAAGGGCAGGAATCCAGTGGTGGAGATAATTTCTTATAGTTATCAAAGTTAATAAGCAGTTTTATCAACAAGTTTATGGTGACCCTTGGTCCTTCCAAAGTCAGGCTACCTTGGTACTTCTTACCTTTGCATAGCATTAAACACGAAAGGAAAAAAAAAGTCACACATTACCTTTGACTGTAACATGATAAAAACCATTTGGCACTTAGCTGGCATGGGAGTTCTTTGAAGGATTTAAGTTTTTGAAGAATGAACTTAGTGAGTGAAACTTTTATAGAGTCTCTGATAGAGATCTGGGTATTCTAAGGTTTTCAGGACTACTGTTGACGTGGTCATTTGGCATATCTAGGTGACACTTGCATAGGAGTAACCTCCAGGACAGCCTCTTGACTCGATTTGAATTCTCTTAGCCACTGAAACCTTATTTTGTCACCTTTCTTTCCCCCCTTTTGGTCAAAAAGGCATTCTCAATCCCTCGATGCCTTGGTCTGGCTCATTCCTGGCATCTGGGTCCCGCATCACCAGAAAGACTCATTCATCTGGGGGGGGGGGGGGTCCTGTGACATGTTGGGGGGAGGGTGATGAATTTATAATTTTCTTTTTCCTAGTTGCTAGGATATTAGAATAGCTAGAAGGAAATAATTGAAGTGGTGGAACCATAACCCATAGCATCATTTGAAATTTGTTCTCTAACTACTTGTTAAATTGTAATTTGAAAGCTATCACTTTTTTGTATATATGTTATACTTCACGATAAGGAAATAACTGAAACTATGGTACTGTAACTCATAACAATTTTGGAAATTTCCTATGTAACTACTTGTTAAGTCATACTTTGAAAGATTTTATCTTTTTGTATATATGTTATATTTTACAGTAAGGAAATAACTGAAACTGTGGAACTGTAACCCATAATATTCTTTGAAATTTGTTCTCTAACTACTTATTAAATTGTGCTTGGAAAGTTGTCATTTCTATGTTTATATGTTATATTCTATAATTAAAAAATGATTTAAAAAATACCGTTTGAAGGATATAAACAAAAAGAAACAAGGATTTCTCAGCAGTTCACTTTTTACCTACTAAACCCCAGGCTGAGTTTATCAACCACCTTTCCCGGGATAGAATAAGAATTTCAGTAGATGTATGTCAATGTCAGTCCTGTCTTTGAGGAGATCAATACCTTAGGGGCAGCAGGGGTTTTGTTGTTCCCTTGACTTGGGTTTAATCCCATTCTCTGTCGCTTGCTGAGTGAACTTAGGTAGGTTACTTTTTCTCTCTGTGAATTTAATTATATGGCAAAGAATTATTGATTGTTTGCTCTGTGCCAAGCTGTGTGCAAAACTCTGGGGATATTTCAGTGAACAAGACAGAAGTGATTTCTGCTTTCTTGGTACTTGACAGAGAGCACCATTTGGGTGATAACCCTACCTCACAAGGATGTGGTCATGATTAAAGTCAGGTATGTAAAATGTATAGTGTCTGACATATAGTAAACACTCAATAAATGGTATTGAATTATCACTGTAATCATTTTCATAATTTGATTTTACTTTCTTGACCTTATGAAGATACATGCCTCTTCTAGAAGAACATGGAATAAAAATTCTGGTCGTATTTACTGAAAAAATTGTGACTAAGGCTTTTAATTTTCATGAGAATTTAGGCCATATGAAACTTATTCCTTTTCTCTATTGAGAGCAGATATTAGAACAGATGAGGTACTTTCATAAATTACGTCGTACTTTCATAAATACACAACCAGTTGGTCCACAACATAAATGCAAATCCAAAACTTTGTATATTGGTTTATTTTTATTGTTGCCTGATTTTGAAAACACACAGTGTTTGCATTCAGTAAAGATAAAATTAAGACACGTATTCCAAAACAAAAATTTATCTGCCTTGCAAGGGCCTTTTGGAGAACAGCTTCTGATCTTGCCTATCTAAAGTAGAGAATAACTTTAGCATTACCAAAATGACAGGTGTTTCCAATGTAAAGAAAAGTTAGTTGCTCCTTTTGGGCAGTCTCCCATCTGTTATGTCAATCAAAAGGCTACTGTACTGACTTCATAGACTATCCTGATTATCTGAAATACTTGTGGTTTGGGCCCTAGGCACTAAAATATAATTATAAATAGTAACTGTATAGGCATCTTAGTTCTGGTTTTTCTTGTATATAATGAAAAGACTAAGAAGTGGACTTTTACACTGATATTATAACTTGATTTTTTCTTTTTAAAAAGTAGAGCCTGAATAGTAAATATGTTAACTAAAAGAGGCATAAAAGTGCTTGTTGACTACATTGTTTTTAAAAGTTTAGGTTAGTGGACTAGTTATGTTTTAGGGGTAATTTCCCTGGTATTATTTCTGTCATGTTGCGCAGCCATCCTGGGTGAGATTGGCTGCTGATTGACTTACCCTCCGTTTCTCAGAAGCTTAGGTCTTTATGAATGTCCCTGCTAAACTGGGAGGCAGGACTGCGTCATCACTTTATTTTCTGAGATGCTTAGTGCCACTGCTCAGGACACCCCTGGCTAAAGGTGAACAGGTAAACCTAAGAAAACATGTTCTAAAAGAGTTAATGAAAAACCACTAATTTTAACAAAAATATAAAATATATATGCTTTCCATGTAGATTTAAGTAATTCATATTAACAATATTTTTAAATGCAAATTATGGCAATTAATTTTTATAACATAGTGAAATCTTATTTAAAAAGGAATAGATTAAAAATATACTTTGGATCAAGATGCTTCAAATAAACAATTTTTTTCTTAAAAAATTAAAAAGAAAAAGCTTGCATCTAGTCAGGTAGGGAGAAACAGCTACTTTGAATTAAGCACCGTTTGCATTAACCTCTATCAGTTTAACAAGGTTTTGTTCTGTGTGGTTTGACCTATTTGAAGAGAAATCCCTAAGTAAATATCAAGTGTCACTGTTATTATCAGACATTTTACTATTTAATTATGTTATAATAATATTCATGACTGTCAGATTGTGTTTTGAAGTGCTTTCCTGTTCTGTATATTTTCCTTTTAATTGACTGAGATTTGGACATGATCTTTAAAGGAATCAGTGTCTCTGGGGAAACAATTTGACTGACATTTTACTGGACTTTTTCTGGCTTAATATATATTTTGAAAAGGAAAAGTCTCTGGTAGGGAGTTACTGTTTATTTCATGCTCTATTTTGTGCCTAATAGAATATATTCACCTATAAAGTATACACAGATAAAATATGAGAGCATATATAAAAATTTATATGAGGCCTTGAAGGGAGAGGGTCCAGAGCTTGACAGTCCCCAGATCTGATCTTGTTTATTTTGGTGATAAATTCATTTTACCACATTGCTGTTGAGCTCATCTAGGCTCTGTGCTTGGCATGGGGGATTCTAAGATAGTGAAGGGGCTTAGTCTCTGACTTTGAGGAGAAGTGGGTGTAAGTATTATATATGCATATGGGTGTCCAGAGAATGCTGAGCCACCAAGTAGTTAAGAAATAGAGCTCTGCTAACAAATAGAGCTCTATATCCATTCTACCTACTTACACTTTCAATTCTGCTCTCCATTGCACTCCCAAGAAAAAGGCAGGAGAAAAATAAATGACATCCATTGACCATCCACTGATGTAAGCCGTGGGCACTGGGCTGGGAGAACTCCTGCTTCCGGGTCAGACAGAAGCAGCCCGGGACTGGTGGGCTGATGGGGATGAGGTGGGTGGGTGGGGTATGTGAAGCTTTACGCCAAGGGTATCGCGTCTTGTCACCTGTGGGCCTTTTATTTTGTAGCTTGTCAGCAGCATCCACTGAATATTTAACATCGTGTATAGATTCTGAATCCTGTGGGTAGATAAGAGAAACAAGCCCTTTCTGTGTTCCTCCTACCTGGATGTTAAAACCAAAAGTGGAGAAGAAAAGCATTCTTAAGTCTTAATTTTCATTTTCTTGTCTTAGGAGCATTGAAATAATTTATGGTTTATATCACTCAGGGAATGCCAGATTTGGAATGATGAATGTTAACTAGGTCAGGAAATCATGGTATTAGTATGTTCACTGTAACTCAGAAATATTCCTATTGCTAGTCTTGGATTAGGGTTAGACAAACTGGGTGATAATAGCTAGCAGGCACTGTCAGGTGCTTTACACACATTATCTTTAATCTCATTGACAGCTTGGTTCAGATGCTTAAACTGAGACAGAGAGAAGAGTAAAATGCTTAGGTTGATGACCTTGGGCAGTTAGTGGACTGAGGCTTTGAATTCAAGGGGTATCTCAGTCTCCAAATCTTGGGTTCTTTCCAAAGTATTTTCTAAATAGACTTTCTAATGCTATGTGACTGAAATGATCATGAATGTTTTTTACCCAAGTCAGCTGTACCCAAAATGGATTTGTGTCTATGATTGCTATTAGCTCATTTAATACATTGTAAATATTTTGCATTATGATTTAAAACAGTTTTCTTGTTTGGATCCAAGTAACTTCAAATGGATGTGATATGATGATATTGCATCAAATCTAAGATCATTGACTATAAGATCTCCTAATTTCAGGGATGTTACATGAGAACCATTGTACACCTTGGAATAGAAGAAATACAGTCCGTGTGTGGTCTTTTAACACTGGCTAGTTGAGAAATAACAGAGTATTTGGAGTTTAATGATATGTAAACATTAAATACCTTTAAAAGTTTTATGACTGTCTTGCAGATATTTATGAATGTTCAGTTGTATTTGCCATGATAATAGAACATTCCTGAATGACTGCAGATTGTAAAACTTTACTAATCTCAATTGCTCAGGATCATACTACCACACTTTGACCTTTACAGCACTGGCATGAAACCTATCTTTAAAAATAGAACTGGTAATTACATTTTTTTCAGATTACTTTCTGTTTACCAGTTTTTGAAGCTCTGTTTTACTTAATCTTAATAAACCAAACGAAACCATGGCATCTTTCTCCAAACTTGCTTGGTTGGGAATAAGTGCTTATTAAGAAATAAAACATATTATTTTTCTTACAGTATAGATTGTTATGTATTATACTTTATATAACACCTTAGTGATTAATAATTTGAAGTCCTATTCTAAAGCCCAAATTATATGAAAAAAGAGTAAATGATAGTCATATTACCTAGTCTATTGAGTTAAGGAAGAAAAATTTACTGCTGTACATTGCCCTAAGTCCTGTTAAAAATGTAGTCGTTGGAGGATTTGAAACAGGTGGTAAGCAGAGAGCATCAAGTGTAACAAGAAATAGCATAGTCGAATTCCAGTAAGATGAAACTCCTCTCTCGTTGCAGAAAAAAGAGAGATCAGATAGTGCCTCAGAAAAGCAAAGTCCAAGAAATGACTCAAGCATGGAAACACTTTAAGAATTCCTTTACCAGGATTTACAATAAATGGAATGATCGCTTCCTTTATCAGACCATCAGTAATGATTTCTTGCTGTTAGTTAAATGTAAACCATCAGGAATGATTGCCTTCCATCAGCAGAAAGAAATATTTATTAAGTTTTTATTTTTTGAATGCAGTGTTTTGGAGTACCAAAGACTTATGGTACTAATAATTGCCCAAGATAAGGATAAAGCAGAAAAATGTGAACAAGCACAATTCTCCTTTGAATAACTAGTGGGATGAGTTAGTTGTGATAATAGAAAACATCTGAGTTTTAAGGCTATTAAATATGTGAGAAAAAGACTGCTTTTGAGAGAGGGAGTGGAGGAGTGTAGAAATAAATTAAAGGTGAAGGCTCTGCTTAATGCCTTGTGTAATTTTATACCACTTTATAAGACAGGTTGGTTGCCTCAGTTTACAGATATGGAAACAGACTGTGGCTGGTTCAAAGTCACACACCTAATAGATATTGCAAGTGGAAACACTCATGAATCCACATCCAATGTCCTTTCCATTATAAAAATCTGCCTCTAAGTGTGTCCAAATGCAGGATGTAAAGGGTGAATGAAGGAATTTTTTTAAAGTGTTAATGTGTATGTGTCAAACATAGGCTCCATGAGGTTGGTCAGGAAGGGAGGAAGTTGTGAAGATACCGACGAGTTTGTAATCTTTAGAAGTTAAGAGTTAGCCAGACTTTGTTGAGAGTTAGTGTGCCTTAAACAAGTGTTTCTCAAACTCAATGTGCATATGAAATACCTTGGAATCTTCAAATGCATATTCTGATTTGTTTGGCCTGGGGCAAGGATCAGATTCTACATTTTTAGCAAGCTCCCACGTCATGCTATTGCAGACACAATCTGATTAGCAAAGATTTAGGCAAGAAATGATAGTTTGAATGTGGATCTCCAGGATGAGTAGGATTTGAGTGAGAGGTGGGAGACCACTGCAAGAAGATTGGCACAGCCAAAGGCAGAGCGGGGAAAAATTCAAATCAAACAATTTTACAGAGTTTTCTAGATGAAAAGCAAAAAGTAAAGATGAGTATTTCCCCTGGTGGGGGAAGCTAGTCGTGAAGATAGTCTCTAGTCCAGTTTGGCAGATTGGAGGTAAAATGACAGGTAGGTTGGGACCAGGTTGATTGATACCTCAAGTATCCTGGCTAGGGAATATAAAATTTATCTCATAAGTGGAGTTATTACCAAAAACATTGAGCAGAAGATTAACATGTTAAAATTAGAGATTTAGGGAAACAAGGTTATGAAGTAGTATACAATGGATTGAATGAGAACTCCAGTGGGGGCTGGCATTACAGTTAGGCTGAGAGCCTTGCAGCTCATGACTGTTATGCGAACACTGCTTTCACTGGAAGCGGTGAAAATGTAAATGAAGAGGCTAATGCCAAAGACCTCTAAAGAAAGAAATGATGGGGTTTCATGAGGAGTTAAGGAGCAAGAAGAGACAGATATTGGCTTGTGCAACCATTAGCAGAAATGGGAAAATCTGCCAATACAGATACCTGGTTGCTCTGATGTCAATTTTTGAGAAGTCTATTTTTCCCCCATTTCATTAACTTGGTGCTTAGGTTGCTAATCACTGGACCATGTAAGTGTGCATCTATTTCTGGCTCTGTATTAATCTGTTGATCTATATACCTGATTTTCTTACAGTACTCTTCTCTGTCTTGATACTGTAAGTTGAACCATTTGTCTATTTTCCTTCTTTTAAACCTAGATGAAAATTCTCTCTTTTTATTGAGGTCCAAAATATGTTCTGTGTAGTGCCTTCTGGAAATGTTAGCTCTAATTTCCTATTTCACTGAGTGCTTTACTTTGGAATGATTGGCAGTGGGAATGTCCACCCCTTCAAGGTAGACACCGTGCCTTCCCTGTGAAAGTTTGGCCTTGTCCTCTGGACCCAATTGTATATTCAAATCAGAGTTGATAATCCAACATCACTGCGTGTCCTAGACTTGGGATTCTTCAGTCTTAAAAACCACTGCGTCTTTTGATCTGCAATCCACCCAGTGTTAGCCGGACCTAACCCCACTACTTTACATTTGTACGTCCTCCTATAAGGTAGGAAAAGTTCTTAGCGTGTCTTTCTTGTCATCTTATTTTAAATCTCAATTCTTCATTTTTTGTAAACAGCTGTTCAATCAAGAATACATACAATCCCTACTGAAACAGACAATTTCCGACATACTGCAACTCAATTCATACAACTTATCTCCCTGTCCCACCCCAACCATATTCCCAAACAACACTGAGCACAAATGCTGTGGAATGACATATCTGATTCAGCTAAACACAATTTTATAACCAAAAAATGGCTTCTGCTTCTATCCATCAAGGTTAAAAAACACAGGACGATGTTTTAAGGCATGTGTGTTACCTGGGTTATTTGATTCAATAAATAATTAAATGAAAGAGTAAATGAATTAGTGAATGAGTTTAACAAACATTTATTGAGTTCCAAGTCTGTGACAGGCATTGTTCTAGGCATTGGGTTTCAGTTTAGTGGTGAAAAGGACAAAGTCGGCTTAAATTTATATTCTAATGGAGGGAGACATAGTGAATAAATATATGAGAGAATGCCGGGTGGTGTTATGGACTATGAGGAAAAATGGAGCAGAGTGAGAAGAGACTATGTCAGAAAGGTTCACATAGTGAATAAATATATGAGAGAATGCCAGGTGGTGTTATGGACTATGAGGAAAAATGGAGCAGAGTGAGAAGAGACCATGTCAGAAAGGTTCTTTTGGAAATGATATTTTAAGTATATTTTTAGATAAAATTCTATATGAAGTAGATTTAAAGGAGCTAATAAAATGAGTTGTTGGGATTAATGCTGTATTCTAATAATACGGTAAACTTTCATCTCCTGAAAAAACTTTGACTTGAGGCTTTAGTGTGCCTTAAAACTAAGAGAAAGGAGGCACCTTCCCTTCTGAAGATGGGGTGCATTTGTGTGTGTGCACATGTGAGGACCTCTTTTGGAAATGATATTTTAAGTATATTTTTAGATAAAATTCTATATGAAGTAGATTTAAAGGAGCTAATAAAATGAGTTGTTGGGATTAATGCTGTATTCTAATAATACGGTAAACTTTCATCTCCTGAAAAAACTTTGACTTGAGGCTTTAGTGTGCCTTAAAACTAAGAGAAAGGAGGCACCTTCCCTTCTGAAGATGGGGTGCATTTGTGTGTGTGCACATGTGAGGACCTCCCCCTCTGTGCCCCAGCTTGCCAGCTGGCTAGCCAGGCTTTTGTCTTTGAATTTAGATTTCACCCTCACTAATGAGTGAGGGTTCAGCTTTTGGGTTTTTGTATGATCTGAATTGTAGGCAGCTGGCTGTGATCAGATGATTAAATGCGTATGATGATATTTTTTTTTTTTTTTTTTTTTTTTTTAAATCATCATTTTATTGAGATATATTCACATACCACGCAGTCATACAAAACAAATTGTACTTTCGATTGTTTACAGTACCATTACATAGTTGTACATTCATCACCTAAATCAATCCCTGACACCTTCATTAGCACACACACAAAAATAACAAGAATAATAATTAGAGTGAAAAAGAGCAATTGAAGTAAAAAAGAACACTGGGTACCTTTGTCTGTTTGTTTCCTTCCCCTACTTTTCTACACATCCATCCATAAACTAGACAAAGTGGTGTTTGGTCCTTATGGCTTTCCCAATCCCATTGTCAACCCTCATAAGCTACATTTTTATACAACTGTCTTCGAGATTCATGGGTTCTGGGTTGTAGTTTGATAGTTTCAGGTATCCACCACCAGCTACCCCAATTCTTTAGAACCTAAAAAGGGTTGTCTAAAGTGTGCATAAGAGTGCCCACCAGAGTGACCTCTCGGCTCCTTTTGGAATCTCTCTGCCACTGAAGCTTATTTCATTTCCTTTCACATCCCCCTTTTGGTCAAGAAGATGTTCTCCGTCCCACGGTGCCAGGTCTACATTCCTCCCTGGGAGTCATATTCCACGTTGCCAGGGAGATTCACTTCCCTGGGTGTCTGATCCCACGTAGGGGGGAGGGCAGTGATTTCACCTTTCAAGTTGGCTTAGCCAGAGAGAGAGGGCCACATCTGAGCAACAAAGAGGCATTCAGGAGGAGACTCTTAGGCACAAATACAGGGAGGCCTAGCCTCTCCTTTGCAGCAACCGTCTTCCCAAGGGTAAAACTTATGGTAGAGGGCTCAACCCATCAAACCACCCGTCCCCTATGTCTGTGGTCATGTTAGCAACCATGGAGGTGGGGTAGGCGAATACCCCTGCATTCTCCACAGGCTCCTCAAGGGGGCACTACATATTTTTTTTTTTTTTTTTCCCCTTGTTTGTCTTTTTTCTTTTTTTTTTCTTTTTTTTTTTTTTTAACTTTCCCTTCTTTTTTCAAATCACCTGTATGAAAAAAAAAGTTAAAAAGAAAACAAACATACAATAAAAGAGCATTTCAAAGAGACCATAGCAAGGGAGTAAGAAAAAGACAACTAACCTAAGATAACTGCTTAACTTCCAACATGTTCCTACTTTACCCCAAGAAAGTTACATAATATAGCAACATTTCAGTGAACTTGTTCCTACTACAACCATCAGAAATTAACAGACCATAGTCATTTCTGGGCATCCCCAGAACGTTAAATAGCTTATCTGTTCTTCCTGGATTATTGTTCCCCCTTCCTTAATTCCTCTCTACTGCTAGTTCCCCTACATTCTACATTATAAACCATTTGTTTTACATTTTTCAAAGTTCACATTAGTGGTAGCATATAATATTTCTCTTTTTGTGCCTGGCTTATTTCGCTCAGCATTATGTCTTCAAGGTTCATCCATGTTGTCATATGTTTCACCAGATCGTTCCTTCTTACTGCCGCGTAGTATTCCATCGTGTGTATATACCACATTTTATTTATCCACTCCTCTGTTGAAGGACATTTGGGTTGTTTCCATCTCTTGGCAATTGTGAATAATGCTGCTATGAACATTGGCGTGCAGATATCTGTTCGTGTCACTGCTTTCCGATCTTCCGGGTATATACCGAGGAGTGCAATCGCTGGATCGAATGGTAGCTCTATATCTAGTTTTCTAAGGAACTGCCAGACTGACTTCCAGAGTGGCTGAACCATTATACAGTCCCACCAACAATGAATAAGAGTTCCAATTTCTCCACATCCCCTCCAGCATTTGTAGTTTCCTGTTTGTTTAATGGCAGCCATTCTAACCGGTGTTAGATGGTATCTCATTGTGGTCTTAATTTGCATCTCTCTAATAGCTAGTGAAGCTGAACATTTTTTGATGTGTTTCTTGGCCATTTGTATTTCCTCTTCAGAGAACTGTCTTTTCATATCTTTTGCCCATTTTATAATTGGGCTGTCTGTACTATTGTCATTGAGTTGTAGGATTTCTTTGTATATGCAAGATATCAGTCTTTTGTCAGATACATGGTTTCCAAAAATTTTTTCCCATTGAGTTGGCTGCCTCTTTACCTTTTTGAGAAATTCCTTTGAGGTGCAGAAACTTCTAAGCTTGAGGAGTTCCCATTTATCTATTTTCTCTTTTGTTGCTTGTGCTTTGGGTGTAAAGTCTAGGAAGTGGCCTCCTAATACAAGGTCTTGAAGATGTTTTCCTACATTATCTTCTAGGAGTTTTATGGTACTTTCTTTTATATTGAGATCTTTGGTCCATTTTGAGTTAATTTTTGTGTAGGGGGTGAGGTAGGGGTCCTCTTTCATTCTTTTGGATATGGATATCCAACTCTCCCAGCCCCATTTGTTGAAAAGACCATTATGGCTCAGTTCGGTGACTTTGGGGGCCTTATCAAAGATCAGTCGGCCATAGATCTGAGGGTCTATCTCTGAATTCTCAATTCGATTCCATTGATCTATATGTCTATCTTTGTGCCAGTACCATGCTGTCTTGGCAACTGTGGCTTTATAATAAGCTTCAAAGTCAGGGAGTGTAAGTCCTCCCACTTCGTTTTTCTTTTTTAGAGTGTCTTTAGCAATTCGAGGCATCTTCCCTTTCCAAATAAATTTGATAACTAGCTTTTCCAAGTCTGCAAAGTAGGTTGTTGGAATTTTGATTGGGATTGCATTGAATCTGTAGATGAGTTTGGGTAGAATTGACATCTTAATGACATTTAGCCTTCCTATCCATGAACATGGAATATTTTTCCATCTTTTAAGGTCCCCTTCTATTTCTTTTAGTAGAGTTATGTAGTTTTCTTTGTATAGGTCTTTTACATCTTTGGTTAAGTTGATTCCTAGGTACTTGATTTTTTTAGTTGCTATTGAAAATGGTATCTTTTTCTTCAGTGTCTCTTCAGTTTGTTCATTTCTAGCATATAGAAACATTACTGACTTATGTGCATTAATCTTGTATCCCGCTACTTTGCTAAATTTGTTTATTAGCTCTAGTAGGTGTATCGTTGATTTCTCAGGGTTTTCTAGATATAAGATCATATCATCTGCAAACAATGACAGTTTTACTTCTTCTTTTCCAATTTGGATGCCTTTTATTTCTTTGTCTTGCCGGATTGCCCTGGCTAGCACTTCCAGCACAATGTTGAATAACAGTGGTGACAGCGGGCATCCTTGTCTTGTTCCTGATCTTAGAGGGAAGGCTTTCAGTCTCTCACCATTGAGTACTATGCTGGCTGTGGGTTTTTCATATATGCTCTTTATCATGTTGAGGAAGTTTCCTTCAATTCCTACCTTTTGAAGTGTTTTTATCAAAAAGGGATGTTGGATTTTGTCAAATGCTTTTTCAGCATCTATTGAGATGATCAATTGATTTTTCCCTTTCGAGTTTTTAATGTGTTGTAATACATTGATTGTTTTTCTGATGTTGAACCATCCTTGCATGCCTGGAATGAACCCCACTTGGTCATGGTGTATGATTTTTTAATGTGTCTTTGGATTCGATTTGCAAGTATTTTGTTGAGGATTTTTGCATCTATATTCATTAGGGAGATTGGCCGGTAGTTTTCCTTTTTTGTAGCATCTTTGCCTGGTTTTGGTATCAGATTGATGTTAGCTTCATAAAATGAGTTAGGTAGTGTTCCATTTTTTTCAATGTTTTGAAAGAGTTTGAGTAAGATTGGTGTCAGTTCTTTCTGGAAAGTTTGGTAGAATTCCCCTGTGAAGCCATCTGGCCCTGGGCATTTATTTGTGGGAAGATTTTTGATGACTGATTGGATCTCTTTGCTTGTGATGGGTTGGTTGAGGTCTTCTATTTCTTCTCTGGTCAGTCTAGGTTGTTCATATGTTTCCAGGAAATTGTCCATTTCTTCTACATTATCCAGTTTGTTGCCATACAGTTGTTCATAATATCCTCTTATAATTTTTTTAATTTCTTCAGGATCTGCAGTTATGTCACCTTTTTCATTCATTATTTTGTTTATATGGGTCTTCTCTCTTTTTGATTTTGTCAGTCTAGCTAGGGGCTTGTCAATCTTGTTGATCTTCTCAAAGAACCAACTTTTGGTGATATTTATCCTTTCTATTGTTTTTTTGTTCTCTATGTCATTTATTTCTGCTTTAATCCTTGTTATTTCTTTTCTTCTACTTGGTTTAGGATTGGTTTGCTGTTCATTTTCTAGCTTCTTCAGTTGATCCATTAGTTCTTTGATTTTGGCTCTTTCTTCCTTTTTAATATATGCGTTTAGTGCTATAAATTTCCCCCTTAGCACTGCTTTTGCTGCATCCCATAGGTTTTGGTATGTTGTGTTCTCATTTTCATTCGTCTCTATATATTTAGCAATTTCTCTTGCTATTTCTTCTTTAACCCACTGATTGTTTAGGAGTGTGTTGTTTAACCTCCAGGTATTTGTGAATTTTCTAAGTCTCTGATGGTTATTGACTTCTAATTGTATTCCATTGTGGTCAGAGAATGTGCTTTGAATAATTTCAATCTTTTTAAATTTATTGAGGCTTGTTTTATGTCCCAGCATATGATCTATTCTGGAGAAAGTTCCGTGAGCACTAGAAAAGTATGTGTATCCTGGTGATTTGGGATGTAATGTCCTGTAGATGTCTGTTAAATCTAATTCATTTATCAGATTGTTTAGGTTTTCAATTTCCTTATTGGTCTTCTGTCTGGTTGATCTATCTATAGGAGAGAGTGATGTGTTGAAGTCTCCCACAATTATTGTGGAAACATCAATTGCTTCCTTTAGTTTTGCCAATGTTTCTCTCATGTATTTTGTGGCACCTTGATTGGGTGCATAGACATTTACGATTGTTATTTCTTCTTGCTGAATTGCCCCTTTTATTAGTATGTAGTGGCCTTCTTTGTCTCTCAAAACATCCCTGCATTTGAAGTCTATTTTATCTGAGATTAATATTGCTACACCTGCTTTCTTTTGGCTGTAGCTTGCATGAAATATTTTTTTCCATCCTTTCACTTTCAGTTTCTTTGTGTCCCTGTGTCTAAGATGAGTCTCTTGTATGCAACATATTGATGGTTCATTTTTTTTGATCCATTCTGCGAATCTATATCTTTTAATTGGGGAGTTTAATCCATTTACATTCAACGTTAAAACCGTGAAGGCATTTCTTGAATCGGCCATCTTATCCTTTGGATTATGTTTGCCATATTTTTCCCTCTCTCTATTAATATCCTTTATTGTACCCATACCGAATCTCTTTAGTACTGAACCTTTCTCCAAGTCTCTCTGTCCTGTCTTTGTTTCTCTGTCTGTAGGGCTCCCTTTAGTATCTCCAGTAGGGCAGGTCTCTTGTTAGCAAATTCTCTCAGCATTTCTTTGTCTGTGAAAAATTTAAGCTCTCCCTCAAATTTGAAGGAGAGCTTTGCTGGATAAAGTATTCTTGGCTGGAAATTCCTCTCTCTCAGAATTTTAAATATATCGTGCCATTGCCTTCTCGCCTCCATGGTGGCTGCTGAGTAGTCACTACTTAGTCTTATGCTGTTTCCTTTGTATGTGGTGAATTGCTTTTCTCTTGCTGCTTTCAGAACTTGCTCCTTCTCTTCTATGTTTGACAGTGTGATCAGTATATGTCTCGGAGTGGGTTTTTTTGGATTTATTCTATTTGGAGTTCGCTGAGCATTTATGATTTGTGTATTTATGTTGTTTAGAAGATTTGGGAAGTTTTCCCCAACAATTTCTTTGAATACTCTTCCTAGACCTTTACCCTTTTCTTCCCCTTCTGGGACACCAATGAGTCTTATATTCGGACGCTTCATATTATCTATCATATACCTGAGGTCCATTTCGAGTTTTTCAATTTTTTTCCCCATTCTTTCTTTTATGCTTTCATTTTCCATTCTGTCATCTTCCAGGTCACTGATTCGTTGTTCAACTTCCTCTAGTCTTGTACTATGAGTGTCCAGAATCTTTTTAATTTGGTCAACAGTTTCTTTAATTTCCATAAGATCATCCATTTTTTTATTTAGTCTTGCAATGTCTTCTTTATGCTCTTCTAGGGTCTTCTTGATTTCCTTCATATCCCGTACTAGGGTCTCATTGTTCATCTTTAGTTCTTTGAGTAGCTGCTCTAGGTGTGTCTCTTCTGGTCTTTTGATTTGGGTGCTTGGGCTTGGGTTATCCATATCGTCTGGTTTTTTCATATGCTTTATAATTTTCTGTTGTTTTTGGCCTCGTGGCATTTGCTGAACTTGATAGGGTTCTTTTAGGGTTTGTAGACCAGTTGAAGTCCTTATCTCTAATTTATCAGATCTACAGCTTCGTGGAGTACACTTTCTCTAACTAACCAGCAGGTGGCGTCCACGAGCCACCTGTTCTCCACAAGCCAGATCTCCCCTGCTTAGCCTTTTTGGTGAGTGGGGGAGTGAGTCTTGTGGGGCCCAATTGGTGTCCCAAGCTTGCGTGTGTAGTTGGTGTTGCCTGCCCTGTATGTGGGGCGTGTTTCTGGGCAGTCGGGGAGGGGGGGTGGCCCTAACAATCAAATCTCCCTGATGATCCTAGAGTTTTAAAGCTACTGCAATAGTCTAATCCTTCAGTTCAGTCCTGCCACAGTTTGTCTCTGCCACTGACCCACAAGTCTTTGGTATTGGCGTATGGCTCCTGAGACTTGCAAGTGGGCCCCTCTTCCAGGCTGTGCACCCCGGGTCCTCTGTTGAGGGATGACTGTGCTATGTCACAGGTGAGTGCCGTCCCCCCAGGGCAGTTCTGGGCTGCTGGGCTGTGTTGGGAGGCTCCCAGTCTGCTCAAATGATGGCTGAATGGGGCTCTGTTAATTCACACTGCTCCCCCTTCCCAGCTCTGGGACATTCAGCTGAGGTTGCAGGGAAGGCTAATGTCCACGCCCAGTTTTGTGGTGTGTGCCTGTTATTTGAAGCACTTCCGTCACACTGGGTTGTCTGGGGCAGCTCTGGGCTATGGGGCTGGCGATGGGCAGGAGTGTTTCCTGTCCACCAGGATGGTGGCTGTGAGCGGACACCCCCCTTTTCTTGGGAAGTTGTGTTGTTTAGTGAATTTTCTCAGCCACTGGATTATTGCCTTTTGTCTCAGAGCTCTCTTATTTCTGCTCTTGACTTGACGTGCCCAAATTTCAGTTCTTTGAAGCTTTCTGTATTGAGCTTCTTAGAGTAATTGTTTTAGAAAAAGCAAAAAGGATTTAAAAAAAAAAAAAAAAAAAACGGCCCTCCTCAGAGATCTAATGGGTTATTGAAATGCTAATAGACAAAGCAACCAGGGCCATTAAGGAAAGGTGCCCTGGGCAGAGAGATCAGCCTTGCTTCGGGATTTGCATATGCGCCTCAAGGCCTGATCTCCGCCCTTCCCCTTTCTGTGTTCGCCAGAACTCCAAAAATCCTCTGCTTTTACTTTGGAGCTTCTGGTGTTGTTTTCCTTCTATGCCCGTCTCCTCTCTGCTGGGCTGGCTGCTCTCAGAGTCTCTGGTGTCTGGCCTCAGTCTATCTATGGTTGGAGTTTGAATCAGTAGAATGAGTTTCCGATGAGAGCAGCCACTGCAATTCTCCCTTCTCCTTCCTGGAGCTGACAGCCCCTCCTCCCCCGGGACTGAGCCTGGCAGGGAGGGGCGCGGGTCCCCTGGCCGCAAAAACTTACAGATTTCGCTGATCTCAGCAGTTCCACGTTTTCATGAGTGTTGTATGAAGTATGCCCAAAGACAGATTGCTCTGTGGTGTCCAGTCCACGCAGTTCCTGGCTTTTTACCTACTTTCCTGGAGGAGTAACTAAAACATACAGCTCCGTATGATGATATTTTGACTCTTGATTTTCATAAAATGATTTCATTCCTCAGATCTCGTGTGTGTACTTGAACTGTGCATTGTCACTCTTGAGCCCTCCGTGGCTCCCACTTACCCACCATGTTAGGTCCAAGCACACTTCATGGAGGGGCTTTCAGGGTGTTCTGCCTCTGAGTACTCGCTTATCCAACTGTTTTTATTTCCATTCCACCCAAGCTTTGTCAATCAGTTAGGCCAGCCTTCCTTTTATTGCCTCCTCTGGACTTGCCTCATGCATGAAACTGTCCCTCACTGGGAAAGTAAACCAGTTTCCTGGTTACTGGTCCCAATTCAGCCACTACTAGCCATGTGGGTTCTGGCAAATTCCTTCAACCTCTGTCTTTCTGTTTCTTCACCTGTAAAATGGGGGATAACACTAGTACCTAGTGCATAGAATAATTGTGAGATTAAATACCTTATTTCCTGTAAAGACCGTAGATGGTTGGCACATAGCAAACACTTAATAAATGTTAGCCATTAATAGTGTTATTTATTATTAACAATACCATCTTTGTGGTCAAATATTAGACTGCTCTTTCTGTTCTCTAAACACCTATGGCATGTGCAACCTGTATGAGTTTTTTCCTCCTATTATTTCTTATATCATTTTTCACCTCTATGGTAGGTTTTAAACTCCTAACCTCAGTTGAAGTCATCAGTAATTCCTCACTTAATAAGATGCAGATAAAATGACATTGTGGTTAACACTGTGGCTCAGTCTTATAAAGACAAGAAAGGATTCAAAGGGTGGAACATAGTGGTCCAGCTGCATTTTAAAAACACAGCAAAAAGGCAGAAGGGAAATAAAGGATGACCATGGGAAGAGGAAGAAGAGGGAGAAACTCCCCACCTACCCCCTGCCCAGGAGAGAAGCAGCAGCATGAGTGGAGGAAGGAGAGGTATGGCTGAGGCCCTAGATGAGCTCCCTTTGTGGAGAGAATGGTGACATTTCCTTAGACTTGACCTGCTTGATATACAATAATGTGGGAGAAAAGACCTCAGATATATATATATATATATGCAAGTTTCTTTCTTGGGTCTTTTTTGTTTTTTTGATATTTAGAGTAAACCAAGAATTGTAGGCCAATTAAATATAAATCCTATGGAATAGAAGGGTATGGATTTAGCAATAACTAGTGACAGATCTCTCCATAATCTTTTGATATTTTGACTACTATAACTATTACAATTATTTGGTTTATTTGACATAAACAGATAATATTCAACAGGGTCTTTAGAATGAAAAATGAGGAAAACTGTATGTTTGTTTCTGCATCCAAAATCTAGAATACATAAAATTATAGACTACTAACAATGTATTCTGGCTTTCATCTAGTCCATTATTAAGAATGATCTTTTTACTGCTTCTTGAAAGCCTTGTTATAAACGGATTAGACCTCTTAAGTTTAGTAATTGTTCGGTTTGCTAATTCTACCCTTTTGCGAAACGCCATAAATGGATTGGCTTTTATAAAGAGGGTTTATTTGGTTACAAAGTTACAGTCTTAACGCCATAAAATTTCCAAGATAAGGCATCAACAAGGGGTACTGTCACTGGAGAAAGGCCATTGACATCCAGAAAAGCTCTGTTAGCTGGGAATGCACTTGGCTGGCGTCTGCTTGCTCCCAGGTTGCGTTTCAAAATGGTGTTCTCCAAGGTGTTGCTCTTGGGGTATTTTGTCCTCTCTTGGGATGTTTTGTCCTCTCTTAGCTGCAGCTGCTCTTCAAAATGTCACTCTCAGTTGCTCTGAGATCTTTTGTCTGTGAATACTTCTGTCTGTGAATTCCTTTATATGACTCCAGTGATCCAATTAAGACCCACCCTGAATGGGTGTGGCAACAGGACCATAGAAACAATCCAGCGAAAGGTCTTGCCCACAGTTGATTGAGTCACATCTCCATGGAAACACTGAGCCAATAGGTTCCAACCTAATCAACACTAATACGTCTGTCCCCACAAGATTGTATCTAAGAACATGGTGTTTTGGGGCCCATAATACATCCAAATTGGCATAGTAATCTTTGTGTGAAGGAAAATTATAGAAGTTGGAAGGGAATTATCTCACCAAGAAGTTAGCAGAAAATCATCTTGTCTAAGGGTTTATGTCTTCTTTGAAATTAGTTCATTCATAAATGATTCCTAGAGAACCATAAGTTCCTATGGAATTGTAAGCAGGAAGGTCTTATCTTAGATGAACTTTGGAACTTCTAAATATCCATTGTTTCTCTGAAATACATTTTGCATAATTTTCTTCCCCCTCCCCTACTCTAAGTAAATAATTTGACAATGTGGTGTTTGATCTCTTTCTTATATTGTATTGAAATCTTAAGAATTTGGTACTGCATCATTTGAAAGCTTATCTCTTATTTTGTCTGAGAATAGCTTTTATGGAGTGATTTTCATAACTTACTTTTCTGCTGTCAATTACCTTGATTGTGATCTCAAAAGAATTTTTAAATTCATAAGACTTTTAAATTGACATTTAAGAGGAAATGAATACTATCTTCAAAAGTTGTCAGGTTTCAACAACTTTGGAGCACATTATTACATGGGAACATCTATTTATATTAGTTCAGAGTGCTTAGTCATATCTTATAGTTGAGGTGTTTATTGCTGTATTTGAATTTACCAGAAAGGCTCTTAGAGTCCTAGGGAGATTAGAAAGTCTCTTTGTTGCCTTTTGTATGAATTTAAAAATTGTAGTGGGAATTGTTTGAAATACACACACATACTTTTATAAGAGGTAAAAATAGGAATATCAGAGCTGGAAAGTTCTAAAGAGATAATCTCATTCAGTGCCGTCATTTCACAGATGAGAAAAAAGTGGCCCAGATAAGGTCAGGTGGCATTTCCACGGTCAACCAATGAGCTAGGACAGGTGTCATGACTTCAAATGAATTTCCTGATTCTGAGTATAGTTATTTCTATTTTACCTCATTACCAGCTCAACCCAAACAGCAAAAGACTCAAACAAGAGTAATCTTTCATTTTGCTAAATGTTAACCTCATTCCTTATTATTTCAATGAACGACTTTGTAGTAATGTTATTTTATCTACATTGTAATTTATTGCCCTATTTCAGGATTAGTAATCTGAATAAAAATGAAGGCAAGACTTAAATTTCAAAGGCACCCACCTACTATATGATTGGCAAACCAGAGCATGTGCATATTATTTCAGTTGTTAGAATATAAAGAAGCTAGTTTACCAATGGCAATTTCAGTTTTCTATCCAGGCACTGTACATTTTTCTCTATCCATATTTTGTACCTATTTTCAACAAGTTGGTCTGTTTTCATGTGTTAGATTTGGTGCCTCACAACTCTATTAACACATGACTTTTTTTATGGAAACTACTTTCATATTATAGTTTTCTGTATAGGAAAATATACAGATACAGGATCTGTATATAGGATCCTGTATCTGTATAGGATATACAGATATCTGTATACAGATATCCAATAAGGTGGCCTCGCATACATTTAAATTCATTACATTTAAATGTATTACTCTATTTTATTCAGACTCTCTTCTTAACTGTAGAAAACAAATTAGAAATTAGGAAAGACAAAGATATGTTCTGGCTAGTTTCTTGCAAATTACACTTCTTCAGGGACATAAAAACAGGAGGAATGATATGGTATTATGAGGAAGTTATAACACAGATACCACAAAAGTAATTTATTGTAACCTTCTGAATAGCATTCTTTTAAAGCTGGAATTGGTTGACTTTTTAGAAATCTTATAGAAGAAATTACTTCTCTGCTTCTTGAAACATTTTGTTCTGTGGACTCAAGATGTGTGCTTTTATGCTTAGGTATTCTCATCTGGATCCCATGATGTGTTGGTTTTATGGAGAGTTAAATAATAAACTCAATGACCTTTCCTTGCTGTATCAAGGCATCCTGAGAGCCAGTTTTGTATATAGTGGTATCTGCAAAGCAAGTGCGTTTTTTATTGTGCTCTCTTAAACCACCTAAGCATAGCAAACCTTGTTGAGGGTTTCTTAGTCAACACTTGAAAATCATTGGGAGTAGTTCCAGGCTTTTAATTTAACTTTGGGTTTCTTTGTGCTTTTTATTGTTTGTTTTAAATGCTGGTTGGGTAAGGCTAGAGGAATTATGTTTCAGTTTAACTTCTTTTTTTCAGAGAAGTAGCTAAAGTAGTTGAAGCCATAGTTTCAGTTAAGATGCAGTTTTTTTAAACGCAATTTTATTGAGATATATTCACATAACATGCAGTCATTCAAAGTGTACAATTAGTTGTTCATAGTTGTGTTGATTACCACAATCTTTGAGCATTTTCATTACTCCAAAAAATAAAATAAAAATTAGAATAAAAAAGAACATCCAAAACATTCCATTTCCCTCCTCCCTTCATTGTTCATTTACTTTTTTTTCAACATTATTCATTGTTTTTTTTAACTTTATCAAAAAATTAAAAAAAATAAAAATAAAAAAAACGACATTTCAAACAAAACCAAAACAAAGGAATAAGAAAAGACAAATTACCTAAAATAACTACATTGCTTCCAACATGTTCCTGCTATACTCCAAGAAAATAAGCAGACTATAACCCAACAAAGGAATAAGAAAAACAAATAACCTAAAATGACTACATTTCTGTGAACTTGTTCCTACATACCTCCCAGAAATTAACAAACCACAGTTGTTCCTGAGCATTCCTAGAACATTGTTTACCCTTCATAACTTATTTGTTCTTATTAGATTATTGTTCCTCCTTCAGTATTTGCTATCGCTAGGTCCCCTACATTCTACAATATAAACCATTTATTTTACATTTTTCACAGTGTTCACATTAGTGGTAACATACAAGGTTTCTCCTTTTGTGCCTGGTTTATTTCGCTCAGCATTATGTCTTCAAGGTTCATCCATGTTGTCATATGTTTCACGACCTCGTTCCTTCTTACTGCCTCATAGTATTCCATCTGTGTATATACCACATTTTGTTTACCCACTCATCTGCTGAAGGACATTTGGGTTGTTTCCATCTCTTGGCAATTGTGAATAATGCTGCTATGAACATTGGCTTGCAGATATCTGTTCGTGTCACTGCTTTCCGATCTTCCGGGTATATACCGAGAAGTGCAATCGCTGGATCGAATGGTAACTCTATATCTAGTTTTCTAAGGAACCACCAGACTGTCTTCCAGAGTGGCTGTACCATTATACAGTCCCACCAACAATGAATAAGAGTTCCAATTTCTCCACATCCCCTCCAACATTTGTAGTTTCCTTTTTGTTTAATGGCAGCCATTCTAATTGGTGTGAGATGATATCTCATTGTGGTCTTAATATGCATCTCCCTAATAGCTAGTGAAGCTGGACATTTTTTCATGTGTTTTTTGGCCATTTGTATTTTCTCTTCAGAGAACTGTCTTTTTGTATCTTTTGTCCATTTTATAATTGGGCTGTCTGTATTACTGTTGTTGAGTTGTAGGATTTCTTTATATATGCAAGATATCAGTCTTTTGTCAGATACATGGTTTCCAAAGATGGAGTTTTAACTTTGATATATTTGGAGGGCAGTGGCTTTCAAACTTAGCATGCAACAGAATCACCAGGAGGGCTTGTTAAAACATATAATGTTGGACACCCAACCCCAAAGTTGGTGATTCAGTGGGTATGGGGTAGGGCCCAAGCATCTTCATTTCTATTAAGTTTTAAGTTGCTGTTGATGCTGCTGGTTGGGGACCACCTTGTGAGCACCCTATCTAGGGGGTGAATCAGTGGGAACCATTCCAAAGAGAATGTATCTGAACTTGTTATCCTAAGAATATTTTTACTTTGCTTAGAAAGATAGTTAACAAAACCCCCAGTATGTGAATAATAAATGTTTGTGGAGAGAAAATGAGAATAGTCCTCGGACTTACTTTGGAGGAGGTGAGAAATGCACAGTGTTTTAACATTACTCATGGATATAAGTGGGCGACTAATGGCATGACTCCATATTTGTATGAGCTATTGGGTCTCTAAAGTGATGGTGTTTTCAGGTATGTGATGTTATCCTGTAGGAGTTTCCTGGAAACATTGATATTTAAGAGCTAAATGTGTGACAGGTTATGGGCCTTTTAAGTTGAAGGAGTGGTGTATCTAGCTCTGGAGTAAGAGTAAAATATTCTGTTAGACTTGCTTGACTGAAGTTGGGGTATGGGGTGGGATGCAACAGGAAAAGACTGAAAGATGGAAGAGGGGGGTATAACTAAAATTAAGCTCAGGATTAAAGTTCTGGGAACCCTATAATTTTGTGGGAGAACAGAGGAGGGAGTAAATGACATGGTCAAAATATCTTTTTAAAAGGAATGATTCTATTTACTTGGTAGAATAGATTTTTTAGAGAAAAGGCTGAAAATGAATGCATTCTCTCCATGAAAGTTTTAGTGCCCATGTATATTTTTTAAAAATTTTATTAAGATATATTCATACACCATTTAATCCATCCAAAGTATACAATCAGTAGCTCAAGTATCATCATATAGTTGTGCATTCATCACCACAATCAATTTTAGAACATTTTCATTAATTCAGAAAAAAATTTTTTTGAGAAGTAAAAAAGAACAGCCAAAACATCCCATACCCTTTATCTCCCTTATTGTTAATATATTTTTTGTGGTTATTTTATTACTCATCTGCCCATACACTGGATCCAGGGAGTGTCAGTCACAAGGTTTTCACAATCACACGGTCACATGTTAAAAGCTAAATAGTTCTACAGTCATCATCAAGAATCAAAGCTACTGCATTACAGTTCAGCAGTTTCAGATATTTCCTTATAGCTATTCTAATAAAGTACCAGTATTTTAAATACTGAGCCAGAGATGAACAGCACTCTCTCAGTCCATGAAGTTCACATCCAGTGGATGAGATAGGGGAGAAATCCATGATACATCATAGTAAAATGTAATGCTCTAAGTAAGAGCAATCTGTACTGGGAACCATGGGCTCATAAAGGAAAGGCCACTGGGAGAAGAGAGGATGAGTTCAGAGGGCAGGTGACTTGAGCTTAATCTGAAGTGGCAAGTAGTTCAAAAGAGCAAGGCTCAGATCTTTCTAGGATGAGAGAACTTATTTTCTTATGTGGGGGCAGGTGAGAAAAGAGCTATTGAGTTGCAGGGTTATTTCATGGGAAGAGTATTGGGTTTATGATGGGGCATTAACAAGAGATGAGATGAGATAAGAGTAGCCAGGTTCTAATTGGTAAGCCCATGTTTTGACTTTTCCCAAGGAACTAAGAAGCCATTGAAGGATTTTCAGGGAGGAGACATGGAAAAGATTCCATTTCAGGAAAGTTTTTGAGGTATCTGTGAAGGAAGAGGTATGGGGCAAGACTGAAGGCAGGAAATGAATGACATGTGAGAAAAAGGAAGCAAATTCAAAAGATATTTAGGTGCTAGAATAGATAGAATTTGGTGATGAAGAAGTGAGAGTTTGAAGAAAAAAGAGTTGTATGGTTTAAGCATCAGCTTTCTAGCTCAGAAAGCTTGAGAGCTCTTTACCATGGCAGGGAATATAAAAAGATGAACCGACTTGGGGATTAGATGATGCATGTACCCATGAGGAATTTATTAAATTTTAAATTCTGAGCTGAGATAATAATAGAGGTAATGTAAAGGAGATGTCTGAGAAAAATTTCCTGGGATATATTAGTAGAATTTCATTTGGACTAACTGTGGTGAAGGGGAGGTTTTGGAAATGTGTTCACAAATAAAATGGCAAAATTGAAATTGATTTCAGTAATTGTATAGCAATCTGAAAAGCATTCCAACTGAGTGTATATTGAAATAGAAAGTTTAATGAGAATAGTGCCATATTAATCTGCATTTGAATGTCAGTTATGTTATTCTTTCAAGGCATATCTGTGCTTTCTCAATGGTTTATACAGAGTGTTTTGTGATACTTTGATAATATTTGAAATTCCAAATCTTATGTAGAAAGCTAAAGTAGAAATGGCAAAAAAATAAAAGGTGGTGAATATAAATGGAAAATCAATGATATGTTGTTGTTGGCTTTCTAAAGAAAGACAGGGACCTTTATACAAATTGTGGAAAAGAAGAGGTCAGAAGTCCAAAACGAGTGTTAAGGAAGTAAAATCAAGGTGTTACCAGGGTTGGTTCCTTCTGGAGGCCCCGGGTAGAATCTGCTCTTTGCCTCATCCAGCTGTGGAGGGTGCTGGTATTCCTTGGCTCCTGGTGGCATCACTCCAGTCTCGGCTTCCGTGGTCACATTGCCCTTTCCTCTTCTGCTGTCAAATCTCCCTCTGCCTCCCTCTTACAGGGACACTTGTGATAACATTAGGGCCCACCTGGATTATTCAGGGTTATCTCTCCATCTTAAGATCCTTACCTTAATCACATTTACAAAGTCCCTGTTGCCATATAAGGTATCCAAACTTATTCTAAGGGTCCAAAACTTATAAAGGTTAGGTAATGGCTTAAACAAGGCTTATACTGGGGGAGCATCTCAGTTGGTCAGACTTTCTAGGAATATATTAAAATATATGATGGAGAAAATGAACATCCAATATATCATTTTTTTAAAACTACTTTAAATCTGAGTGACATGTGAACTTGAATGAATTTTCCAAGGTAATGAGAATGTTGAGCTCCTGGCTGTACTAACCTGTAATTCTCTCAGCATTTAGTATCTATTTACTGAGCATCTACTGTGATTCAGGCCCTGAGCTGGGTCTTGCCCTTTGATCTGACAATATGTTTTTCATTAACTTCTCAGGTGTGTAATCCTTATTTGGCTACTTCTGTTACTCATGCATTTGACATCCTTTTTCCAGATTGCGGTCATTTAATGACCCTTTCAGCTAATTTTGGTCCCATGGGGACCCTGAATTTTCTTTACTGGCTAGAGAGGTTAGTTCAATTCTTAGATCCTCTAAAACACTGGTTCTCAACCAAGGGTGATTTTGCTTACCAGGGGACACTTGGCAATGTCTAGAGACAGCTCTGATGGCCATGACGGTGTTGAGTGTGCTACAGGCAAGTTGTGGGTGGAGGTCAGGAATGCTGTTACACATCCTACAATGCACAGAATTTTGAGATCCAAAATGTTAATATTGCTGAGGTTAAGAAACACTGCTCTAAAGTTATATCACCTCTGTGTACCTTTGTAATAAATAAAATTGTGGGAAATTATTTTTTTTTTCTATTTCAGGATTACTTCCAGTAGACGTAAGATAAAGAGAGGCTTAAAAGGAGCAGTCAAAATTTAGGGCTAAAATGATTTGTGACATAAAACATGGGGCTTTTTTGGGGGTGGGGAGCAGGAGTACTGATTTTTCCATGGTTGAAATTAAATTTTTGAAACAAGTTTTACTTATAAGCTGAGAGAATAATTTATTTTTAAGTAATATGGAGATTTCTGAATGTGATACATGGATAAATAAGTTTGGTATGCATTATTTTGACAATATGGGAATTCTGTTATACACACATATAACACATTTAATTTATTTAGTTTACAGCTAAGAAATTGATGTTAAAATATAAGTTAAAAAGAACAATTTACGCCATTTTGTGCTTTACAGAGTACTTTCATGTGCATTAGGAAGGAAATAAGTATTTATATGCTAGGCACTTTAAATATATTTAATTTTCACAACCCCAAAGGTAGATATTATCTTTATTTCTTTAAGATAAGAATATTTACCCTCAGGGAACTAACCAAAAGATTTTGCCATTTAATCTTGTACATGCTTACTTTATAATACTATTTATTTATAGTCGATGGGTATTCGCCTTACAGAAACCACACCATCAAGGCTTAGCAGTGGTAGAGTATAGGAAATCTATACTTTGAAGTTGATCTCCCACTATGATGATAGTGATATTTCATTTACTTAGAAAGAAGTCGTTTAAAAAGTACTCTGGCAATTTTCTGTCTGTGGAATTGTATAATGGGTTGTATATGCAAGGTAATGGGGCACATAAGTAAATTTTGTCAGAAATGGTGGCAATGGGGAACTTACGTCATTCTCCTTGTGACTCAGGTTTAGGCGGGATTATTGTTATTGTTGTTGCCATAAATAGGTTTTCAACCAACACTTTGAGGGAATATTGAGAGAGTTATATTTCAGGATATCAGAGAAACAATTTCAGGATTAAGAAGGAAGTAAATCATTTAAAAAACCTTAATGTTGAAAGAATTTGTGATTGCTCTAATACTAAACTGGGTCTTGGGGAATTCCATGGATCAAAGCAAGTCTTAATAATTTGGTGACCTTGGAGAAAGTTTCTTAAACTTTTGGAGTCTTAAGTTCCTAATCTCTAAATCATTAGATTGTCATGTAGACTAAAAAATAATAGTGATGTAGAGCATTCAACATAATGATTGATATAAAGTGCTTAATAAAAGCAATGATTATTATAATTATTAATGATATACACTATATAATTAAGCATAAAGTAGGACCTAATAAAGTATTTTCAACTGTGTTCTGTTTTGTACTGTGTCCCTCAAGATTTTTAATTACTGTTCTGCTGAAGGAAATCATGAAAAAGTGAATTTTTCAAAGTGTAAGTAAAATAGGTCTCTTGATACATGACTTCTCAGAACTTTAATTGGTTATTGCATATATTCAAAAGGAAATTATAGTATGTAACACTTTTCAAATTCTTTTGACCTTAAGTCCTATTAAAATCTTGCAATTTTCTGATGTTCTCTGGTACACGGTTTGAGGAACACTGACCTTGGAGGAAAACACATCACCTGTACATTATTGCTATTCCAGTACCACAATCCTAAAGACAGGAGATCTGTATTTCATATTGTCTTTGCTGAGCATGGGTTCCAAAGGCTAGATGGACGCTTAAGATGCCTATTTCAGTATTCTCTTGAATTATGTCTTCAGGAATAAGACAAGAGTTTTATTTATGAACCAATTTTCAAACCTCTTTTCTCCTATCTATACTTATTTTCTAGGTGCTGTCATTCAGTCTTATGGCTTTATGGTTCATTTCTATGCTGACAAAACTCCCCAAATTATATCTCCAGTCTTAATTTCTGCTTTGAACGTCTTACTTGTATATCTTGCTATGAATTACCTACTCAACCTTTCTACTTTGTCTATTAGGTGTCTCAAACTATCGAAAACTAAAAACCCACTATTTTCATTGCTGTTGCTAACTACCATTGTTACATATCGAATTAAAATTATGGGTAAGTTTATTTAGTTGGCATCCTCTTTAGCTTCTCCCTCAACTTATTTTATATAAACAAATATGAGTCTATTTAATATACAGTTACATAATGGACAGTAAATTCTGCATTCAGTAATTTTCTTAACATACACTTCATTTCTGGGTTGCCATTTAAAAGGGATATACAGGCCGAAAGCAAGGCCCTGAGTCTGGGCTGTGACCTGATCCCTCCGCTGGGCCTGGGATGGTGGGGAGAACGGAGGGGACTTGGAGCCCGGGGCTGTGACCTGTGACTCGCAAAAGGACACATCCAACATGTCATTTGAAGAGCTGTCGGAATTGCAGAGCCAAGTGGGGAATAAGATGTGCAAACATTTGGTAGCTGGAAACAGCACTAGGAAGCAAGGTTCTAGACCACTTGTCCAAAACGCATGTGTTGCCGATAAGCACAGGCCTCTGGAAATGTCAGCCAAGGTCCAAGTGCCATATTTCTGTCAGGTTGTCTCCATCAGTAAGAAGGTGTTCCATGACCCCTGCTTTGATGATCTGTCAGGGGAATATAATCCTGAGGTGTTTGACAAAACCTACCAATTTCTGAATGGCATCGGAGTCAAAGAGAAAGAGCTCATCAACTTAGCAGATGTATGACCATTGATTGTGAAAAAGCAATTGAAGCACCGGTCAGGGGAAGAGCATGAGAAGCTGCAGCAGCTGCTTCAGCAAATGGAACAGCGAGAAATGGCACAGCAGGAACGAAAGCGGCAGCAAGAGCTGCACCTGGTCCTGAAGCAGAAGTAGCGGGCTTAGGCCCAACAGGGCCATCAGCCATACTTCCTGAAGAAATCTGAGCAGTGCCAGTTGGTGAGAAGTTCAAGGAGCTGAAAAGCAGCAAAAAACTGAAGAGTTTCTTGAGTCAGAAGAGGCACTGAAATGCAAGCAAGCACAGGAAACATCTCCCTTTGGGCAAAGAGTAAAAGGGAACTGTCCTCAGCTCTGCCACTGCCCCAGTGAGACATGGAATAATGGGCCTTGGACTTGGCCTGTTCTCCTGGTTCTTTCCTATTCAAGGGCAAGGATCACAGCTGCCCTTGGATTAGGTTGACTCAAAGACTAGAGGGCTTTTGAACTGCCCCTAGGGCTGGGAGAGGAGAGCAGCTCAGCTTCTTTCCATGCCCCACTGCCTCTGCTTGGATCTGTTTTATCATGTCTCCATGTCCTTCTCACACCCTTGCCTTAAACCATTGACTCTTGTACAAAAGAAAAGGGGCCAATGAGTGACCTTGACCCAGTAAAGGCCACAAAGTCTGTTGTTGGCTCCCAGGGCTAGGACTTTAAGCAGGATCCCCTTCATAAGCATTCTTATGACTCATCTCTTTATTCTGCTTTTTGTGTGTGTGTGGAATTTGTGGGCAACTTAGAACTGCTGTCTTAGTGGGCCACGTGTGGAGTAGGCAACAAAGCCTAAGGCTCCTACAGTGGGAAGCCAGATCAGAGACCCTTCTACTTAAGTCTAGGCCCTCAAAAGATGACATCATCATTTAAAGTGTGAACCAGTCCCACAGAGGAAAACTCACCCACTTCACTTTGGTTGTGCAAGCACGGGGAGTGTAGGAGGTGGAGACAGAAAGCTTCCCCAGTAGTATGTAACCACAGCTGGCCGTCATACTGTTTGGGACTAGAATTGATAACTTCCATGTGGCCTGGAAAATCCTCAAGCTGATAAGTTAGTTTAAAGTGGTCTCAGGTTGGTAGTGCCTCTAGGCACCTGGCAAAAGCAAATGCAGTTCCCTCTTGAGGACTGTACTTTAAACTCAGTCCTCAAGGAATTCCTTCAGATCAACTTTCAGCAACATGAGCTTGCAATAAAAACAAAGTGCACAAGGAAAGAAACCACCATGAACAAGACTCACTAGGAACAATAGTCAACAAAGTCATACCAGCAAAGACTGGGATGTTGGAATTAGTAAAATGTTATGTTTAAAGAAAAAGTATGACTTATAAGAAGAGTATCGAAAATGATCAAACTGGTTTGAAAAAAGTAAATAAAACTTTTAAAAATGAAAAAAAAGAGGCTATACATCTGTGAATCTCAATCTTGAAATCAGTTTTACATAATAGCAAGCATATTACATAAAGTAGAAAAGAAGAATTACAAAAGAGTCTGATTGATGGAGCTAGAAACAGAACCCACCTTTTAGCTCCTACAGCAGCACTCTTTGATTTCATTATTTTAAGTGGAACTGTGTGCCAGTATCTTCGAATGCATGTTTTTTTTTCCCTGTAAGTGAAACTTCACTATTCTTAGTAATGTGTGGAAGGGGTGTGAAATTTAATAACAGGCTTATTTTTAGCAAGAGGTTCTTATTCATTTGTCATGTTTGGAATAAGCATTATGTTGCTAAGGGCAAAAACTGTTGAATTTCCAAGAGTTTTTTCTCACATAGGTAAGTATGGAAAACATCAAGTTTATGTATTTGGACTCACTAATTATCTCCAAGGATGGTGTTATTTTCTCGAGTGTCATTTTTATAGTTTCCACAATCAACAGGTAGAGCTGCTTTTTGTAACAATGGCAGATTGAAACCTGTGAACGACATGTTCCTAACCTCACTGTAAGGTTGTCAAGTGGAGTGCAATTTCATTTTTAGATAAGATGAAGATAGGAGGAAAGGAAGCAAAATGACCAGTTTCTTACCTTTTTTTTTAAAAATGCAATTTACTTTTTGAAAGAAAGAGCAAGTGATATATTCCAAGAATTCATCTTTAAGTTCTTTTATTCACATGTTTCTTCCTTTGTCTCCTTAATACAGTGACTAGAGAAAGGTGGTGGCAAGTGCTCTATTTTAAACATTGCAATGGATGAGTTTCCATTAATAGAAAAGTAGAACTTCCATTAATAGAAAAGGGAGCCATTATCTGATATATTCCTAAATTCCTTTTTTGATTCCTATATTTTGAATAAAAATGTGTTTCCTTAGAGGCAGTAGTGTTAGAAACTTTCTCATGCTGTTTCTTACATTTTCATCTTAGTATTTTTAGAGTTGGATAGAATTCCTAGACTTTTCTCCCATTTGGAGGCAGACCATCTTCTTCTGTATATAAAATGATGCCCCTGCTCTCTGGCTCAAAGGGCATCTGGTTTGAATCGTCTCTGCCACCTCCCACTGCCGCGCACATGCCTCCTCCCTCACCACAGGCATATCTGACAGATTTAAACCAGATGCTGTTCATATCCTATTCCTTGTGTACTCTCATGAAGTCATGATTCAGGACCCAAATTCTTTTTTTTTTTTAAAGTTGTGAACAGGTGGCCAAACTGCATGAGCAACAACTGGAGAGCAGAGATTACTTAGTGGTTTGGAGAGGAACCAAGTATCTTGTGAGCCCAGTTCCTCTCACATCAACCCAGTTTCCCAAGAGACAACGCCCAGGTCAGCTGGTGCCACCCAGGGCAGGGCTGGAATTGGCCTTTAAGGGTTGGGTCCCTGGGAAGAATCCACCCCTTGCTCTGGGAAGTAGTCTCAGGAAATGGAGACCAGGGGAGCCACAGTTGTTTCTGGGAAGAGAGGAAACAAGTTTAAGATTATTCTGGGTTGAGCAAAGGGGACTGTCGGGTCTGTAGGATTAGGGATAGGTGGAAGGATGAGTGTGTGTGGCAGAGAGGAGGCTGAGTCTAGATGCCTCGTGAGCCAGAGAGGCCAGGGCTGGGGTCCTGAGATGGTGGCCAGTGGGGCCAAGTTTCTCATCTCTTCCATTGGGAGGTGCGGAAGTCTTCCTCAATAGCACCTGAGGCAAAAATATTCTGCTCTCTATCAGAAATTCCAGCATGTTATTAATCATTCATGTTTCCAAATAAAAAGTTTGAGTCAGAAAACTGTATTTGATCTTAACTGCGGCTGGCTTGAACAGGATGGAGGCCGGGTTTTGGGAAGAAGAGATGACTTTGGAACATGGATAATTCACCTCTTAGGGGTTTATTACAGTGCATTAGAATGTAGGGAGATTGGGCCTTCCACTGTTGCAAGTGAGAACAGTTGATACCTTGAGGAGAAGGGACTCCGAGACATAGAAAAAGAAGAGTAAAAGAGAAGTGGGATTCTATTCTGTGAAGGCTTATTCTTATCTGCAGGAAGATTTCCTCCATCCCTCTTTGTCCTTGATCTGCTGAGCTGGCTTTGTGAGCAGCTTCTGGATAATCCATGTGGACATTTGCATGCTGGGCTGCACTTAGCCAGGCCTTGTGTTTGGCTATGAGGATACAACCATGTGTCAGGGATGGCTCCAGCTCTGCAGTCCATCAGAGGAGACGATATGTAAAGCTGTGGTAGATGCATGCTCTTGGGCCCAGAGTTAGCTGTGTAGGTAAACAGAAGGAATTTGGAAATATTTTTGGTGCAACGCTAGAACACAACTAGCTGGCACACACTGATAAAGCTACCGTCTCATCCAATAGCACTTTGTTTCTACCTGTGCACCAGATATGAGGGAGTTAGATTTTGGCCGTGAAGGCACATTTTTCCTCACATTGTGAGCCTTTGAGAAATTCAGGGGCAATTGGCCAGGACAGGCCTCATAACCCAGAATGGGTGGGGAAGACTGGCTTGGTGCCAGCATGGATGTTTAGACAGTGACGGTAATACCAAGCCAGTTTGCCTTGCCCTTTGTTTGACCTTATTCCAAAACTAATTTCTTATCCTTATTTAGAATCTTCCATGGTAAGAGGGCAAGGAAAGCATAATATGAAAGAGTGTCTTGATTTCTGTTTCACAGAGATCTCTTTTCTGGGGAAAAAAAGTTTGCATGGGTGGGTGGGGAGATCTTGACTCTCCCCTAGCCACTGCCCAGTACTGTGTGGTTGAGATGGATAATTAGAAGATAGCCTTGAACTGTCTAATTTACTTATTCTGCCAGTGTTAAGCCCTTTAAAAATTTCTCATTTAAGCCTGGTAAGACTAGTACCATTGTTCCCATTTTAGATGGCAGCATACGGAGACACAGAATTAAGTAACTTGACCAGGTTCTCCTCATAGCTAATGAAAGTGAAGCCAGAATTCACACTCAGGAGTTTGATCCCAGAACCTGGCTTTTTTAGTAGTGCTATGTCCTCACAGAAGGACGTGGCATGTTACTACCTTCGGAAGAGAGCCAGAGCTCCTACTTGGGTCTTATTTCCCCGGTTCTTTGTTTAGAGATGCTATTTCTTGATTGATGATTTTGTACTAGTGTTTAAAAATATCTCTGAATAAGGAAAGGAGGATGAGACCTGGAGCTTCCTGGTTCTAAATATACCTAGCAGCTCTTTGGATAGGCTGATTACAGATGGACGTTTTCATCAATGGGTTCACTTATGTGATTTGTGGCTCCTTTTTTCCTGATCTCTGACAGAAAGTTAAAAGGTTTGTGATGGACAGTTATCTTCTGGAGTAGAAGATTATATCTATTTTTTACTTGCTATTTCTTGAATATTAAACATAATATTTAAAAATTAATGTATGATCTCAAAGAAGGCTGTCGATATATTCATCTTAGTCCTCTTTTTTTTTTTCAAAATGTTGGTACTGTCATCTCTACCCCTTTTAATGGTAAATTTGGATTTTAAGGCAGGTAGGAATTCTTTGGCCTTTGTCTTTCAGAGCTCTGCTGGGAAGCCTTTTCATTGCACTTAAACTTTGCACCAGCACTTGGAAGTTGGTCTTTGTTTTTCTATCTGGGGAGGGGATGTGGGTTATTGGAAAGAATTTCCTTTTATTGCAATTTTAAAAATAATAGCATAAATAAGAAGCCTAATCATGAGTATCAATACAATTTGAGTCAAAATTGGACATATTTTAAATTAAGCTAAGGAAATTTGACTGTTCCGTTCAACATCATATGAATATTTATCAAAATCTCAACTTTAATCAATTACATTTCTATAAGCTAAATAAATGTATTTGACCATTGTATGAGAGCATCTCTGTGCCATACACTGTGCTAGGTGCTTTTAGATAAATGTTATGTGCTTGCCAAGCAGTCTACCCTGTTTTGAGGCCCTTGGGATATGTCAGTGAACAAAACTGACAAAAATCTTTTTTTGGATTCCATTATAGGAGAGACGGATAAAAAATAAATAACCACACATAGTAGATGATTATAAATGTAAAAATAAAGCAGGGAAGGGTGTCAGAGAATGTTGGGCAGGCTGATTGCAATTTTAAACATTGTGGTTCAGCATGGCCTCACTAAAAAGGCCTTTGAGGGTAGAGTGATAAGATTGGCCCTGCCCTCACCAACTTAAGAGTCTAGTGATGATAATTACTTTTTGATGAGCTCTACACCCTTAGGCTAGGGACTCTGCTAAGGCATTTGTTCATTTCCTCCTAGTCTACTGAGATAGGATGCATTATCCCCAGTTTATCCGGGAGGAAAAATTAAGTAAATTAAGTAAAGTAAATTACCCAAACAAAAATTGGGACCCAGATCTGACTCCAAAGCCCGTGCTCTTAAACATGGTATTATACATCATGGCTATTGAAACATTTATTAGGGAGGAATTCTCCACTCTGGAGATAGAACTACTTTATTTTAGGTTCCAGTGGGTTGTGCGGTAACTTGACTGGCTCAAAGAGAGTCTGTGTTGCCATGAGCTTTCTCTCTGCCCTTGTGCTTGCTGTGCCCCAGAGACCAAGGCAAAAGAGCCACCTGGTTACCGACTTCTGTGTAGTGTTTGTGTGTTGGAGAGTGATCTCTGTTTATTCCAGCAAATCGTTTACTACTTGAGTTCCTGGCGTTACATTTCACTGATAGGACACTAATTTGGCTGGTCTATGTATCACTGAGTTCAAAGCATATTATAAATGCTTAGTTTAGAAGGGAATGTGAAGCAAGTGAAGGGTTATACTGAATGCCAAGGTCAATGATAATTGTGAGTATTTATCACAGAATAGGGCATACCTTGTATTTCCAATGATTGCTTCATCATAATAAAAAGTAAAAAATGAGAGTGTTGGATTAAAAACTTTATAGAGGTCTGTGGAAAGGAGGTCAGGGGTTCAAGGAACTCTCGTACTTCCTGTGAGTGCTTATAATAAAAGTGGGATGCTTTGCATTGAATATTAATATCATGATGATTTGTAGTCCAATACAACCTCTGCAGTGGGTGCTGGGAGTTCTTTTGTGTTTTGGCTAATGTAATATTTCAGGTGTATATGTTGACCATCAATCTATAAAGGGGCTAGATGTGTAAAACTTTATGTGTTATTTTTCATCGTCAATTTCTAGTAATTTTTTCCCCCACTTAATAGTTCCAAAATTAAATTCTGCTAATTTTTAGAAAAGGATATTCTTTATACTTAATAGATAAGCTGTTGTTTGAGCATTTGGACTGTGAAATTTATTTACTTTCTTTGAAGTATAGCAGGAAAGCATAAATACCATAAGCGCACAGTTAAAAATTTTTAGAAACCAATTGCACGTGGGTAACCAGCTTCCTGATCAAAATATAAGAAATTATCAGTGACCTGGAAACTTCCGCATCTTCTTCCTTCACTGACCATTCTCCCAACAAGGGGAATCCAACAGCATATATTTGGTTTGCCTATTTTTGTGCTTTATATGAATGGAATAATATCCTCTGTACTCTTTTGTGTCTGGCTTCTTTTGCTTCACATTGTTTGTGAGAATGATCCATATAGTTGCATGTAGTAGCAGGTAGTTCATTCTCATTGCCAAGTGATATTTCATTGTGATGAAAATCCACAGTTGATTCTTTCTTCTACTTAAAATGTATGTGTCAGAGCCCACCATCCAGAGCAGCAATCCAATTCTTGGGCAGGAAATCTTCACTGGGCTCTGTTTACCTTGAACTATAAACAACCATATATATTGTATCTGTTTGGATTAGATTTTTAAACAAAAACATAACAGTATAATAAGGCAAAATTTTAATGGTAAGAAAAGATTTGTCTGTTAACTGGAAATTCATAAATACTTGCATCTTAGCATGAATTGAAATTTCCTCAAAGCAAATTAATTCCAAGTTTTCTAATAAATTGTCCTAATAATAATAAAAAAAGTATGTGTCGCGTCTAGTTTTTTGCTATTATGGATAGTGCTGCTACAAGCATTCTGTCATGGGTCGTTTGGTGAATATACATGAGCATTTCTGTTGTGTATCTACCTAGGAGTGGAATTACTGAGTTGTAGGATATGCATATTTCAGCTTAAGATACTGCCAAACAGATGAAGAGTTTAAGTGGTTTTACCAATTTACTTTTCCACCAGTAGTGTGAGTGTTCGTGAATTTTATTTTTAACATGTTTTGTTGGGAGTGCAGAGGTGCATGTCCATAGATTCATTTCAGTCCTGTGGAAAGGATTGGTCATAGGTGCCTCAATGATTCTTTGAAAGCTAAGTTAAATATTTGTCTCCTCTGCGTGTGTGTATGTATATACATATGCACACACCTGTACAATTTATGTGCTTGTGTGTGTATAATTTATCTTACAAAAAGGGCTATAGTTCACCACAGATATTCTCTTGTATAGACTCTTTGCAAAGCCACCTCAGTGGTCGTCTAGCTCAGGCTTCCACAGTCTCTCTGGTCACACTCACTGAAGCTGCTTGAGTGTGTCTGATGATGGAAAGTCCATTATTTTAGGATGCCCCGCCCTTTTGTTAGGTGACTCGTGTTGTTGCTTCTTCAACACTGGGGTGACATCTGCCTCCTTTTAACTTCTCCCATGAATTTCATGCCCTTTTACAGGTAAGCAAAAATCCCGTGATTCCTATAATAGAGTAAAATCTCAGATGGCGATTCACAACTGTTTTTAAACTTTACTTTTGACACCTGCAGGGTCAGGATCTTTGAGCTGTTTGCTCTGGGAGACTTTGGTGAAAAAACCTGTGGATAATGGAGAGGAAAATAGTACAAAGCTGTCTTTTTTTTTTTTTTTTTTTAATCTTTTAAAGTTTTTTCCCGTTTCCCAATTTTTCTACCATGAGCACACATTGATTTTTTTTTTCCTAATTGGAAAAAATGAATGTACAAAAATTCAAATAGTGTATTTTAAAAATCAGACTATAATGAATAAAATAACGAGAAAGATAATCTTACTTTTTATAGAAAAGTGACCATTATAGTTCACTTAGCGAATATGGAAAATTTCTTCTGATGAATAATGTTTGGCCTAAGGTTTCTGAACTTTCAGGTGATATTAATATTCATAGAGTTTTAAAATGCAAATGAGTTTTATTAATAATAATTTAAGATTCATAGCTATTATTTAATAGTATATTTTATTTATTTTTTCTCTACAGGCAAGAAGAGACTGATAGGAGAGTGAAAAATGTAAGATATATTTTCTTTACTGGATCATTATAGATTTTCACTTACATGTTCTATAATAAGGCAGCAGATATAAAAAATATCTGAGATACTCTGTCTCTTTTTGTAATTAAATTTGCTGGAAACCAGCTAGGCAGAAACTCTAAATATATTTAAAATATGGTTAAAACATATACACTCTGACTTTAAGCATTTAAGGGGGTAGGTTAGATTTTAGGAAGTGGGTGGCTGTAGATCAGTGATGTGATAAAGACAAATGAACCCATTTTAGTATTTTTTTTTTTGCTAGGGGGTAGGTAGGAAACCATCAACAAGCCAGACTAATGAAAAACACTGAATGTTTAAGGGTTCTGGATAATTACTCAGTGCAGACTTGTGTAATGTCTTTAATATTCTGTTTTTATTGGAAGAATTTCTAAGCAGATCACAGCTTTATTAAAATAAAATGAGTTCAATAGCCTTATTGAGGAAGCTGATATTTACTATTGATGTTAGCTGTTTGTTCTATGTTGTTACAAAAATATTGATTGCTTTAGAAGTTTAATTTTTTTTTTCCTTTCATAATTTTTTTCCTTCTTCATATATACTAGTAGAGTGTATTAATACCTTTTGGGAGCTAGGCTTTTGTTCTGGGTACTTGCTCAAAGACAGAGAAATCTAGGAAGAATAATTAAGATTATTAGTGACTCTTCCCACAAATTAAAAAGGAAGTCTTATTTTTTGACCATAAAATAATATGTGCCATAGTTTCGCTGGAGTGCTCACCTGCATTTGAGCTTGCAATTAGTTATTAAGTAGACTGATCTGTGGTTCCATGCCCCCCCCCTTTTTTTTTAATTAAAGGTTTTGATAACATTGTATTGGCTGGGAAGAAAAGCCCAAAGTAACCCCTACTACATTGGTCCCTATCTTAATTTGAAAGCATTTGAGACTCTTTTAGGACAAGCTCTGACTAAGGTAAGAAAATTATATCTGTATGACTACAACTACTACATTGTCCCTTTCCGTTGTTCCCCTCCCTCTTGCCCTCACCCTCTACCCGCTATGCCCTTCCCCGCCTCCTCTCTAACCTATATAGCAGCTCTGACTATCTTGGCTCCACTCTGGATTGGGCTGTGTAGAGAGGTCTGTTACTCATTTGCTAGCTTTATGTGCCACCATCAAGAAATGAGTGAGTCTATTTCAGAGCAGTTTCCAGGGTATAGAAACTTTTCTCTTATTTTGGGTAACTTGATGACATATCCATTTGCTTCCTTCATTAGCTACTTTATACAATATAAAATTTCACTGTTTCTATACTCATTGTGAAACATAACCTGTAGTAGACAGGTGCTTCCAAGTCATTAAAACAAGTAGAAGTTATTCAGTTTCTTCATCTTGATGTGCTTTTGTCACGGGTGATTATATCTCTAATGCCCACACTCTAGCATCCCACATTTCTACCATCGTGCTTCTGTTTACTAAAGTAGAAGATGTTGAGACTTGATAAGGTTTTTAAGTTAGAATATTTTGTTTTACACACATTTCTAGTTCTACACATCTTGTAATCAATGTGACAGCCTTTAGAATGCTTACATATCCTTAAGGACCATTTGAGGAGAGATAAGTGCTGCCAGACTGACAGTGATTCTGCCAAATGTCATTCATAAAAGACCTATCTATAGGGTATTTACCCAGGGAATCTGTAGGGCTCAGAAGAATATTTGTAGTCAAAATCATTTATCACTGTCTTATTAATAATAGTTGCTTTGGGGTTTTTTTTGTTTGTGGTTTTTTGTTTTGTTTTTGTTTTTGTTTTTGTTTTTTGGTGACCAATAAGGGCATTTAATATTAGTCCCTGGCACACATTCTAAGGGTACAATATTGTTAGTTACCATGATTGGCAGGTGGAAATTTTAGGCCAGGATGAAAATGACCACCTTTGCCTTAAATCTGTCTTGATCTTTGTTTTGCCTGAGCTCAGCCACTAACATTATAGAGAGATGGGAGTATGGAGTCTAGAAGGGTCAGGTGTTTTGTTTTGTTTTTACTTGTAAGGAGTTGATAGCATTCTATTCAAGTTCCTTGAATCAGTTAATACAGGTCACGGTTGAGTATCAGCATGCCACAGGCATCATACTAGGCACTGGGAAACACACACACAAGCCCAGGGATCCTTCCCCAGGGGGCAGACAGTGGAGCAGACGGGTCACTGCGATGCAGGGGAGGGAAGGTTCTGATGGAGGGATGTTCAGGAGCTTCAGGCACAGGAGAGCCTTGCCTTACAGTGATTTCAGCTGAGAAAAATTCAATTTGAAACATGTGGGACTTTGGCTCTTTTGTTTGCATTCCCTTTATAGCCTTTTGTCCGTTTTATGATACAGTCTGGCTCAGGTTGAATGAATCCTGGTACAATGTTTGGACTAGAAATGGAAGGATTTTTCCTGTCACTAGTGTCAGAGTCAGAGTAGGTAAAAATTTTTTGATAGATTAAACTCTAGTTGTGGTTCCGTTTTTCCATTACTGTGGAGTGGGAATAGCTGTACAGTGTGTATGATTATCTCTTATTAGAACTCTTTTATAAAATTCTATTAAAATGAAAATCATTGTGTTCATCAGACGTTTCTCATTTAAATGGATAATGCTTAATGGCCAATCTAAAACATCACTTGAAAAACATACTTGGGATATCTGTCACACCTGAGTCATCTTAAAGTGGCTGTGACTCATTCTAGGTAACTCATCAGGGTGAATTCCTCCTTAGAAACCTGGCACGAAGGTTAGTCTCAGGTTCTTTTATAAGCCTGTCATCAATAACTTTGTTAAGTCAAAAATCATCTCACTGTATGAGAATTCTTAGGCTTTGAGTATTTTTATAAAATCTAAAAGTAAAGTTTCCAAGATCTAAAGCTTTGATTTTAAATTATTTTTTAATTTTTAATTTTCTAAGAAATATTTTGGTGGTAATAGCACTAGACCCAGCCTCCCCATGTGTCTGGAGACAGTATGGTACCAGGAAGGCTCCTGCATTTTCATGTCAGAATGTCAACTGGCTGACACCAGGGTGTCTGGCATGTAAAGCATATGAAATCTCACTTAAATCTACTACACTTTATTGGTGCTTCAAACACTTGTCCAATAGTTCAACCATGAACTGATGGATCCAGTATAAGCCAAAAGCATACCTGAGACAGCTGATATTTAAGAGGAAATCCAAAATGTCTACTTATTCATTTTAAACATTCTTCAACTTTTTTATACATTGAAACTAGTCATAACTAAAAGTTGAAATAATAGTACGATGAATACCTAAACATGCACCATATGATTCAATTATTAAAAATTTCCTATAAAGTCCTTATTTATCTGTGCAACTATATTTTTGCTTAATCATTTCAAGGTAAATTATACTTTTCTATCTTATTTCTAAATATTTCAGCATGTGTCTCTTAAAAATAAGAATACTCTTCTATATAGCTATACTGCCTATTATACCTAAGAAAATTTGTAAATATTCCCCATTATCATCTAATAGCCAGAATATTAAAAATTTCCCATTTATCTTCCAAATGTCTTTCATAGCTGTTTTTATCTGAACCATGATTTAATCAAGTTTCCCATATTATAACTGGTTGTTAAGAATTCCTACATTCTTTTAACTGTGTCCATATTAGTGAACTCATTTGAAAGTAATAGTCCTGATTTTTACTACCATGACAAAGATATCTTCATCATCATAAAAAAATATATAGTTACAAGATATTAATTGATTACTGTGGGTCAGGACTGTGCTGAGGGCTTTATAAATTTTACTTAAATCCTAATTTCAAATAGTCCAATATTTTGCCATTAACTTTCATAGAGGAATGTTAATTTAAAAACTCTTGTTTTGAGTAAGTTCTATATAGTTTCTAAACCTATGGTTTATAACCTTTACCTTATTTCTATGGATCCCTTATATGAACCACACAAATATTTTATTTAGATCCAGGGAAAATAAATTTTATATGGCAGCAAGCAAGTATGCTTCCCTTGATTCAACAAGGAAGACCATCCAACTGCCAGCAATGCACAGATTTAGCAATCAGTGAAAATAAATCAATCTTGTGAAGTGTTTACCTGCTGTCCCTGCCCCTCTTTAAAAAAACAAACTACATTTTTTAAAAATTTAAAATTTCTTTTTATTTTATTAAACTCTCTCCCCTCCTTAATGTTAAACAGACACACTACTTTATTAAATAATATTGAATACTTCTTATTGTTTCATAAGTGCTAAAGTGTTAATTGTGGAAAAACAGTGTTTTTCGTTTCTAGCAGCTAACTCAAATACCATACAAAGGGTTGGCTTCACAACAGGAATTTATTGGCTCAGGTTGCAGAGGCTAGAAGGCTGACTTCTCCCTGGGGTGTGTATCTTGGCTGGCTGACAGGCTTTGGGGTTCCTTGGCCTGTCCATCACATGGCAATGCACATGGCAGTGTCTTCTCCTTACCCTTCAGGTCCGTTGACTTCCACCTTCTGGCTGCTCCTGGTGGCTTCCTCTCTGTGTCCAATTTCCTTTTCTTTTAAGGACTTCAGCCACATTGGATTAAGTCTCCTCCCACCCCCCCCATTCAGTTTGGATACACCTTAACTAATAACAACTTCAGAGGTCCTATTTACAAATCAGTTCAACCCGTAGGACCAAGGGTTGGGACCTGAACATGCCTTTTGTGGGGGACATGATTCAATCCCCAAAACATAATTATAGGTTTATTTTCTGATTTTTGACAGCTTTTTTCTGAAGATTCAACAGGTAAATCTCATTGCCTCATCTATCAAATTAAGCACAACTTGAGTTATGTAGACAAACAAGTAGTGATTAATTAAGGTTTTGGAAGTTTAAGCTAATTTACCGTTCTTTTAATAACATTTCTCTAGGCACTTGAAGACTCCAGCTGCCTGAAAAGAAGTGGCAGGGACAGTGGATACGGTGAGACCTGGTGCACTGATCGTGGAGAATTTCCTATCTCTGCAGGCAACCATAAGAGAGACGATTCCTTTGAGAGCTTGGACTCTTTAGGGTCTAGGTCATTGACAAGCTGCTCCTCAGATATCACACTGAAAGGGGGACGTGAAGGTGAGTTGCATTTCACCAGTTTTTTTTAAATTTTTTATCTGCTTGTATAATAAGACAAAATTGGGAATGGCAGGGAGTGGGAAAATGTAGAGAAAGTTATTTAGGCATAAATTACACGAAGAAGTGGATTTTCTTGGCCTTGAGTGTAATTAGGAGTTTCTTTTCTTTTTTTGCTAATTTTTTCCCTTCCTCATTTTGGTGCTAGTTTCCCTTTTTGGGGAGTGGAAGAAGACAGTTAACTGTGACATGTATCAGTGATAATCTATCTTGATTCTTCCCTCCAGATTTAGGCACAATAATCTGTGCCTATGAAATTTATTAGCTGATATATCCAAACATAAAAAAAGGGCAGAAATAAGATTCTAAAAAGTAAATTTTTCTTTTTCCCAAATAATTTGAGTAATTTTTTCTTCCCTTTCTCCTAAAATATGAGAGATTCTATTAATATCTTAATAAAAAGGAAAATAATTTCTATCCAAGGGAAGAAATAATTGGTGTCTCTCATGATAGAATATTATGCTACTGTGTTATTAGAAAGCGTCTTTTGCTCCTATGAGATTTGAGCTAACCCAGGGCAGAGTAAGTATGAAAGGAATGTCTTAATAAAAGTCATTGAACAGAATGAGAAGGGTCCTGCAAAGTCTCTATATTGTGGTGAAATCAGTTATTTACATGCAACTCTTATTCCTACTGCTTTTGGGTGATGCCAGCAGTTTCTGATTGTAAATCTCTAGCAACTGAAATTTGACTAGATTGAAAACCACAAGTAAAGTCTCTTGAAACATTTCTGTGCTTCCACTATCATCAACATGAAAAAATGGAAAGTTGCAGTTTTGTGCTGGATTGTTAGGTGTTTCACTTTGGTTGCTTATTTTGAATGCTACGTATATTTTTAATTTTTTTCCTAGCATTTTTGTTATGAAAATTTCAAGCATTAGCAAGTTAAAAATTTTAGGAACACCCATGTACCCACCACCAAAATCTACCATAACATTTTATTATACTTGCTTCCTCACTAATCTGTTCATCTATCACTCTCTCTATCCATTCATTCATCGTTATTTTTTTGAGACACTTCAGAGAAAATTACATAGTACACTTGTCCTAAATACTTCAGCATTCACATCATTAACGAGATTTTAATCTTTATGTCATTTTTCTTTTGATGTAAAATTTACATGTGATACAGTGTACAATGAATTTGTTTTTCAGAAATGAAGTTAATTTATTAAGCATTGTAATAAAAATACACTTTTTTTAGTTTTTTAGAGTTGTATTACTTGAAAACAAAAAATTGTGAATGGCTCTTTAAGAGTTAACCTTTATAATGCTGTATTGTTGGTAGTTTGCTATCTAGGTCTGACATTTTCATAGCCCAGATGACTATTACAATACTTTTAAGGAAACGAATCTCAGTTTATTATTAATCTGAGTGATTAAATATGTAAAAGCAGAGGCTGAAATTCTCAACCCACTATATGGCATTGTCCTGACTGAAGAATCTGAAACATGCAGTGTTTTGAGGGCATGTGGGAATATACAGACTTCAGTCTGTTCAAATGTAGTGGTCAATTAGTATGGAATCCAAGTCCTCAATTCAGATGCTTGCTGGACTGCATGTCTAGTACATGTAACAAAGCAAGGACCACTGTTGCCCACTTCTTGATCTCCAAAAAGGAGGTGCAGAGTGTGAAAGTGCAGTGTTGTTCATTACAACCTATGAGAAAAAAGAAATCTCAGCTGGGGAGCCACCAGGATGTCAAAGCTTTTCTGTGATTAATGTATTAAAATGCTGCTGCTACCCACCAGGTTGTAGTCCCAAATTGATGATTACAATTTTGGACAGTATTTTTAGATTAGAAGAGTTGCAAACTCCAATTCCTTAGTTTTACTTGAAATTCTTATATTAAGGATGATGATATTTGCCTACTGTGAGCTAGAAAAAAAAGATTTTGACTTTAAAAATACAAAAGTAGAATGATCTGTTTGAGATTTAAAATTTCACTTGTGTAGACTTTGGCAAAAATTGTTAGCTCGTTTATTGTAAATAAATATTTAGGAGGTGTTAAAATAAGCAAAGCACCGGATTATTCACTACGAATCCTCCTGGTCACAACTCTTTGGACTTTCTCCCTTTTTGCCATGAGTTCGTTCTGCATAGCCGTATGTGAAACCACTTCTTGTAGACCATCCTCACTGTTATTTGCTGTAGATTCTGCCAAGCAGGAGAGAGGAGAGAAGGCCACCTTTAGCTCAGATTAACCCTATAGGTGCCCTGTGTGCTAAAAGCATGTGGCTGGCAGGTACTGTGCATAGTCAGCCTCTGAAAGATCCTTGGTGGCAAAGCAAAAAAAAGGCAAATGCAGAGGAGGCAGGAGGAGAGTAACAACTCAGCTTGGATCTATAGTGGTGTTCTTTAACTTCTTTTCTTCCTGTCTTTAAAAAAGCAGATTTTTTTTTTTTTTTTTTAAGAGAGCGGATCAGTCTTTATATCCTATCTGACCTTGAGGTATATCAAAGGATATTCTTTTGAATTTGTGTTTAAATAATTGAGGATCAAAATACAAGGTTCCCACTGTAATTTCCATGGCCACCTTCAGGCAAATTCTTGAGTTCCGTGCTCTTATTTGGGCATACGACCAGAGATTCCTTCGGGACTTTAAATGTCATCAGTCCAACTTCATAGCAAATTTATAATTCTTGTTCGTAGGGGTCTTACAAAAATCCATTAGGCCTCTTTGTAATTTTGTGCTTTTTTGCTTCTCTTTGTGTTTCTTCCCTTCTTTCTTCCTTCACGTAAATTTTAGATAGCTGCAGCCTTATTTTAAATTACCAAGTTTCCCTAGTATTTCATTTTTATCTCATTTTAAGGATCTGACTCGATTGCTGGATTTTATTGACATTTACTTTGTCACCAAATTTTATGAACAATCGTGGGAGCAAGAGAGATTGAGAAGATAAGGGTTTGGCTCTAAATTGGGACTTTTTCTGCTTAGAATGTACAACAGAGAAAGAATGTATTGCATGTACCTCCAGGATGCAAAGCAAGTTCCTCCTAATGGATCTTATCACAACTTCATGACAAATTTCTAAAAATATTCCCCTCAGTTAACATTAGCAGCACTGGGTTTCCAAGGGAAAGACAAAGCAGGCATGCTGTGTGGGTTTCAGTTAGATGAAAAATCTGAAGAGTAAAGCAAATTCTTGTGCTTTTCTTTTTTTTAAATATCTAGGTTGTGAGAGTGACACAGATTCTGAATTTACGTTCAAAATGCAGGAGTATAATAAAGATGATATGTCATATCGAAGGATTTCATCCATTGAACCAAAGTCTGCTTTGCCATTCAATCGTTTTCTACCCAGTAAAAGTAGACAGCCATCCTATATGCCGGCACCTTTACGGAAGAAAAAGCCGGACAAAAATGAAGATAACAGAAGAAGCTGGGCAAGCCCGGTCTATACAGAAGCAGATGGAACATTTTCAAGGTACTGGGTACAATCTGATCATTAAGTTTTAAAATATAGCATGCTTTGTGAATTTGGTGGGGATATTTTAAATGTGATAAAAAGAATGGATTTTTAAAATGCATTTCATAGATTATATTTTAAATGTAATTAATGGAAATGTTTCTTTTCTTACCTTTATTTTTAATCAGTTATACCTTGAAGATACTTTTTCCATTTTAAAAAGTCAGCATATGCTTTGCTCATTCTGTTTTTAGACATATGCTTTAGTTTACTGGTATATCTTCCAGTTTACTGTATGACTTATTCATTGTGGGTTCTGCTGTGTTATTTCCTTCCAATTTTTTTCCTGTTTTGATTGATCTTAGTGTCATGCAAAGAATCTTTTAATTTTCCAGCAAATTAGCAGAGCAGAGGGTGATTTTTCAAATCCAGCTTCCTATCAGATGGAGGTGTGTGGTTCTGAAATGGTTCAGACTCTGAGGATGAATGAAGGTTGCCTATGTAATTTTGGATGACTTAGCTAACCATAGATTCCAAGTGAAAAAGAGACCTGAGAGGTTCATCTTGAAAACTCTCTCTCCCAACTCTTGTTCACAAATATTTACTCCTGCTGATCCATTAGCCACTGGACTGTGCGTACTGACGAGGTCAGAAATATGTATTCCTGATTTGATTGTCTATGTCATTAATTTAAATAAAGAAAGTAAGACCCCACACTGTTTGCAATTTGTCCCTTCCTTTTAACATAGCTTCTAATTAAGTATCTGTAGCCCTTGTGCAGCATCTAGCTGCTCTCTAATTAAAATGAGATGCTGTTATAATGCTTTAACTTTGTTCTAGGAGCTGTGGTGATTAGAATGGGAATTGATTTGCTTCCTTCACAGTGTGTGAACTCTGTGAGCCAGAAAGCATGCCTTTTGTGTTGTGTGACAAATTGCTCATAGAGTGTCTTAACTGGTTGGATGTTTTGAACAGTAGCCAGAGGAGGACTTGGGGCACAAACGTGGAGAACTGGACAACAGTACCGAAAGCCTCAATATCCTCTTGTTATTTGGAAGAGGAAGAAGAAAAGACAACAAGCATACCTCGCACTGTAAAGGATGATCTTTATGTGCGAAAGCTAAGTCCAATAATGCCAAACCCAGGGAACCCTTTCGATCAGTTTCTTCCCAAATGTTGGATCCCAGAAGATGTGAACTGGAAAAGAATAAAAAGAGAAAATTATAAACCATGGTATAAGGAATTTCAGGGATTCAGGTTTGTCTTTGTGCATGTTTTTATTATTCCAGTGTTTACTCACTACCCTAGCTGGTTGCATTCTATGTGCCCTTTTTATGAGAGAGATAGGGAAAGATTAATTTTCCCTCTAACCTCTATATAACTCCTGTAATGGAAAAGTTTAAACTTCAGGATCTAGATCTTCTATACACAGTCACAGCTTGGTATTATTTTAGGAAGCTTCATTTTTCTCCAGTTCTTTGTCTCCCTCCCTCTCCCCTTCCTTTCTCCGTATCACTCCACAGTCGGAGGAACTCAGACTCTGAGGATGAGGACTTGGGCTCTGTCATTTTTGGTAGAGCACTAAAAGCAGAACATAGGCCATACAGCAACTGCCAGAGACGTTCATTCTTGCAGGAACTAGCTACCAAACAGGCCAAAAAGTCCCGGGATGCACGTGGTGCCAGGAGGAACAGTGGTGCCTCGGATGAGCCCAGGTGGGCTCTCTGCATGAACCTGCCCGCTTGGAGCCTGGCCACAGGCAAATGCCCATTTCTGCTGCCGCATTAACACACACACCTAAGACCTGACCACGCGGAATCTTATTTTCTTAATATATTTAGTATAAAACCATAATGGATAAAATACTACTTTCTGTGTGAGCATGCAAGCTTAGATTAAGCCTACACATTTAGCCCAATAATGTGCAAGGCAGTATCTATTTACTTGTGCTAATAGTTTTCATTTCTTTTGGAAAACCATTTCTAAGACGCTTTTTAAAAAGTTTGCCTAATTTTACAGCTGTGCTATGTGTGCAGAAGTGGAGAAAGGAAATGGCTTTTGGATAGAAACTGGGAAGGGCAAGTCTGATGGGGAAATGCAAAGAAAAGAAACATAAGGCCTTTCATAAAATTTCAGAGCACTTTAATTTTTGCTGCTGACTACACATGCCTCCTGCATAAAGGTCATGATGCCCAATTCTCAAAACTTTTCCAGATTGCTGCTGCTTCTCTAGGATGGAAATTAAGTCATTGTGGCTGATGTCGGGGACTTGTACTCAATCCCTTTGCCTTGATGATGCCCCATTTTCTGAGACATGCACTTTGCTCTTATTTCTTTAAATGGTATCCAGAAAAGTCACTGGTGATGGCACTAATTGCTAGTCTTTCTTCCAAACAAGGGTCCATCCCTTGACCCCTTAAAATAATTCACCTACAGTACCTGGTTAGTTGGTCTGCTACCTAATTGTCTTTTCTCTCAAACTTAATAAGATTCTCCCTTTTTCTTTTCTACGCTTCAGTCAGTTTTTATTACTTCAGGCCTTTCAAACATACTCTGATGACATCTTATCTTCTGAAACAAATATCAAAATTGATCCTACTTCTGGCCCAAGACTCATAACACGCAGAAAGAATCTCTCTCCTGCACCAGAGTATACAAGAGATAATCCCAAGATGTCAGCCCTGGACCCTGACTTAGAAAATGATGATTTCTTTGTTAGGAAGATTGGGGCTTTCCATGCAAATCCATGTGTTCTCCAGGCTTTCGAAGATTTTAGAAGATTCTCTGAGCAAGAGGATCCTGTAGAGCGAGATATAATCCTGCAGTGTCGAGAAGGTGAACTTCTGCTTCCAGATTTAGAAAGAGATGATATGATTGTTCGCCGAATTCCAGCTCAGAAGAAAGAGGTGCCTCTCTCAGGAGCCCCAGATAGGTACCAGCCAGTGCCTTTCCCTGAACCCTGGACTCTTCCTCCGGAAATTCAAGCAAAATTTCTCTGTGTATTTGAAAGGACAAGCCCATCCAAAGGAAAAAATAATGGTTGTAGAGTGTTAGTTCCTTCTTATCGGCAAAAGAAAGATGACATGTTGACTCGTAAGATCCAGTCTTGGAAACTGGGAACTGCAGTGGCTCCGGTCAGTTTCACCCCTGGTACCTGCAGTGAGATGGACTTACAGAAATGGGAGGCCATCCGCGAGGCCAGCAGAGTTAGGCACAAGAAACGGCTGATGGTTGAGAGGTCAGAGTGTGTTTCTGCAAGGATTGTGTTTCTAATGGATGGTCTTGTGTAACTTTTCTCGTGTGAGAAAGCATTATATTGCTTGACATGCATGCTACATGCCATTTTGAAGCATCCTGTTTTAGATTTTTATTTGTTTTCCTTTGAGAAACTGCAGTCACTTTGTGGAAGAAGTGCAATTCCATATTTGCACATCTTTAAATTCACTTACTTGAGGCCTCTTTGAGATGGTGGATATCTAATCTTGCCTTTGGCTTTAAACAAGTCTGTGGTACTTTTCTCCAGCATGAGATTTCATGAAATGTTTTGCAATGACATTTATAGACCTTTATTCTCATGTCCAGGCATTTCTGAAAAGTCCAGTTGCAGTTTAATTTTATGTGTTTCCCATGTATTTTGGAGTATCTATGATTTTTGTGTAAAAATATCCCTTAAAATATGGCATTGCAAATTTTATTTAATCTGATTTTCAGTTTTTGTCCTAGGTTTCCTTTTGATTATCAGCTTGTGACTTATTTTTATTTATAGTTTAAAGTTCAATGTAAACTGTGTTAAAATGCATGAGTGTCATCATTCACTGCTAAATTTCACATGTATATAATTATGGTCATTTTGATAGTTGATTCTGCATTTATGTGTTAAGCAGCTTGCCTTTTTGATGAATGTTCAGTTTGTTGAACTTGGGGATGGACAAATATAATTAGGTTGTATAAAATCAGTAGACCCAAATGTAAATTATTTTTTTTAGTTTGTGATAGCAGGAAGCATTTTCTTGTGGATTTGTTGGTTCAAAGTAAATCAAGAAACGCTTGTGTCTGAATTCCCTGAGCTATGAGATTGGTGAAGACCTGAGACAGAATTGAAAATGTGGCTGAAGAAACAACCTTTTGAGATTTGTCCATCTCCAGTTAGACTCTTAAGTAAAGATGTTGAACATTTAGAAACTAAAACAACTGGAAAAATGACTTTAATTTTTGGTTTTCTGGTTTCTTAGACTCTTTCAAAAGATTTATGGTGAGAATGGGTAAGTTTTGTGATTTGCAGTTAAAAAAAAATCTTTACATATTGTTTGTCCTTTGTGTGTCATTGCACTTCTATCTTGGCATGTCACTAAATGGGGTTGCTGTGTGCTGTGCATGAGATTTTTTAAAATGGGATTTTTTCTTAATTTAGGCAACCTAATGGTTGCCCAGTGCATGAAGTATACTATATGAGAGCAATAGTTTTTGTTTCATTAGAAATTTAAAATTCAGTTCTATGATTTTATATTTTCCTTCTTAATTTCTTGAAGGTGTTGATTAAAGGTAACAAAAGCACTTGCCTAAGGTTGGATATATGTATTTTGAAATTTGATTACTACAGAGACTAAAATTCTGATGTCTTGATGTCAAAACCCAATAACTACATTTCAGAAAATCCACGATGGAAAAAGAATAGTAGCATTTACTTTGAGGTTAGAATGCATGCAGTTGACATTATATATATTAGCTCATAGGGAGCTTAATTTTTGTGTGCTTGGTGAATAGTATTACTCTTCCTCTTGTGACATTTGGAAGCATTTTCAAGATTCTTGATTAGGGTAGAAAGTTGTAACATGGCTGTTTTATAGAGAAAAATTGGCCTTCCAAAACTGCAAAATTGAAAATCTTAGTAGTTTCCATCATTTTTGTTGCAAAACTACATTTTAATCTGATTCTCAATTTTTGTCTGCCATTATTTAACTCTACGTGCCTGGTGGACATGATAAAATATGTTAATATAAAACTAATTTTCTGGAAATGTTTTCCGTTTCTAGAATGATTATGAGAGTAAAACTAAACACCAAGTGCCACCAAGTATGTAGCATCATTTATTCTTAGTGCAAAATCACCAGGTGGCTATGTCTTAATAATATTTTTCACCAAATAGGCTGTAACATTGTGAATCTAACTGCTACTATTTCTGAACAAGATGAAGAAAGTTTAAGTTTGTCATTATTTTATTCTGCCTAAGGCCTTAGCAACTAAGTATTTTTTTTTTTCCTGCCCTTACCAGGATTTATTTCACCTCTAATTTTTGAAGTAGTTGAGAGATCATGCATTCTACATACATTAAAGCAATATAAGCATTCTAAATGACAAAGGTTTAATTGAGCCATGGGCAACTAATTGCCAGTGTTTTTCAGCCATTGTTTTTCAAATTTGGGTTTCCAGCAGGCTTTCAGTGTGCCCTTAGAGGCAGGTTATTCCCTAAGCAGCTCATTTTGTGACTGTGAACAAGGCAGCTTTCAATATGATCCTTAATTCATTATGTCAAAGCTATTTCCACTTGATGAAAAATCCATACCAGCTTCAAGCCTTTTGAAGGATAACTTTCAAAAGAATTTTCATTATTAAATGAAATTAATGACTTTATATTGCAAGTAGTTATCAGAACTATCATTTTTCTTCAAGGGGGTACTTTCTGGAGTAAAAGTATTCAATGGGAATGTAAACATATACAACTAATTAATGACTGTCCATGTTCCTCCTTAATGAGGGGTTCGGTGTATGATTGCATTAAGAAAAGAGAAACCTAAATGCCAGAGCTCAGAAAACTAAGACTTTTTATGGACTATAGCTAGCAGCAGCAAATGCTTTCAAAAGACTATTTGAAGATTCTTGGTTGGATAGTACAGTATTTGTTTTTAAAGGCTATTCCCCATGCAGTTTTGTGCCAAAATAACTGCACAGATAAAACGAGATTGTCTGTAAACTGAGACAGATGAATAATGCATGACTTGTCAGATAATGGAATCTAATACAAATGTGTCCAGAAAATTCAAGTGTGTTTTAGACCATTCGATGTCAAAATATATCATATAGTTTATTTTTTCTGTATTCTGTAAGTTACCACATTTTGTTAAATTGATCTTGTGGCAATGAAAACAAACATAAATTTAAATTGGATTAAGTATAGGCTTTTAATCTAGAACTTGTTTCATGTGTATTCTAGCTGATATTTCTCTGGTCATAATGTATACCATCAAGCTTGAAATACTTACCTGGACAAGTATTATTGCTCACCATCCTGTAATTGAAAATAACTGCCTATAACATGAATGCTTTCTTTCTTTTTTTTTTTTATAAGGACCATGTTAAAGAGAAATGTGCAATACCTTTTGCAGTCTTGGATTGTTAACTTTTGGCTTGCTTTTTCTTTGGCACTTAACACTTGTCAGTTTGCCTGTTTATTTTTAGTATGGCGCTTTGTATGTGGCAGTAATTTCACACATGCATGCTTTTCTGTTGCATGGATTTAGGTCTCTATGGTCCATGAAATTTGGAAATTTGGTTATGATGCCTTTTTGCAGAAGTTGTTAATGATGAATAAAAATTTGATGTAAGGGTATATAGAAATAATCTTGTAATTTGATTAAGTTGTTGAATCTGATGCCAGTATCAACAGGAAATGAACACTAATTCAAGGTGAAGTTGTAACCAAAGACAACTAAAACACCTATATTTTGGTTATGGGTTGTTGGCCAAAGGATTATGTAGAATTATATAGAAATGTAAAAGACGGCAAAAAGAAGGAAAAATAATGTTGATCTAAGTTACTTTCTTATGAAATCAGCAAGAAAAGTAGGTTTCCACTACAACTTGACTGTCCTGCAGTTCTAACCCAAACATTTAGACCAGTGGTTCCCAAGGCAGAGGGCTGGGGGAATGGGGATTTTGCCCACGCCTCCCTGCCCCCGGACATTTAGAATGTCTGGAAACGTTTTTGGTTGACACAACTGGATGGGTAGGAGGTACTGTGGGCATCTACTGGGTGTAGAGACCAGAGATGCTGTTAAACGTCCTACAATACACAGGACGGAACCCCACAACAAAAACTTTTGTGGCCGAAAATGTCAATAGCGTTGCTTTTGAGAAACCCTAATTTAGACTATAACTGAAAAGTCTTTATTATGTTTCCTTGTCTTTCTAGTTTATGCTGATTCCAAAACCTCTTACCCAGGTTTCAGCAATGATCAGTCTTCAGAAAATAATACTTAATGGAACTATATTTAGAGGTGTATAAATATGTATATTGATATTTCTCTGTGAAAGTTGGGGACCCCTAACTTAGTATTATAGACTTTCTATTTGCTGTGAAAGGCTATCAGTGATTTTATTTTAGGAATTTTTGCCACATTTTGGTCCCTTTTGATCCCTTACTCCTTAGTTATTCATTTATAAATTTCCTGAAATTGGATTCTAAAATAATATGCAATGTTACTCTGTCCAAAAAAGTGCCAGAGAGTACTGAGCGATAAGCATAGTGGGAAAAGAGAGTAAATGACTTTTTTTTTATTTTTTTAATTTTTATTTTCAAATAAATTCAAACTTACAGGAGCAGTTGCAAAAATAATACAAACCCCATACACAGAACTCCAGCATACCCCAACCCCCCTCCACTGATACCCAGATCTACCAACTTTAATATGTTGTCACTTTACCATTTCTTTCTTTCTCTCCCTCCCTCCCTATCATCCATCATCTATTGCTCTGTCTTCTGAACCTATGAGAGCAAGTTGCACACATCCTTGAACAAATAATATAATTCACATATACATTTCCTATGAACAAGAATATTCATTTATGTAATCACATTAAGTGTAGTTAAGTTCAAGAAATTTAACATTGATATAAAGCTTACATTCTATATTTCATTTTTTTTCTTATGTCCCAATTGTGCCTTTTGAGCCTTTGCTCCTCTATTCTTAGATCTCATCCAGGATCATCTATGGCATTTAATTGTCATTATCTATTTAGATTGTCTTTTTTTTTCAATTGTGGAAACATATATACAGCATAAATCTTCCCATCTCAACCCCTCCCAAGCATTCCATTTAATGGGATTAATCACATTCACAGTGTTGCCATGCCATCACCTTCTCACCATCCATTACTAGAAATTTCCCTTCACCCCAAACAGAAACCCTACACTCATTTCTTATTAACTCCCCATTGCCCCTTCCCCCACTTCTTGTAACCCATACTCTACTTTTCATCTCCATGATCATGTTCTCTGATACTTTCTTTGTGTTTACCATGGGGCTTAAATTTAACATCTTAAATCTATAACAATCTTGTTTTCTTTGGTACCAACTTAATTTCAATAGGACACATGAAATACGTTCCTATACTCCTCCATTCCCCCACCTTTATGTAGTTCTTGTCAAAAATTACATATTTTACATTGAGTCCAGAACCACTGATCTATCATTACAGTTTATGTATTTTAGATCCTGTAGGAAGTAAATAGCGGAGTTACAAATAAAAAATACAATAGTATTGATATTTATATTTACCAGGTGATCTTTACTGGAAATCTTTATTTCTTCATGTGGTTTCAGTCAATTGTTTAGTGTCCCTTCCTTTCAGCCTGTGCAGTTCCCTTTAGCATTTCTTATAGGACTGATCTACTGGTGACGAAGTCCCTCAGCTTTTGATTATCCAGGAATGTTTTCATCTCCCCCTCATTTTTAACCTCCAGGTGTTTGTGAATTCTCCAAGTCTCTGATGGTTGTTGACTTCTATTTGTATTCCATTGTGGTCAAAGAATGTGCTTTGAATAATTTCATTTTTTTTAAAATTTATTGAGTCTTGTTTTATGTCCTAGCATATGATCTATTCTGGAGAAAGTTCTGTGATCACTAGAGAAGAGTGTATATCCTGGTGATTTGGGATGTAATGTTCTACATATGTCTGTTAAATTTCTCTATATCTCTCTCTCCTTTCTTTGTTTCTCTGTCGGTAGGCCTCCCTTTGGTATCTGAAATAGGACAGGTCTTTTATTAGCAAAATCTCTCAGCATTTGTTTGTCTGTGAAGAATTTAAGCTCTCCCTCAAATTTGAAGGAGAGTTTTGCTGGATAAAGTATTCTTGGTTGGAAATTTTTCTCTCTCAGAATTTTAAATATGTCATACCACTGCCTTCTCACCTCCATAGTGGCCGCTGAGTAGTCACTACTTAGTCTTATGTTGTTTCCTTTGTATGTGGTGAATTGCTTTTCTCTTGCTGCTTTCAGAATTTACTCCTTCTCTTCAGTATTTGACAGTGTGATCAGAATATGTCTCGGAGTGGGTTTATTTGGATTTATCCTATTTGGAGTTCGCTGGGCATTTATGCTTTGTGTATTTACATTGTGTAGAAGGTTTGGGAAGTTTTCCCCAACAATTTCTTTGAACATTTTTTCTAGGCCTTTACCCTTCTCCTCCCCTTCTGGGACACCAGTGAGTCTTAAATTTGGATGTTTTATTTTATCTGTCATATCCCTGAGATCCATTACAGTTTTTTCAATTTTTCCCCATTCTTTCTTTTGTTCTTTCATTTTCCATTCTGTGACCCTCAAGGTCACTGTTTCGTTGTCCTGCTTCCTCTAGCCTTGTACTATGAGTATCCATAATCTTTTTAATTTGGTCAGCAGTTTCTTTTATTTCCATCAGATCATCTATTTTTTATTTACTCTTGCAATTTCTTCTTTATGCTCTTCTAGGGTCTTCTTTATGTCCTTTATATCCTGTGCCATGCTCTTCTTCATGTCCTTTATATCCTGTGCCATGCTCTTGTTGTTTGTCCTTAGTTCTTTGATTAATTGCTCCAAGTACTGTGTCTCTTCTGATCTTTTGATTTGGGTGTTTGGGTTTGGGTTGTCCATATCGTCTGTTTTTTTTCATATGCTTTAAAATTTTCTGTTGTTTTTGGCCTCTTGGCATTTGCTTTACTTGATAGGATTCTTTTAGGATATGTAGGATTATTCAGGCACCAATCTCTAATTTGTCAGATCTGCAGCTTGGTAGTGTACACTTTCTCTAACCAGCTGATGGTGTCCGCGAGTCACCTACTCCCCTCTAATCAGTTCTCCCCAACTTTGTCTTTGTGGTGTGCGGGGGGTCTGATTCTCGTGGGGTCCAATTGGTGCACCACATTTGGGTGTGTTGTTGGTGCTGTCTGCCATGAATGTGGGTGTGTGTGAGCAGTTAGGAAGGCAGGGCAGCTTTAATAATCAAACCTCCCAGGGGTTCCCGGAGATTTAAGGCTGTTGCAAGAGCCTTAACCTTCATTTCAGTCTTGCCACATGTTGTCTCTGCCTCTGACCCACAAGTCCTTGGTATTGGCATATGGTGCCTGGGATTTCCGAGTGGGTCCCTCTTCCAAGCCATGCCCTTCTAGGGCCTCTGCTGAGGGAAGGCTGTGCTATGTCACAAGTGCGCACCATCATCCCTGAAGGGAAGCCCTGGGCTGCCGGGCCATACAGGGTCGTTCCCAGCCTGCGGTAAGGATGGCTGAATGGGGCGTGTTTATTTCCCCCTTTTCGCACAGCTCCACCTTCCCATCTCCGGGACAATTAGCTGTGAGTGCGTGAAGGACTATTGTCCATGCCTGACACTGTGGCGTGTGCGCGTGCCGCTGGAAACATCCCCCGTCACACTGGGTTTCTTGGTGCGGCTCTGGGCTGTGGTCCCGGCGCCGGGCAGGAGCGTTCCCAGCCTGCCAGGAAGATGGCTGTAAGGGGTGTGGTTTTTTTCCCGTTTTGGCTAACCTCTTCCTGCCTTGCTCCAAGACAATTAGCAGTGGGTGTGCAAAAGGCTATTTTCCATGCCAGACATTGAGGTGTTCGCACAGCCTGTTCTTGCTGTGCTTAATTGTGTGGTTCTCACTGCTGTATCCGCAGCCGCTTTTGGGTTTTTTTTAAAAAAGAACTAGTCCACCTCCAAACGCCAACCCTCAGTTTCCCCACACCGCAGCATGGCTGCCGGACTTTCAGCAGGCTCACTCACTTGTTTCAGAACACAGACTCCCGGTTTCACCAAGTACACGGTGCCTGTGGATTTAGCAGACCTTGTTCAGCTGGTGCATCGCTGGAACTGGTGTTATGGGTCACTTTCTGGCTTTTATCTAGTATTATTCACAGCGGTGTTTTTTTGCCCTAAGAACCTAGCCGCCATCTTAGGTTCTCCAGTAAATGACTTTTAATGAACTTGTTTTGTGATCCACACCTTCTCTCTCAATCTCTCTCAATCCTTCCCCTTCCTCCTATCTCCACCCAAATGCAATTCAAAACAATTCTATTCAACTGAAATTGCATGTTTGTCCTGTATGTCTGGAAAAAAATCCAAATGCAGTTCTAAATTGGAGCCTTTCCAAATAAGGAAGTACAAATGTAGCAGGTAAAGGAGTGGAGAGAAGAAATTATGATGTGATTTGTCAGTGAATAATAATTCATTCAACAAAACTTACTAGGGCAGTGTAGTCCTTTATAGATTTCCCAAACAATTTTTTTGGCACTATCTCTGGTGCTTATCAGAATTCTGTGAAGTATATAGTTAGGCATTTCAGAGATCTAGAGAAAGAGAAATAGATATTGTGGCTTTCCCAAGGACACACAGCTCACAAGCAGTGGAACCGCCTGAGTTAATCTACGTGGATATAGACTGCTCAGCTGTATTGCTGGCACACACTAAGCTTTCAAAAGGTTAATATGCTATTTGCTCTGATAAGGAAAGAATTCTTCATGATTTGGCTGAAATACTCCTGCATTCCCAGTGTTCTAGATTTTATCAGCATGGTCTGTGGTGACCTCTCTAATTTGGAACAGCCTTTGGAGTTAGCTTTTGGAAGCTCCCACAAATCATATTTGCTTTAATAATAGTAGTTGGTAGATAGCACCAGATGGCATTTGAAATGCAATCAGCATAACCTTATCCATTTCTCAGAACAGCCCCATCCTCACTTAGCAGATGAAGGACTGAGGCTCAGCGAAGTTGGGTGTGTTAGGTCGGGATGAAAATTGGTGCTACAGCCAGAGCTGGTGGCCCCCACCTTGTCTCATGCTTGTTCTGGCTCAGCCCTGTTTTGAGTGTGCTAAGGCTTTACTCAGGCTGCTTTATGTACCCTGGGAACAAAGAGAACTCACATTCCTGCCTTACCCAGTGACTCGACTCCTCCAGATTGCATTTGTCCCACTTTGTTCATGTTAGAGGCCTCCTGTGTGCCAGGCTTTGTGCTAGGTGTGTGTGGGGCTGGGGGGTGGGGTGGGGGTGGGGGTGTTGCAGGAGTCTCTGCCCTTGATGAGTACATTTTAAGGATTAGGGTTCAAAGAGAGGACCCATGAGAGACTTGAGGCCAGTGCAGACTATCTAGCCTTCCCCTCTCCTTCCTCTACAAAAAGATTAATGAAACAGTAATTAGCATTTCCATTTTTGTTCTGGAATTTATGTAAGCTTATGGGTTGGGTGTCCAGATTCTCCTCATTCCTTGGTTCTGAAAATTTTTTCCCATCTCTTATTTCATGAGTCTATTGTATTTAAGCTCAAATAACCTCATTTTTTTACAAATATGACTTAAGTAAATTTGTGTTCTCAAATTTAATGAATCAATTTTATATATTGTCATACCTGTTTAGATATATATTAAATTGATGCTAGCCCATGAACAATGTATTTCTATATATGTCTTCATATAGTCTATATATAATATATTCCTTAATAAATCCTGTAAAGCTTTATAAAACTTTGAGGGTTAATATTTTAATAAATTTGAAACATTTCAGGGGTAGTATGTTTTCCTTGATTAAAGATAAAATATATCATTCTTACAATATATATTAAACAAGTGTATCCTGCATGCCTTGTGCTGGGATAATGTGTTTTCCTCTCAAGCAAGATATAAATGTGAGGGAAATAAGACACACACACACTTAATACATTGAGTTGTAATTCCCATGAGAAAGGTAAAGCATTAAAGAAGAGAAGGGGGACCTGCTTTTGACAAGGCAAAGCTAGGAAGACTTTGTCAAAGTAGTAGAATACTATCTATTTCATTAATTTAATACGTTTATTGAGCACCCACCATGGGCAGGACTGTCTTTTAGGTACAGGTGCAATAGCAGCAAACACATCAGAGAAAATACTCACTTTACATTCTTGCAAGGTGAGACAGATGATAAACAGTAAATATGTGTATTTCAGATACTGATTAAAATATGGAGAAAATGGGAAAAGGACAGAGAATGCTGTGGGCAAGGTTGCACTTGCTATTTTCTGTGGAGTGGTCAAGGAAGGAAGTAGTGAGGTAACATTTGAGCCATTGACTGCAAATGGGAAACAAGCCATGTGGTTATTTGGTTGAAGAGCATTCCACGCAGGCTGAAGAAGAAGGAAACAGCAAGAGATTTGAGCACCAGCAGAAAGGCCAGTGTGACTTGAGTAAGTGAGGGGAGACATGGTAGGAAATAACTGTAAGAGGTAGGCAGGGGTCAGGTAATATAGGACCGTGTAGATATTGGAGGAATGTGCTTTTATTTTGAATGAGATGGGAAGAAACTGGTGAGTGTTGAGTAGAGGTGTGCTGTGATCTGAGTGAAGCTTTAAAAGAATCCCTCTATCTGCTGTGTTGAGAATACACTGTTGGGCAGGAAGGGATTGGAGGCAAGGAGACCTATTATTGCAATACTCCAGGTGGGGGTTGATGATGGCTTGGAGCAGGTTGGTAATGGTGGACAAGGTAAGAAGTGGTTCCATTCTAGATATAGTTAGAAGGTAGAATGGCAGGATTTGCTGATGGTAGTTATGATGCACGAGAGAAAGAGTGGAACCCTAAATGATATCAAGATTTTTGTCCTAAAGTCTGGAAGGATGGACTTGACTTACTGAGACGAGGAAGATGGGAGATGAGCAGGTTGTGGGGTGAGCAGTCTTTTTTTTGTTGGGGGGGGGTGTCTGTGACATGTTTGAGATGCCTGTTAGACTTCCCAGTAGACATTGAACAGGCAGTTGCATGTACCCATCCCGAGTTTAGTCCAGCAGGAATCCCTGAGTCATTTTAGAAGGCATGTGTGATGGTAAGGGGCTCTCGAGTTGGAGGAAATGTTCGAGGAAGGTCCTTCACTGGATCTGGAGGCTGGGTGATAATTTAAGAAGCTGTTGTGACATCCAGGCAAGAGTTAATCATGCTTTGATCTAGGGTGCTGGCAGTAGAAATGGAGAGAAAACGACACTGTACAAGAAGAGGTCTTGATAACTAATTGAAAGTGGGGAGAAGAGAGAAACAAGGGTAAAAAATGGATCTTAGGTTTCAAATGGGGATGCTTGGGTGGGCTGGTGACACCTTGAAAAGACACAAGGGGAAAAGCAGTTCTGGGGACAAGTTTGAATTTGGCTACATCAACAATAACCATGTGTTTATGGAATTTTCAAAACCATTTCTAGTTGTTATTTCAATTGGTCCTGTTACAATTGCAGTTTCGAGGGGCTATGCATACAGAGATGTTTCTTCAACAAGTAATTGGCAATGAGTCAGAGGAGGGGTTGGTCCTGGGCTGTAGATATGGGAGTCGTGTGCCTAGAGATTGTAATTGAATTCCTGAGCTAGCTAAGTGCAAGCAAGTTGAAAAAGAAGAGACATGTTGGTGGCAGGAAAAATTGGGGTCCCAGGAAATGTAGTTACTTAAATAACTAAAAGTGGAGTCAGTTACAATTAAATAAAAGCAGAAGTGCAGAAAGATCTGCAGAGAGAGCATTTTGTGCACTCCCACCTTGGAAAAACACACACTCTTTATCTCTAATCCCTTTCTGCTCTTCAATTCAGATCTGACACCTCCTTTCCTAAGAGACTTTTCTCAAGCTCCCCTTCTCCAATGAAGTTTACCTTCCCCTTCTATGTGCATGTAGATAGTACACACAGCACTTGTGTCTGACATCCCACTCTGCTTTTAGTTTCTACTCTAGATTGTGCTCTTCAAGAGCTAATCCTCAGTACATACCCATGGCAGGTGTTAAACTTATTAAAAGAGGGCTTTACAGGTTGTTGTAGTTGGCTGTTAGAAATCACCTGTGGTAAGTTGAGAACAATCCCAGTGCTGTACCGTGGCAGATCTTATAGAATCTTTGAGAAGCAACAGCATAGTTATTCATGGTGTTGAACTTGAGGAGAAAATATCAAGTAATCATTAAATTATTTAATAAGTACCTGGAAAGGCAGCCAAACCTTGAAAGATTACCTTTGGGGGAGATAGTGACTAATGATTAGTCTAGTGATTAACAGTAATTATTATTTGGAAGTAATCCTTTTGTGCATTGACCATTGCAAATATAAACATTGGATTATTTGCTCAGACTTGTGCAGAGTTAATTGGGTCATTCTGTGAAAGAATTCACACTTGAGTTTAGTGTTTCTGCGTTTTGGAAAAACACCACCGTTTATCTGTGTAGGGCTATTTCTGTAATACTATCACTAAAGCATCTAGGTAGTACAGCTGAAATTTAGATGGAATTTCCAAATATAAGTCCAACCTTCCAGTTTTAACCCTAAATTCAAGCATGTGAACCTTGGTAAACATGGGTATTTTTGTTGTAGGAGTAAGTCCATGAGTGATGTCAGTGCAGAAGATGTTCAAAGCCTGCGTCAGCTGCGTTATGAGGAGATGCAGAAAATGAAGTCACAGCTGAAAGAACAAGATCAGAAATGGCAGGATGTGAGTATGCTTAGATGGGGAGAGGAGAGGTTCTATTTGTTTGACTTTTCCTTGTTTCTCAAAGAAAAACAATTTTCCTTGCTATTACAGCATTCAGTTCTCTGGTAGAAAAATGTGACAAATTTGCTTTTAAAGGATTTTTACACCTTCTGGCATATCACTGTTGCACATTTTGAAGGTCATTGTGAAAAATATAATAGGATGTTTGTATTCTAATATTCTCTGTGAATTCTCAAAAATGTGAAGCTGTTCCTTTGCTGTATAGTAAATTTTTAAACTTGATTTGGCAATTGAAGGGGGCATGACTGTTAATTAAAACGACCTTGTTCAAGGTTTTGGGACAGAAGAAGAGCAGGTGGTTCAGGACAGTGCTGGTGTAGCAGGGAGAGATGAAAAGCATTCTTAGAGTTACTATTTTAGCTGAAGAAGTCATTATCTAATATGATAGAAAATTAGATGTTAGATGTTTTATAGAGCTGACACATATTTAGATGTCTATATGGATATAGACATAATCTTTTTTTGACCTTGCAGAAAGCTTTATCTTTTTTTTTGAAAGGGTTAATTCTATAAGCCAAAGGAGTGTAAAGAAATACAATAGATAAATTATGCAGAGCAAACCCACAGAAGTTTGAGAATAACTTTATGGTAAGAGGAACTGAGTGGTAGCATGAACAAAAGGGCCAGAGATAGTAAATCTTTAATTTTCAAAGGAAATAAAGTCAATTAAATGAAGTGGAAAACCTTGCTTTGGCAGCACTGCTAAATTCCAGTGCCTTTTTAAATTGGGAATTCAGTTTAGTTGTCAAGAAACAATAATTTAACATCACTTTGCCAAAATACGTGGTGAATTTGGGGAATGAAAATAACAAATTTTGAGGGGTTATCCATTAAGTTAAGCCAGATGAAAATTCATGTTGGTTATCCAATAGGACTAAACATGCACTGCTTTTTTTTTTTCTTTTCTGGAAATAGTTCATATTGGTGTCAGGCAGTTTTTAAGCAGGAGTGGCCCTGTCTTCTCTCAAATGGTATAAACCAAATTTACTTTGCTTGCCTTGGGGGTGTGGAGTGGGGTTGGGGATGATGGCTTCTGTTTAGTCTTAAACATTGGCTGTGCCCCTCTTTGGACTAGAATGCTAGCAGTTGTTAGCATAGAATCTCTCTATTTTGGAGACTTAGAGAAGTTTGGTCCTTCCAAAATGTCTTGAGCCCCTGGGTTCCAGAACCAACTAGACTGCTGGGGGAAATTTAGTAACTGATTTAGGTTGACTGCTCTGGTCACCCAGCTAGGTTGGACTTACTTCTTGGGTGTATGGAAAGCAGGTGTCAGCTGCCTGTTCCTGGGTGATCTTCCTTATTTCCCTGACCTATGTGGAGTTTACTTTCTATGAAATCACATAGTTCAGTCTTTCCTCCATAGTAAAGCCCTTCCAAACCCTGCCCTCCCCTTCTGGAAGTGGAATTGAACATTCTCTCCTCTGGACCCCTGCTCTCCCATGGAATCCTATCACTCTTAATGACCTTTTTTTTACATGTCTGTCTCTTCCTTCCAGACTGGGAGTTCTTTGAGGGGAACCATATTTTATTCTTCTGTTTGTTTAAAGCCCCTGGCGCCAGGCTACCTCAAAGTAGGGATTGGGCACCTGGTTGTTAAATGAAAGATTGTGCATCTACGTTTAACCATGACAATCACGCTTCTGTTTCAATTTTACTAGTGAAACATACCGTTTCACTTAACAGCCAGGTCTTTGGAGCAAGATGAAAATAAAGTCGAAACAATTACTGATCTTTTTGACCTGGCACCTAATTACAAACATTTAGCATTCTTTGTGAAATGAGCAACTAGGCAGATAATTTCTGAGAAGACAAAAAAATGGGGTCTGTCTTATTAGGTCAGGTTTTTTGGACAGACACAGGAGATAAAGGCTTGGTACAGAAACACTGGCTATAAAAAGAAAAATTAGGGCACCTTGGCATCAAGTTGGAGTGAATGGTTTCAGCGATGTAATGGGATATTCTGGCATGCTCTAGCTGCTAGAAAGGGCGTATAGAAATTCAGGTACATCTGTGCTGAAGTGATTTTCTGTCAGGACCTTGCAAAATGGAAAGATCGTCGAAAAAGCTACACTTCAGATCTGCAGAAGAAAAAAGAAGAGAGGGAAGAAATTGAAAAGCAGGCACTAGAGAAGTCTGAGAGAAGCTCTAAGACATTTAAGGAGATGCTGCAGGACAGGTAATGAAGCTGAATTGCATCTCATGGTGGAGGTACCAGTGTTGATATTTTGTGTAAGCATTGTGTGACATTAGTGTTCCAATATTAAACCGTAACGAAATATGCAGGGAAACATTCAACATTTTGCTCTGCAGTGAAACAGCAGTGGATTGCTGGAGTAAAGTGACTTAGATGAACAAAAGAAATAAGGGCTTAAACTAGATGTGCTTATTTCTTCATTTTATTTGGTGTTGACTATATTTGGGGCTGAAGATAAACTACTAAATTACTTTTCTCTTTTTAAATTGAATTAAGCAACGGAATGGTCGAATACAATCGGCTCTCACTTTTAATTGTGTAAAATATAACAAATTCTTTTTCATCTTTTAGTGATGCAATTCAAATTATATTTTAAAGGAAGTCTATATAAACATATGTGTGTGCGTTTATTTATTTTTTGCATTGTGAATCAGAGATAAAGATCAAATTTAGACTTTCATATAAAGCAGTAACTGTGAAACCTTAGGGTATTTACAGGCCAGGGAGAAGGCAAATATGCCTTAAGAATAATGTCAGAAAGGAAATGCACTGTCAGGTAAAGTTAAACAAAGCTCCTTTGAACCTTAAAAGCCAATGATAAACACACTTTCATTCCCTTAGATGCAACACAGTTAGCTTAAGAGGTAGGCACTCCATAATAAATGTTAGAAATGAGAGTATTTAATAAATTCCTCTATAACTATGAATGATGACTTTTAATCCATAGTAATTTTCCATGCAAGTTCTGTCAGGTTGTATTAAATCATTACTAACTTGATCTTAACAGAAACCTGAGTCTCTTGTGGCCTTTTGTTAAATTGTTTTAAATAGTGTATAGGAAAAATGTTCAAATTGGTTGACTGACAATGAGTTACAATTTTAGTATTTTAATTCTGCAGGAGTTCTAAATGTGAATATAATTTTGTGAATTATCCCTTATTAAAATTTTCTTAATAAAATTAAAATCTCTATAAGGTTTAAAAAATATCTCTGAAGTATTTGAGATCCTCTTTTAAGTCAAGTTCTCATAGTCCTCCTTAGTTGTAGCATTAAAAGAAAATTTGTTTATATTTATCCTCAAATTATGTTAATGTTGTACTGATTGTTGTGTAAGGTCAGTAGTTAATGTTTCTTTTTATATGTTAATTACCAAAATAACATCTATCTATCTCTACCTCCATGTGTCAGATGCATAACTTTGTGGTTAAGATGTGTTTCTTTCTACTAAGGGAATCCCGAAGTCAGATATCTAGCAGTGATCAGCAGAGAAAAATTACACTGAGGAGGAGAATGTATTCTTCTGATGATATATTGAATGAAGAGAAGATGCCCCCTACAATGACTATGTCAGAAGCAAGATATCAGAGTGAGAGAGTAGAAGAGAAGGGAACAACTTACCCTACAGAAATTCCTAAAGAAGATTCGACAACTTTTGCAAAAAGAGAGGACTATATAACAGCTGAAATTCAGCTTCCTTCTAAAAGCCCCGTAGAAGAACTACGCTCAGCTTCTTTGTCTTCTCAGCATTCACTGAATACGCAAATGGAGTCGACTCGGGTTTCAGCTTCTCTCCCCAGAAGTTACCAGAAAACTGATACAGCCAGGTTAACATCTGTGGTCACACCGAGACCTTTTGGCTCTCAATCAAGGGGAATCTCATCACTCCCCAGATCCTACACGGTAAAGGTGTTCCCAGTTCATTTAGTCTGTTCTGAAGAGTAAAATGTTGATGGTGTTATATAGAGTTTGAATTATCTATACTTGACGTGTAAAATATGCATAACTTATGTAAAGCAATTTTATTTTTTGCCAATGTAGATTCAATAGACATTTAATGCTTAAAACATAGCAATGATGCAGAATTGATTATACTTTAATTCTGTGAAAGTCAGCTGATACATTTCAAAGAATAAGATATATTCTAGAGCAAAGCCTTTATTTTTATTAATGCCATATTTTCTCTAATATAGCTTTTATAGAGTATTGGGTGTTGAATAATAGAAGTTGCAAATAGTCAATTCTTTTTGACTTACAAAATACCAATTTCATATGGTTTAACTGAAATATTTTCCAGCGCTTGTATAAAATTTTCTATTTTTCCTGATTTTCCACTGTTAGAACTTGATATGTTTGTTTTTATTAAAATGTATCTTGTTATTCAAATGTATACATTTCTATTTATATTGGGATTTTGAAGGATATATAATATTGAAGCATTTGCCCTGGAATGGAGCAGTACTATAAACCTGACAATAGGTGTGTTAATCTGAATTATGAGAAAGGGAGCAATACAATTGTAAGATCAATGCTCAAATTCCTTTTAGCTCCATCAATGTACAATCCTAAAATCTAAAAGAAAAAATATATATAATTAAAAAAAAGAATATCTGGGATGGGGAAGCCTGCTTAAACTAGTTAGGAAGCCCTGGCCGTGAAAAAACATATAGACATATTTGACAACTTAAAAATTAAATGTATATGGCAGACACCATTAACGTAGTCAAAAGACCATTTATATACTCAGAAAAATATTAGCCAAATATTATTACTGAAAAAATATTTAATATCCCTAAGATTTCAAATTCTCCTACGAATTGGTAAAAGAAAGATAAACACTAGCAATGGTTGTAGAAAACAAATAGCCAGTTCAAAGGAGAGGAAATTTAAATGACTGATAATATAAAGCATATAGCAGATTTAGTCTCATTAGAGCAAGAATAAGGTATAAAACTTCACTCATCAGACCGGCAAAAATTTAAAACAATGACAGTATCTACTGCTGGCAAGAATGCAGAGAAACAGGCACATTATACATCTGGGGGTATGAATTGCTACAATTCGTTTTGGAAATGATACACATAAACCTTGGCCCAGCAATTCTACTTTGAGGAAACTGCTATAAAAATAAAAGTTCAGATTGTAAAGCTATATGGGTATTTGTTAAAATATTTTTGAAAGTGTCAGAAAACTTTGAAAACACATCAGTTGAATAAATTGTTGATATCCGTACTAGGGAATATTCAGCAGTTAAAAATATTAATTTGAGTTCTGTCTGTTGACCTTGTTGAACCATGCTTAGATGTATTTGTAAATGAGTAAAGCAAGTTTCAGAAGCCCGTAGATAATAAGAACACATTTGTAAAAAAAAAAAAAAAAAAGCCACCTCCTCCCACTGTGTATCTGTCTATTGGTGTGAAATAATACACTGTAAGCTTTTAGCAACAGTTACTTTGCTGTGGGGGGTATATGTTACTTATGTCATTTAAAAAATTAATGAATATGTTTTTAAAACAGAGGAAAAGCTATTAGAATACCAATTTTGTCTTATTTATGGATGTTTCCTATTTAGATGGATGATGCTTGGAAGTATAACGGAGATGTAGAAGGCTCTAAGAGAACTCAAAATAATTCAGCTAGCTCTACTGCTCAAAAACCTGATGCAAGTCCTCCTCGGAGCTCATCAAGTGAGAGAGAGGCAACAGCTGGAAAAGATATGGCGCGATTGCCCTCTCCTATACCTTCCTACTCATCTCTTTCCCAGGACCAGAATGCCACTTCTAAAGCCGAATTGTCTTCAATGTCCAGCCCTGATTTAATGTCCATGTCTGGAGAGGAGACAGACTCACTACAAATAGAGGCCTCAACATCACAGGTGAGTTTGAGAAGGTTCTTTCTCATTGGCTGCTCAGAAATGTAAGTATTTAAATCTGGAAACCATGTTTCTGTTGTCTCAGTGTTAGAGTCTGGGCTGTTGATATGGAAAATGATACTATTTTATTTTTAACATATCTTGGAGGAAGTAGGTCTTTTCCAACTCTGAGTTTATTGATCCAGATAACCCTTATAAAATGTGTGTTTAGAGACTTTATGGACTAGTTACCTTGGGGTTGGACTGGGTATTTCCATATTGAGTAGCTGTTGCCTCATACGTCTAGCTCTGAGCAGCCTGGGTTTCAGGTAGGAGTCATATGGAAGGTTTCAGACACACGTGCAATATATATGTGGGTGGGAAAGGCCCCTTCCCAAAGAAAGTAAGTGGCCATAAGGAGGAACCGGTAAATGAGAGGTGGTGGCCTTTAGGGACATGGCATTTCTTTCTCTTTAACCTTCTAGTGACTTTTAATACTAATTTATGTGTTAGAATGTCTGGAATTTTGGATGCTCTTTGTCTCTTAATAGGAAATTGAGGCTTAGTCACAATATGACAGTTGTGTTCCTTAACATTTGGAGTCCAAAAAAAAATATGCAATCAGCTGAAGAATGATTGGGGTCATTAGTAGTTTTTTCTTTATAGATCCTACTTAAACTCCTACTAGGTGGCTTTTAAGAAAATTAATAAGTGATTAATATTCTTTTAGTGTGTTTTATATGCTGGCTATAAAGTCTGTTATAGAAAAAACTTTGTTAAACAATCTGATAGTTCTATGAAACCCTCAGCATATAGGAGCTATTGTGATTCTTTGGCTTGGTCTAATATTCTCTGTCATTTTATTAGAGTGTATTCTCCAAGACAAAAAAAGACATCAGTTATATAACTTGATCTAATTTATATTAATGAAATAACTTCATGTGAAATAATTTGATATACATATTTATTTAGTATAATTAGATTTTTGTTGATACAGGAAAGGTTTGAAAGTTTAGAGAATAAACTGTTTTTGTCCGTGTGCTTGAGAAAATGTAGAAATGCAGGAAAGTATAAATAAAATAAAAATCACTGATCATTTTGACTTATAGAGATAATCATTGATAACACTTAGGTATATTTCTTTCAATCTTTTCCTATTCATATTTACAAACATAAATCTAAAAACAACTTCTTCAGCTTCCTGAAATCATTAGGTGTAAACTATTTTATTACTTCATTTTAAAATAATTGACATGCATAATTGTCAAAATATGTTTTTATTGATGGGAATGATAGCTTGGTGAACTTAAGGTACCTGTGGGTGAATAATATAAACAGAAGCGAGGTGTCTTTTGTTTTATGGACTTGAGTGTTTGCTTTCATCTTGTCAAAAGTGACCCATAACATTCCTTGAAATTTGCTCTCTAACTGCTTGTTGAATCATACTTTGAGAGTTATCACTTTCTGTATATATGTTAAATTTCACAATAAAAAAATGTATTTAAAAAAAAGTAAGTTCAGCAAACAGCTTGATGAGCATATTATTCACTAGGTGGTGGAACCTCCCTTGAGGTGGCAGTGGACTGTCTGCGTCCCTGGATTAACAAAGTGTCTAATTGTGATGTGTGGGTGTGTTCTAGGTTATTACAGCTCAGAGGAGCCTACATTAATGTGGCATGGTTTCATCTTTCATCATTAATGGATTTTTGTTCCTTTGTCATCAAAGTAGAAATGGTATTCTACCAAGCAAAATTAGGTTTTATTAGAAGTAAATACCTGAAACTACCAAACTCCAACACAGCAATCTGGACTCCTGAAGACAATTATATAATAATGTAGATTACAAGGGGTGACAGTGTAATTGTGAAGACCTTGTGGCTCACACCCCCTTTATCTAGTGTATGGATGAATGAGTAGAAAAATGGGGACAAAACCTAAATGACAAATAGAGTGGGATGGGGGGGATGGTTTGGGTGTTCTTTTTTCACTTTTATTTTTTATTCTTGTTCTGGTTCTTTCTGATGTAAGGAAAATGTTCAGAGATAGATTGTGGTGATGAACGCATAACTATGTTATCATACTGTGGACAGTGGATTGTATACCATGGATGATTGTATGGTGTGTGAATGTATTTCAATAAAACTGAATTTAATTAAAAAAAAAAAACAAAACTCAAATAGCTGAAAAGAAAAAAAAAAATTAGGCTTTATTTAACAAGTGCAGTCTTTTGGATTCTCAAACATGTATGTTTCATAGGGTGACTTGCCTATTTCTGAGATGCTTGGTATGTCCATTTCTGTGCTACTACTAGGAAAGGAGCTTATGTAGCATAACCGCCACTCTCTTCTGAGCAGGAGCCTACTTACTTGGGAAAAAAGATGGGAATGCATCAAACATATTTCTTGCCTGGGAACAAGCAATATGTAAATGGCGCTTTACTATGTTCCCCCAAATGCTTATTCAAACTTTGTAATTCCAGGAGTTCAGTGAACAGCAAAATAAAAAAAATAGTATATGGTCAAGTTTCCAGATGTCTTGGTAGCTTTGTAAAAGCATGCTTCAGCTCTTTTTTCTCTTTCTTACCTCACACTTGTGCTGGTAATTTCCTTTCACTTGTATCTCCAAGATCTCCCTTTGAAGTTATTCTTTTCTATTCTTGCATACACTACCCTAAGTCAGGCCCTTTCCCCCATCAAGGTAATTAGTCATATGTATTTATGCATTCTGCATAAGGCTGGCACCAGATTGACCTGTCTGATGCCAGACAGGACTGAGTAATTTCTCTGTTGAAAAGCCTCTGGTGGCACTCAGTGGTCTGTTGAATGAAGTCCAAAGCATTCAGGGGAGCACTGAGGTTCCCATGACTAGCCCCAGACTCCCTTTGTAATGCTGCAATAGCTAAGGTTTTTTGAATGCTTATCAAAAGCATACAGGCTTCTAAGGGCATTACCTGTGAATCTCAGTCAATTCTCCTAGCGACCCTGTGATGTCTGCACTATGTTATTATCCCTGTTTTATAGTTGTGAAAATTGCAGCATGGAGTGGTAATATTACTTGTCCAAAGTCATGCAGGATACAGAGTGGTGGATCCAGGATTTGAACCCAGTCTGACCCAAGTTTGCCTACACACCACCATGCTATGTTGTGGGAAAGAGAAGGGAAGTGCAAGATCCAGCCACACAAGACTGCTTGCTTTTTTCTTGAACACATCATATACTTTGGTCAATGCTTTATTGTTGCCTCATTTGAAAATGTTCACTTCACCCAACTCTGCTCTTTGAAACCCTGTTCCTTCAAAGCCCAGGAGGATTGCTTCCTTCATGAATCAGGTATCACCTCCCCATACTTGGAGTTGAATTTTCACCCTTGAAAGTTTCACTCACTGAATTCTTGTGTGACAGGTTCATGTGTTTTCCTTCATTAGTATTCTTTGTACCCTGACTAGCCTTTACACATGGTTAGCAAGTAAGTATTTTACTGAATTGCTTTGCATTCAAGGCCTTGACTACTAGTCTGAGAGTATGAACTTAATCTAGCAGGTAATAAAGTCCTTATAGGTTCTGTGGTGTGGAAGTTTCAAGATTAAGGTTTGTTTTTAGGAATGGTGAGGCTTATTTTAAGGAAGCAAATTCTGGGGATAGAGACTGGTTAGGAGCCTGTCACAGTAATGTAGTAATTGGTTAATGCCATAGAGAAGGAAAGGCAGTCTGAACGTAACATGGCCTTATTTAAAATCTGCCCACAAGAATTTCCTTTCTGTCCCCACCATTAAGCTTGGGGTTCTGTTCCTCTCTCTTTTCTGTCCTTCCCCCACCCCCCATCCCAGCCCATCTTGTGGTTTTTGCTTCTTTCTCTGCCTCCCCTGCCAATGTAGACTTCACGGTAATTTTGGGGTGACCCTGAAGCAAGGAGACTGACTGTCAGAATCATTCTCCATCCTCCAACTTCCTTGCAGCTGCAACTTTCACTGTTTTCCCTAATATTAGTCTACCTACAGATTTCCGTTCCTTTAACTGTCCTTTGATAGCTGTTTGCTCTCAGAATCCCCCATCAAAATCCACATTCCAGAAGCTCTGCCCCAGATTCCTTAAAGCAATACTCAGAAGTAGAATGATACATGTGGAATGAAGAAAGATTTTTTATGTCAATTTTCTGACCTCGCGGCCTACGAGAAGTGCTGCTTTTAATCACAACCAGGGTTTACTGTACCATAGCTCCTACCATGCAATTTGCTTACTTCTTTGCCACCTTCATTAGACCCCAGCCTCTGTGAGGGAAGGAAGCAGGTCTGCCTTGCTCACTGTTAGTGTGCTGATGGAGTTCTGTTGGCTCTGTAGCTAAGTATGTGAGCGTTAAATAGAATTTTGTTCAGCTGATCTGGAAATTGCTTAACCAGCATGTACATATACCATGTATAACATTGTTTCCATGGGAAAAGGAAGGTAATTACCTGGTCTCAAGCCTTGGCGCCTCTTTAATGTTTCATTTAATCCTCTAAATAGCCTTGCAAAGCTCCATTTTTACCAATGAAGTACTTGAGACTTGAAAGTTATGTAACTTGCCCCAGGCTGGTTAAATGCTTATGTCAAAGCTCCAATCTCCCTGGCCCCAAATTCTTCTGAAATATAACATGCTCAAATTTGAGGACTGCCTTATGTATAGTTGAAACACCAACTATTGACTTACTTTAATTTTTCTGTGTTTTTAGAATGTTCAAGCCAATAGGGACTGAAATAGCTTCTGATCCATAAAGACAACATGTTTTTGGATTTGTTGTGAGGAAGGGCATATATTTATTGAAACTTTTCAGAACTGAATCTAGTTCTGTAATGTAGTGTTCGAAATCTACCTAGTAGGCAGTAAGGAGCTACCAACATTTTTAAAATGGGTTGCTATATAATAGCCAGTATGTTCTATATCTAAAGTTCTGGCAGCTGTTTGGAAGAAGGAAGGAAAAAAGAAGGACTGGAGCAAAAGGGCCAATTATGAGTGACCACAGTAGATTAGGGTGGAGAGCATTGCCTGGACTAAGATGATAACCTGATAGAGGATGGAAAGGATGTGGTGATTCAAGATGGATTTTTGGATTGTGGACTTGATAGCACTTTATTAAATGCATGTGTGTGGAAGGGAGTGGGGCTGGGGACCACTGGGTGAAGTTGGGCTGGGGATCAGTGAATGGAAAGAAAGAGGGAGTTGCCCAGAAAGACACTGGTGTAAAAACTTGGGCAACTGGTTAGATGGTGGTATAATTAACCAAGATGTGGGAAATAAAAGGTGGAAGAGCAGGTTTGAGAGGAAGATAATGAATTTGATTTTGGGTATGTTGAGTTTAGGCAGTAGCTGAAGGCATGACAGTGAATGAGGTTACTCAGGAAGGGGTACTCAAGAAGTTTGGAGACTGATGGAGGGAAATAAAAATAGATGAGAAAGAAAATAAACATACTAATGAAGCTGAGAAGTGGCCAGAGAGATGGGGGAAGAGAAGAGAAAGCAGGATAATAGGTGACTTAAGAAGACTCTTCCCCAAAACAAAAATACTGGGTAGTGCCTGCTGGGATGAGGACTGAAAATGGATTTGGTAGCTTGGAGATAAACTGGGAATGGGTTGAGTGAAGTGGTTGGGGTAGAAATGTCACCTGCCTCTGGAATGGAGTAGGAAATGCAGACATGGAAAAGGGGGTACAGATGAGTCTTTTTTGAAGGAGACTAGCACAAGTAGCAGGATAGGGCCATAATTTGAGTGCTACTCACTTCATATTCTTATTCCCTGAAGACCCTGAAAAAACACTAAAAATCCATTTATGACAAATTCAAAGATCACATACTTATTCTGTTATTCTTGACTTTATAGCCCATATTCACCTTCAGCTTTTTATTTAATTTTATCACTTAAGAAGGCTTCCCTTAAGTCAACACATTTATCTACTTGAAAAAGTTTGAGGAAATAGTTTTCTGACTTGTTAGTATATAAGATTGACCCTATTTTAATTAATTTCCATCTATGTGACATGAGAATCTTAATTCATCTGATCTATTAAAAATATATCTTGTAGTTACTACTCCAGATTGTCCTCATGTTTTTGTTTAAAAATTTAGAGTTTTGTACTTCTGTTTCATCAGTCTGCAGTTAAAAGGGCAATCTTAACTTTCAGTGTATACTTCTGTTTAAATTGTACCTAATTGCAGATAATTTTTTTCTTAATATTAAGGTATTGATAAATAATTATATTTTATCTTTTCCTGTATAAATAACTGCAACCACTTGAGATAGCTCTTTTGCAGTCATCATGAATCTAGGTCTCCCCCAGTAATTTGGATTCTTGTTCTGTCCCTCAGTTGAGTAGGTAAATTCTCCCCCTTATCATCTTCTGAAACATGGACCCTTTGTGGAATAACTACTCGGCATATATTTTGCAGAGAAAAAGAAGGCAGTAGAAATACTAACAAATTATCATTGAACATTTTATGCTTGAATATTATTATAGATATGCTTAACTGTAGAGAGTTTCAGGGATGATCTAACCCAAGGAGCTAGGATTCCTCAGTGACGCCTCAGGAACTGCCAAGAGGGGGAGGCCAAGCAGTGGTGCTTGGTGATCCTTACTCGGAACCCACAGCCACTTCACCTTCATCCTTTCTGCATATTGGGGATCTGCATAAGATTTCATTTGAAAGAAGGGTTTCAGGAGAAAAAAAAAAACCCAAAGCTTGAAAATCAATGTTGTAGTGTAGAGAAGGCTCTGCTGGGCTTAGTGACATGCTGGTGACAGCTGGTTATTGACAGAATCACACCGGTACCCACATGATTCTCTTGTCTTTGCCTCTTAATAGCCCACGAACCAACACAGCAGTCTGAAGCTGTCCTTCCTGCTAACTATTCCAGAAATTGGGTATCTGCCCTTTTATTTAAAAGGTTCAAATGTAGATTTCTTTATTTCTCAGGTAATGGTAACTCCTCATGGGATAATTCTTCCAGTCTAACACAATTGTAACACACTTGCAGCCATGGCTTATGCTCATTCCCTTTTATCCTTTATTTGGTAGAAAAGGACAATGTTCACTTGCCCTTTCTCATAAAGTATTCTTTATGTAGTTTAAGACTGTTTATTAAAAACTCTATTCTGTCTGTTATTCTTCAAGCTGAAAAACCTCAGTGTCTTGAATATCAAACCCCTCATTTGTCTCTCTGTCCTTATACAGCAAGTAGATTTTGTACTTTTATTGACTTTAAGTCCAATGTTTTTTCTTTTGGTAAGAGTGGTGCAGCTGACCAGTTATTTTCACTGAGTCATCTCTAATTTAAGTGTGTGGTGGTTTTGGTTAAGGAGTGGAAATAACTAGTGATTTTTTTTTCCTATTCTTAGCAGAGTTTATTGTATTTTTCAGATTGGTGTTCGTCAGATTGAGTAAGTGTTTCGACTGCCTACACCTGGATTCCCATGTTTAAACTGCTTTATGAGAGGGTTTTCTGATGAAAACTTTCCTATAGAAGCCACAGACTTTTCCTTCCCATGCTTTAAAAAATCCCATACTCCTGGTTGAAGAGTTGATAATTATTCCTTGAGAGCAAGGACCATGCCCAATTCATCTTGATTTCCAAAAGTGCCAAGCACTGTCTTATACAGAATAGATGCATAATAAATGTAAATCAAATGAATGAATATGTAAATAGTGTTATAACACTTAACTTCTGGTGTATCAATGTAACATAGTAAGTTCTCTATCCTTTATTCAGTGCCTCCTTGCCATCCTTCTAATACTTATATAGCGTCCTAGTTTTTCTCAGAATGTTGTGACATATTTTAAACTTGTTTTATGGGTAGAAAAACTTGGGCGGAAAGTTTTATGAATTTTCCAGTTGGCCCTAGGTTTTATTTTATCTATCAAATTAAAATAGAGAGTTTTAAGGTCTTTATCTGGAAAATAAATAACATTTAGGAGGAAGTTTTTTTTTTTAATAGGCAAATCTAAGTTCTTTAGATTATGAACAAAGAATTAAAACACTGCTCTATTGATGTTAAAATCCTTATATCTTGCTTACCTTAAAAAAAACCCTGTAAATTATGAAAGGGAATGAAAATTTTCACAGACATAGTATTCTGTAAAACTTAAAACATTTGGTTTGGAAAATGGTTTCAGAAAGTCTTATGAAACTTAGAATTTGTTGCTGTTCAGTATAGTGATGGAGATGGAAATAGAGTTCCACCTGTCCTCCAAGGTGCTATTGTTCTTGAGCTTATGGGCTAATGTTACTTCATGGAAGTTCAGATCTGTAAGCTTTGTGAATTCTTTCTTTATTCATCCCTTTTTTTCTGTCATATTGCAGACATTCAGAAATATTCACTTAGCTCAGAATGTCTCCATGGTGGGCCTCACGTTAGGGGGGTAGCTCCCTACGATGACACAGTTCTGTGTTTGTCAGCATGTGTAGCAGCCTATCCTTGACCACCATGCCTTGATCTCACATGGCAGTAGGGCAAGCGAAATGCCTTGGCAAATTTCAGATGTCCACGAGCTGGTGGTGCCAGTCCTTGATGATCACCACTGGTAGGGGAGTTATATGTCTGTGAACCACTTGGAATTATTCACTTAAATATGTTAAATGTTGGAGATAGTTTTATAAAAGTATGGTGGCATTATTTTTAGAAATGAATTAAATCATTCCACTTCATACCTGGGTAAAGGACAAATGGTCTGTAGATCAGCCCCAACTGTCTAGTGGGCAAAAGCCTAACCTTTATCAATGAGCAACATATTTATGATATTAATGAGAAGAAAAACATTCATTGACATGAAGATGCCCCTTATCATTGTAGCAAAAAAATTAACATGGTGATATTTATATAAATGAAGGTTTTATCTAACCCAAGAAAAAGAATGACGCTTCTGGTTTATCATGAAATAATTCAAGTGTACCTTACACGCAGCCATGGATAGACTTTCCTCCATGTGGGTGCCAGGGACATCTGATACCACCGTTTCATGTTTTGTTTTCAGGATCAGTTCAGTGATATGAGAATCAGCATAAACCAGTCGCCTGGGAACAGTCTCGACTTTGGGTTTACAGTAAAATGGGATTTTTCCAGGATCCTCGTAGCATCAGTTGAACCAGGTAAATCTTAGATTTGGCTCCACAGAAATTTCTTCTCCTTGGTATATCCTGTGGTGTGATTAGATTTAGGAAGAGAGAGTACTGTGAAAAATGTGCCAGTAAAGAGGGGAGATGCTTCGTCTCCCTAAACACTGTTATTTGGGGTTGCAAATTACATATTGTTTATTCTCCTTGCCTCATTAATTTTAAGTATTTGAAGTCTTAATTTTGTGACATTGATAGAATTTGTTAAAATTTTAGGATTGTTATTTGAAAATACTAAGAAACTACTTAATTGAAGATTCAGAAAGAACTTTCTATGATCAGACATGTTTTGTGGTAGATAAATACATGCTGTATAATGAATTAGATTGTTTGTGAGCATTTTAATACATTCATTGCCCAAGGAGTCTTCAGGATGCTTTGCGACTTTTGCAAAAGATTGCCCCTCTCCCACTCAGGGTTATTCCAAGTCAAGCCAGGGGCTCTGTAAAATATTACTACAAGGCCTAAAATTAAAATGAAAGCTATTGTATCTTAGATGACTTCCTTATTTACATATTTTAGCTTTGTAAAATTGCATACTGGCACTGATTATTTCTTTTAAATTTCAAAACTGCTTTATTTAGATAAAGGATTTTAGTTTAACAATAATGTTAAACAGTTTTAAGTAGCTGCATTTTTTGCTGCTTTATTCCAGAGTAAATTTGAATTTGAAAGCTCAATTAAAGTGCTATATATTTCAAGTTTTAAATTTAGAAATGAATTAAGTTTTCCTTTTTTCTTAGGAGGTGAATAAATTTTGTTGAAAAGATGAGTTTATCTCTTAAATGTTAGTAAAGGTGCACACTATAAAATAAAAATGCCTTTTTTGTATGTTGTAGATACTCAAATATTTCATAACTTTAGAAATTTAGTGACTCTCCTAAGCCTGAAAAAAACTGTGAGAAACTGTTAGTTTAGATTAAGAAGCCATTTAAGCAGTGACCAGCAGATCATGTTTTTTTTTTTGTTTTTTTTTTGTTTTAATTGATTGTTCAATTTACTTTGCATTATTTAGGTAGCCCAGCAGAATTTTCTCAGCTACAGGTAGATGATGAAATTATTGCTATTAACAGTACCAAGTTTTCATGTAAGGACACAAAAGAGTGGGAGGAAACCATGGCAAAAGCTCAAGAAACTGGAAACCTAGTAATGGATGTCAGGCGCTACGGAAAGTCTGGTGAGTTGGTTTTACCACCACGTCTGGGTTTTTAAGTTGGGAAATGGTTTTTTGGCAGACAGTTGTAACAGCTTGCTTCAATGACTTTTTCTTTTCATTTTACTTATTTATTATTTTTGGCTTGAAGGTATTTTGGGGTAATGTGACAAATCTTGAACACTGTCTCCTTGAATATTCTGTATTAAAACCTTTTCACTAGCAAATTTACTGAATTCTGCATTATTTATTGACTGACTTATTTATTGAACCCAGCTTTGAATGCAAATATGAACTGAAGGCTGTGGTGGTAATTGTATCTGTGTTTGGGAGTCATATAACTGTGTTCAGTATTAAGAATTACACAACGATTTAACTTCCTCTGCAGTTTCCATGTAACCAGTGTAAAAGAGACCATGGCAGGTCATGTTCCTGTTGTTGATTATCAAGGAACTTTCAATATGCGTTCCATTTTACTGTTTCTTAGTTGTTGAGGCTAGATGGGCGAAGGGCATTAAGCCTCTCCAGACATAGCAATTTATAATATAATAAATACAATTCCCAGTACTGGTATATGGGATGGCTCGGCAAATTTGCTAGTCCTTTCATTATTAATGTGATTTAAAACCCTTGTGTTTTGGGAAGGTGGTCTATTGGTAAAAGCCCTAAATTTTCCAGTTCTTTCACACACTACCTGATTTGTCTGTCTGTCTTGTAAATGTACATTTTGTATCTGTGCATTCAGTAACTTTGTTCTTTCCACTTTGACATTTATGTTTATTCATTACTTGAAATCCATGTGCCAATCAGACTGGGGCAAAGACCAACCTTCCCTGCCATTTATACGGCATAAAACCCTCAATCTCACCAGTATGGCTACCAAAATTATAGGTTCACCTGAAACTAAGTGGATTGATGCGACTTCTGGAATTTACAACTCAGACAAGTCTTCAAAGTTATCAATAACAACAGATTTCTCTGAAAGCCTTCAGAATTCTGTAAGTATTTTGCAAAGTGGGGAGTTCTTGTGTAGAGCAAAGGGTCTGTAGGAACTGTGTGTGGGATGGGAGTCATATTTTGTTTGAAAAAATTTTGACACTACTTTAAAAACATAAAAAATTGAGTAATATAATTCATAATAATGAGAGTAAAATCTATTTTTGAAAACCATAGGCATTACTTAATAATTAGAGAAACAGTGATTTAAATAATGGTAAAAATCAAAAGATTCCATAATATCGTTTTCGGGGGTATTCCTCACCAATTTTTCAATGTTCTGCCCATCTTTCATTTGTGAATAGGAAGTGGTATTTATGCAAAATTACAAACTATAACTTTTGTCTACTTTCTTTAGGCTTTACTTGTAAAGTAAATGTAGGATTTTATGCAATTTAAAACCTCACGAAGCATTTTAATTCTTGTGTAGGTGAATAGACTTACATATGTGGCTAAGAGAGATTCAGTTACTTTAATTAAAAAACACTTATAATATACAAAATAGTCTATGATATGAAGTGTTAATTTAAGCTATTTTAACTATTAAATTTGAACTTTGAATTAAATACTGCACATTTATATGATACCTTGTTATTGTTTTTGTTGTCATCCTAAGCCACTCCCCATAATAAGGGGACCCTGCTACATTGTGTAAGAGAGACTTAATTATTATATAATCCTAGATATGGCTCTTTTGCTTAATGATAAATGCAAGCCAAATGAGCTTGTGTTATTTGGCCCTTCATGTTTCTTGGAAAATTAATGACTGGTTGAACTTAAAACCACCCTTGTCTTCACAGCTAGTCATTAATCCTTCCACAGATGTTAAAGAATGATGAAGAAATTTGAAGTTTCTATTACATGAGAGGCTGTAAGGAATGCATTAATATCCTGAAAAACTCTTGTTGGAAGATATTTTCGCTAATGGAAAATGCATTAAGTCCAACTGGAGAGACTGTTGTTAACTAGCATTTTTATTCTTTCCAGAATACTGAATCCAAAGAAATCAATGGAATTCATGATGAAAGCAATACTTTTGAATCAGAAGGTAAACATCACTGTTGTAACTTAAAATTATAATATAGGGAAAGGCATAGCACTCAAGTTCTTCTCTTATAAAAATTAGTCTGTAAGTGAAAGAAATATCGATCCATTGCAAGTTGAAACTAAAAGGTTAGCATACAGATACAATTGCGGCCAGGTGGAAGGGCATTCAGTTCCAGTGTTGAATAGCTCAAGAACTGCAAACAAAGCTTTGGCAGCATGTTCCGGAGCTTTGAGTGCCTGTGTACCTAAGTCAAATAAAAAAGACTGGTGTTCCTGAGGCCATCAGCTTTCTTGATGTTGCATGCTAGCAGAGGGAACCTCTAAGTTGAACACAAAATGATGAATGTAGTTTCCTTTTTCCTCTTTATTGCTCTCAGAGGGACAAACTTTGAGGAAGCTAGTGTTAATAGGGAAATGCCAATGGCAATGGCAATTGTTAGCCAAAGTGCCCATTTGTAATGAAAAAAAGCAGGCAGCGGTATCTAGGAAAATTTTGTATTATGGAGTTACCACTCTTTTCCCTTTTCTGTCTGTATGTAAATAATTTAGATACCACACACTGTATATTATTCCTTGGGCATACAAAGTATGTAGGAAAGATATTTTCTACATTGAGGCAGGAAATGAGACCCAAAGAAGATAAATTTACCATGAACTAGACTGACGGGAGTGGAGCTTGGTTTTCACAGTGGTTTGGTGACTTTGAATCTGTAATTACAAGTTCCAAATATATTGTCAAAGTTAAGCCAAGTTTGTAAATTTCCCTTTCCTTATTGATCATTTTAAAAATTTCATTTCTAAGTGATTATATTTTAACTGTTTTATATTGCATTCTTTATTGAAGGAGTTTTTAAAGTGAACATGACATTTTTTTTTCATGATGTTAAATCTAAGACATCTGCATCTGCCCTGCCAGTGATACAGGCAGAGCCTATTGATAAGAAAACTAACTAATGATTATGGAACTATATGCAGAGCTGTTGTTTGATGGTTTTGTTTAGATAAGGAAGCAGGTTATAATAGCACTTACCTGAAGGATAATAGTCATTTGCCACAATCTTTCTTTTTCTTCTTTATTTGGCTGAACTCATTTTGCTTTATTTAAAGAAAATAGCAACAAGATCTTGAAAACTGGGGCAAGATAGCCTAGTTAGAAGAAGGTTTTATTTTTAGCATTTATTTTTATTTCTTTGCTTATCATTTATTTTGTTGCCCTCCTCCCACTAATTTTCAGTTCCTTTCTTACTCATCAGTGTTGTAAAACTCTTAGTTACAATTTCCTTGTACCAGAAGAGATTTTGTAGAGATAACCTAAGCAGAAAATTTAGATTTCTGTTTCCCTAAAGCTGTGTGAACTAGCACAGAAAACAGTACTTTGGCTTCCATAGCTGAAACTATGATGCTATCTGCTAAAATTTGTTAATAAAAGTATTTGTTCCTTGTACTAATTTGAATGTGGTATAGACTACTAAAATGTGTGTACATTTGCACTGAAATAATCCCTATCTTCTATGGCTATCAGTTTTGTCATTTTAAAAAATAATATTGATGTAGATTAGAAAGGTGTGTCAAGTTTTCCAGTGGTGAGAGATTAAAAGGAATGGCATGGTATTGATTGATTTTTTTTTTTTCTTTTTTTTTTGTATTTTTCAACTAGCATCTGAACCTATTTCTTTGAAAAACTTAAAAAGGCGATCACAATTTTTTGAACAAGGTAAACCACAAAGCTAACAATTCATGCACTTTCATGGAATTGTTCCCACTCTCCACTCTTCCTGATGGTCTGTGGTGCTGGGTACTGAGCCTCTTTAATTTGGCTTTCCTTATGACCAAGCAACATAACCCATTTCCATTCTTTCCCCAGGGTCATCAGGTTTTTCTTATGGTTCATGGGTCTACCTCTGTGGTAATGGGTCTTTGTGTGTCCTTTGTATACCTCTAAAGTTTTGTTATTATTTTTTTTAACTTTTTTAACAACTGAAACGCTGTTAAACACACTTCTTTCCACTGGGTAACAGTAAGAAGTGAGGAATTTTAGTTAAGCCTTACTGCTCCCTACACATTGATAATATTAGATTACACCAACATACAATTGGCCAAGTTTTAAAAACTCGGACCAATTTTTTGGGTGGAAAATGCTCTTAATAAAGAGCAGAATTGTTTACTGCTATTGGGATAGTGGTTTTGGAATGCTAATATTGTTCTGTTGACTTAGATGTGAATTAAAAATGAATATATTTGGATTGCATCTGTAAACAAGTGCATTTTGAGATCCTCTGTGTTGGTGTAGTTGGGCTGGGCTGCCTCACGGTGTGCTGTGCATGTGGCTGTTCCTACACTCACGTTTGTCTAATACTTTATCTCAGAATGCAATTCGAGCTCTGTGTTTTGCTATCAAGAATTTAAAAGTAATAGCCAACATTTGGGATGCAACTGTACAATCAGAGGAAAGTGTGCTGTTGCTATCTAAAATGTTGCTATTTCTTTTAAGATTATTGAAACATTTAGAAACTTTTCTTATAACATGATATTTACTGAATTTGTGTATTTTGGGTTAATCATCTGTTCTTTTGGTGTATTAATGTTTCTTTATGACTCTAAACAGAAATGGCTGACAAGCTTTGCATGTGCAAGGTCTATTGGTCACAGTATCCTTTGTGTTTTTGATTTATATTTTCTATTAAACTCCTGTTTTTCTACAGTAATTGAATTGAAATGGTTTGATTCTCCTTGCTTATTATTGAACAGACAATCCCTTTTCTTTCTCTATTCTAACTTTTCTTCAAGAGGCTATTTTAGGGAAAGATATTTTTCTAAGTCTCAAAGCAGTTTTCTTTTAAAAAATTATATAGGTGAACAATTTATTTGATGGCAGCTGAGGTTTCAGGAAAATTTTTAAAATATTCTATGATAGTGAATTTTCTGAAATTTGTCTATTTTTTTCATGATCATTGTACTTTGTTTAGATATGTCCTGCTGATATAAAGAATAAAACTATGCCCTGAAGTTTACACATGCAGTTTGAACATTTGTGATTCAAATAATAGGAGAGGAAAAGGAAACATTTCTTGGACATGTTTGTTGTGGTGGCTTATTTTTGAAAAGGAGCTTATCAGCAAGATGACCCTGAAACATGTGATTTGCAGCTGTCACATTGTAACTGAATAGTGGAGAGCAAAAAATCAGGTTTTAAAAATGGTGTAACATTTGAAATTCTTTTTTTTTTAAGGACAGATAGGAGATATTACCCAGTTTATGAATGGAAGAACCCTGAAACACCTTCAGAAATACAAACTAGTACCTATAGCTAGGTTTTAGCTTTGGCATCTCACTGCTCTTCATGGTTTATCTTCTTTTTACTGACTGTGAGTTTGAAAGATGAGTAACAATCAGATGGAACTGAAGAGACATTGATGTCACTTAGTATACCGGCATAGAGCTACCTATATATACCTTTCTGAAAGGAATTGTTTCATAGAAATGCAAAGACTTATGTTGTATTTTTTTTTTCCTTCCTTGCCCACATGCTGTAATACAGGAAGCTCCGATTTTGTGGTTCCTGATGTAAGTAGTATTCATTTGCAGTTTGGAATCAATAAGATGAGCTTGTTTAGGCTTAATTAACGCAAAGTAGCATTGCTTACCATTATTTTAAGTTACATAAGAGTTTATCAAATAGTAATCCTTCCAAGTTGAAAAGACCTATTTTGAAATATAAAGCCATTTTCCCCTTTGGTAAAGTTTAAGCACACTCAAATTGTACTATGAATAATTTATGTATGCAAAAATGGCTCAGTAGATGAGTTAATGAAGATAAATACGTTCACCTACATTTACACCACTTCTCTTCTAACTGTTAGCTTCCAGTTCCAACTATCAGTGCCCCAAGTCGCTGGGCGTGGGATCCAGAGGAGGAGCGAAAACGGCAGGAGCGGTGGCAGAAGGAGCAGGATCGTCTACTGCAGGTAAATAGGACTAGTGCGGGTGATGAGGACATAGGCTTTCTTCCATTGACTTCACCTGGGCAGTGTCAACAAGCATTGAGAAGCAAGTTTAAAAAATATATAAAAAGCCAATAATTTCAGAATCAACAAATCTTTTGATACCCAGCACATTTTTATATTAAACACTTTTCTGTTTTGAAAACTTCCAGAGTAGTCCTTTAAAAATCATTATTTATGAATGTTAATAGATGTTTTTAGACTATGAAGGATTATAGTTTTGTGGACTTTCTTACAAGTGAGAGGTATAGTATTTGTGAGGACTTGGTATATAAAGTGTTGACTCAGACTAATTGTTTTCCTACCTGCTCCCCATCCCCCACAGTTCCCTTGAGACTTTAATGAATTACCACCATCATAAAAGGTAGATATGGGTTCAGCTCTATCTGACTACTCTTTCCCAACTTTTGTATTTTATTTTATTTCCCTATTTTCTCATTTAGGGACCAAAATCTAATTGGCTAAATGAAAACAAAATCACTGTCTTTAAAGGTTGAGGTGAAGGTTTATTGGTGGCAAAAATGCTAATGGTAAAATTGTTTGACACCATTAATTCATTAATAATTAATATGGTATTTTTTCTTGTAGGAAAAATATCAACGTGAGCAGGAGAAACTGCGGGAAGAGTGGCAACGGGCTAAGCAAGAGGCAGAGAGAGAGAATTCCGTGTACTTGGATGAGGTAGTGTTAGAGCATGCCTTATTGAGAGTTCTTCCTTCTCTTTGTCTTGGTGAAAATCGCTGAGAAACAGGAAGATAGTAGATTTCACTTGGCTTTTGGCCACGTGTACACCCCTCTAGCTCTTTGAAAAGTACAGTGAGCCCTGATATGTAAGAAGTTTGCTTCAGTGTTTTAACTTTTCTTCCAGTTTCTCTATTACATCCTTAGATAATTATAATCAATGAAAATGTGGCTTTTTTGGTGATAAAACTTTTAATATGGTTCCAAGTGGAATTCTGGGTCAACTGCAATAGATACCATCTAAAATAAAAGTGAATATTTATGTATCTGTGTAAAATTACAGAAATAAAGAGATTTAAATGGATCTCTTCTTCACTGGTCACATAGGAACTGATGGTCCTAAACTCAAACAGCATTTCTCTGATGACACGTGAGCCTGCTGTTACCACCTGGGAAGCCACCTGGAGTGAAGGGTCCAAGTCTTCTGACAAGGAAGGAACTCGAGCAGGAGAGGAGGAGAGGATGGAGCAGCGGGAGGGAGGAGCTAATGAGGACCAAAGAAGGAAGCTGCAGGAACAGCTCATTCTTGAGAATGAGAGAAAACTGAAGGAGCAACAATTTCAGGAAGAGCAGGAGCAGAAGCGGCACCAGGCTGAGGTTGAGGAGCAGAAGCGGCGCCAGGCTGAGGTTGAGGAGCAGAAGTGGCGCCAGACCGAGGTTGAGGAGCAGAAGAAGCATATAGAAGAGCAGAAGCACCAGGCAGAAAGAGAGAGGGAAACTTCAGTCAAAATATACCAGTATAGAAGGTCTGTCCCCACAGCGCTAGGGCACATGTGATTTTAAATTGGCATGGCTTCACTATGCATTCCTGACTACACAAGGCACCTAACTGGTCTTCCTGTTTTCTCCATCAATGCTCTACACAAGAGAACACAAGTAGCCCAAATCAACTCTTTAACTTATAAAGCTGGTCGTGTCACCTTTACTTCTGTTTTCAAAACCCTCCCTCTGGCTTCCCATCCCAAGTAGACTACCATCCAGAGTCCTCAGCCTGGTCTACAAGGCTCATATGAGCTAGATCTTGGCTTCTTGTCTACCTCACTTACTACTGCTCTTTCCCTTGCTCACTCTGTTCCAGCCACACTAGGTTCCTTTCTAGTCCTTGAAAATGCCCAACATATTCTTCCCCTGGACTTTTGCCCTAACTGGTCCCTCTGCCTGGAGAAGCCTTCTTTCCACATTTTTAAGTTTACTCACTCATTTTCTTCAAGTGTCTGCTCAAACATTACCTTCTCAGACTTTCCAGAATACCTGGTCTAAAATACACATTTCTTCTCCTCTGTATGCTCTTACCTTGATTTATCTTATACATTTATTTGCTTGTTTGGCATGCATGCTCCAGTAAAATGTAAGTAGTATGAGGCCAGTAACTTTGTTTTGTTCACTTCTATAGCCCATCTTTACAACAGTACTAGAAACATAGCAGGCACTCGGTGTATACTTGGAGAATGAGTGAATGAATGAGTGTATGAATTGCAAAAGTCTGTTGGCAGTAGTAGGTCTGTTTTCTGCAGTGATTGGTTGAAATACTTCTCTGTGTTTAGTTTTTAAACTAGAGAACATTCTCATTGAGAAGCTAGAATACCATAATTTTAGTATCTATTTCTTAAACCAATGGAAGGCCTTAAAGCCTAATATTTTGATTCTCTTTTTTTCCATATTATAGGCCTGTTGATTCCTATGATATACCAAAGAGAGGGGAAGACTCTTCAGGTTTGCTTCCTAGTGACAGGTTTGTAGAACATTTAATAATTGCTAGATTGGCAGTAATTGTCTTAACAAGAATATTCCAAAACTTGCACAGATACCTTGTAGAGCTGTCTTTTGTGAAACACAAAGAGAACTTGTTGGTTCATGTTTTATCAGTTAGCTTTTGCTGCGTAAACAACTACCCCTAAACTTAGTGGCTTAGCGCATGATTTTGTGGGTCAGCATTTTGGGCTGGGCTCAATTGGCAGTCCTTCTGGTTGACTGGGTTTGCTCATGTATCTGCTACCAGTTAGCTAAGCAGCACTGCTTCTGCGGGTGGGTTGGCTGTTACCTGGGGCACGGAGGAGCAACTAGGCCATGTGTCTCTCAACATCCAACAGGCCAGAGTATACATGGTGGCTGGACTGGGTAGAGAGAAAGAATTAAAGAGAGGAAGAGAACAAGGCAACTTGAGGTCTAAGCCCACAACTGCACATCATTGCTCTGCCACATTCTATTGTCTAAATTTACAAGGCCAGCCCATGTTCACAGAGAAGAGAAAAACTCTCTTTAAGGGAGAAGTCAAATTGCAAAGGGCATGAATAGAGACAGGGGGGAGGGGAAGAATTGTGTCCATTTTTTTTTTTTTTTGCAATACACCATAGCCTTTATTTTAAGGAGGTTATAAGTAATGGCTTAAGCTTACCCCAAAAGAGGTACATGTGACCTTTCTGGATGGGAACTATGACCTTTCTCTTAGACAAGTTGGTTAGAAACACTGGTCAGTTTTAGGGAATGAAGATAGGATTTCAGATATCTTAAGTTATACATGTCTTAAAATTCTCCCAAAGTTGAATTTATTTAAAGTAATTTAAAAAATACTTGGTGTTTATGAAGTCACTAAAGACCTTAAGTGTCTGTCTATAGAGCTTAGTGTATGGCTAGCGTCTATGTTTTAAAAGCTGCAATTTCTGACTAATTTTCTAGACATACATAAAGACTCATATCTGTAGGCAATCAGGATTATTGAATATGAGTGAGAGTAGTTAGTTAAGGACAAGAATAATCAAGTAGGAGTGGAGTGATAATAAGCTAGGAAAAAAAAAATCTAGCGACAGATGACTTTATTGATAATGAATCACTCTGGGTAACTAGAGATCATTTAAATGTTTATTTCTCTTTTTAAAAACTACTCATTGACACATTTAAAGTAGTAGTTTTTAAAATGTAGCTAATTACCTTAGGAAAGACAATTAGGATGCAGAGAAAGGAAATTTAAAGAATCCTGGAATATGTGATACACCTCCAGGCAGTCATGATACAGCATGTCCTAGAGATATTAGATGTGTTTCTAGACAGCTGGAAATAAAAGTATTTTCCTCTATGTAAATACAAGTGGAACCATTCATGAATGCTACTGTCTGCTAGCAACTGTGACATGTTATTATTATGTATTATACATCATTATATATTATTGTATTACATAAATATACATACGTATATACACATTTGCATTTATACTAATATTGCATATTATTATTGTTGTTGCCATTATTTTTGACACTCACAGTGCCTAGTAGAGTGAGAATGTGATTGGCATCTGTTGGTATATTGTCCTAAATTTTACTGTTACAAAGTCAGACGCTTTCAACAGGCAGCTATGCCAATAAGCTCCAGTACTTCTTTGAAGCACTAGGGAAGTATTTGACAAATTGCTGTTTCAGAGTAGTCAGTGGTACTCTAATCCCTGAGAGTTCGACACTTTAACCCTCGGACAAGGTGGAGAAAGTGAGACGGTCTGATTTTAGCTAGTCTGATGACAGGTGCTTTGTTTAGCCTGGTAGGATGAGATCTGGAACAAAGTAAAAGTCCAAAAATTGGTCAATAACCGTAGCCTTAATCATTGCACAAATGCGAGAAGTGCTTTTATATGTTTACACTTATTTATAGCATCTAACTCTTCTGTTTTCGGGGGTCACTGTTTTCTGCTAATTAGTGCAACATGAAAAATTACTTGATACAGAAGTAATTAGAGCTCTCAAATATGTAGAAAATGAAATAACTGCTTTTTAAAAGCAATCTTTTTTTGTGTTTTTCCTTCAAAAATATGGGAAAGATGTTCTTAATGTCATGTATTTAATATGTTGTATTCTGTCTTTCAGGAATAAATCTAGATCCACTACTGAACTGGATGATTACCCTACAAATAAAAATGGTAAATGTGATCTTTTTCAGACTTCTTCAGAACAATTGCTTATTTGTCCTGTGATCAGTATTTTTAAGGCCAAGATATTTTAGCTTCATTAAGATTACATAATTAAAATATTTTTCAGGTGTTTTTTGATCTGGTTGCGCTGGTCTTGATTTTCCTTATTTGAATTTTGTATTTCTTCTCCTTTGAACTTTCCCCTAGCCACCATTAATAGTATAGTGTAAGTTCTTCATTCTCCCATGAAATATTTTTAACCTACAGTGATCTTATTCACTTCTGAACTTAAATACATGGTCTGTTAGTAATGGAAATTGTGTATCTATGAATTGTCTTGTAAATATTTGTGGCTTGTATTATTGATCTGTTTATTTTTAACGTGTGCTTCCTCTCTTTTGCTAACTAGATTGTAAATTCCTGAATAGCAGGCCCTGTGGATTGACTGATGGATTTATAATAGTACCAAGTACAATGCTTCCTTAAATTTGGAAGCTATTAAGTTATTTGTATTGATTAATGTGGTTATGCCACTAAGGCATTTTTAAAATAGAAAATGTTTTATTTAAAATCTTACCAAATTGATAAACAGTGTGTACACACATAGGTGTGTGTAAGAAGCCTTTGGGTAGCTTTGCTCATTGCTTCCTGGAAGGTGTACTAGGGTGAACTTTGAAAGAATGACAATAGCTGTGGATATGGAGGCTGAGAGAAAATAAATCCTTGGATGAATTTCCTAATCCAGATTAAGTGGGGATGAGACTTCAAAGTTATGGGTGTTCTACCCAAATCAGACATTAATCAGTAAATCCAATGAGACAGAGTTCTCAGGGTAATACCTGTCTTGTCATTAATAAATTCAACACCTAAATTATAGTTTTGTCAGTTTTTTAAAAGAGAAACAAGGCTGATAATATTCATGGGTTATTATTTGGATTAAACGGATATTTTTCAAGTTCGCAAAAGCCGTTTCAGTGGCTTGAATATGCTTTCATGCCTACAATTTGCTATGATTTATTCTGTGATTTATGCTGTGAACTCCTGAGTCATGAAAGCTGGAGATATATGCATGCACATTTTCTCTCTCTTTCCAGGGGGAGTATAAATTATTTAAAGGAAGGCAACTCCCTGTTCCCTTGCAGAGTTGTCATAGCAAGATTTGATAAGCATGTACTTGATTGATTTGATTTAAGAAGGAAGGAAGGAGTAGAAGAAAAACTATTTCTAGAGCAGCATTTTGTAACTTAATATTGCTAAAATCAATATTGACTGTTTTCTTTTTAGGCAGCCTCCTTAGTATTCCTGAATTCACTTTGTGGTGTAATCTGGGTGTGCAATTGGAATTTCTGGAAAGAGGAGACTATTGATTTATGTTCTCATGCAGCACCTCAGTGAGAATTAATAGCATTAGCATAGATGCATGATGTCACATTTTTTGGACAGCACTGTAATTGGAGATTTATCCATGATCATTCTTTTTAATGTGCTAATCCTGAAGCTTTTGATATGATTTTTAATTTAGGAAGCAATAAATATTTGGACCGAATTGGGAGTACTACCACTTCACAGAGGAGCTCCAAGAAGGAACAAGTACCATCAGAAGCTGAGCTGGAGAGACAACAAATCCTTCAGGAAATGAGGAAGAGAACCTCCCTTCACAACGACAACAGCTGGATTCGACAGCGCAGCTCCAGTGTGAATAAAGAACCGATTTATGTTCCTGGAATTATGAGAAGGTACAAGACATCTTGGTGGTTATTTCCTGTTCTTTATTGTTTGGCACATGTGTCATTTCTAGACATCCTAGGTATTTTGGTCAGAAGAGCTGTCACTGTAATTTTCTTCTCCTACTCACCAGGTTTAGTGGAGAAAAGGAAGTAGAGCAAACGTCATCGAGTACTTATTATGTGCCGGGTCTGTGCCAGTTGTTTTGTGTACCTCATCTCACTTAATCTAGGAAAATGTTTTGAGGCAGGGACAGTAATTCTGTTTTTCCATATTAGGAAACTGTAGGTCAAGCAGGAAGAACCCAAAACCACATGGCTAATCAGTTGCAAAGCTGGATATTGAACTCTGAAGGTTATCAGACACTCAAATAACTTATGCTGCTCTTGGAGTTTTCTGGCTGCTGAACATTAAAAAAAAAAAAATTAAACCTCTCTTTGGTTTTGTTTATAATGAGATAATGGCTAGACTGGAATCATGATGGTAATTTTTCTAGCTTTATGAAGATAAATATGGACATATATATTAATTGGAGATGAGTGGGTGTTCCGGTTTGCTAATGCTTCTGTTTTGCAAAACACAGAAACGGATTGGCTTTTATAAAGGGAGTGCATTTGGTTACAAAGTTACAGTCTTAAGGCCATGAAAGTGTCCACACTAAGGCATCAACAATAGGGTACCGTCACTGAAGAACAATGATGGAATCTGGAAAACCTGTTAGCTGGGAAGGCATGAGGCTGGCGTCTGCTTGCTCCCAGGTTGTGTTTCAAAATGGCATTCTCCGAAATGTCTTCACTCCTGTCTTAACTCCTGTGCATCCTTGCTTCTTTGTCCCAGGGTGTTTCTCTCTAAGCATCTGGGGATCCTCTCTTAGCTTCTCCATGGCAAACTCTGGGCATCATCTCTTAGCTTAGCATTTCCAAATGTCCTTCTGTCTGTATCTCCAAGTGTATCCAAGTTTCAGCAAAAGTCTGCTTTCAATGGCTGCTTCCAAAATGTCTCTCTTGGCTGTAGCTGCACTGATTCCTTCTGTTTGTCAGCTCTTTTACATGGCTCCAGTGATTTAATTAAGACCCACCCTGAATGGGTAGGGTAACACTTCCATGGAAATTATCCAATCAAAGGTCCTGCCCACAGTTGATTGAGTCACTTTTCCATGGAAACACTCAATCAATAGGTTCCACCCTAATCAACACTAATACGTCTGCCCCCACAAGATTTTATTAAATGTTCACAGTGGGTGAACATTTAAAAAGATGTAGCTTGGGTAAATGAATGTTGCAGCTGCTCTGGTTCAGTATTTCCCTAGCTGACAAAAACAAAATAGGGAAATATTATTTGCAACACATTACAGACAAAGGACTAATCTCAATATGCAGATAACTTTCATAAATTGGTAAATAAACCGAACTATATAGAAACAGACAAATTATATGAACAGGCAGTTTATAGAAAAAAGAAATACAGAAAGCCAGTAAACATAAAAAAGGTGCCCAACACTACTTGTAAAACAGTAATGATACATCTCTATTGCTTATTGGGTTTATAGATAGTTAAAAGATTGATTAAATCTAATACAGACAATTGTATGAGGAAATAGGAATTCACGTTCCCAGTTGGGTAGACAGTTTTTTGGTGTATATTTTAGCAAAAGCTTATATGCCTGTACCCTGTGATCAACTCAATTTTTCTTCTGGATATATTTGGACAAGTATGCAAATATATATCCAAGGATGTTTACTGAAATGTTGGTAATAGCAAAAGGAAAAAAAACTTAAAAATCTCAATGTCTACTATTGAGAGAGTGCTTGAGTACTGTTTAAATAAATGGTGGCATGCCAATAAGATGGAGTACTATATACTATGTTTCAATATATGAAAGAGATATATTGCTGCATAGCACACCACTTAGTGGTGTAAACAACAATTTGTTCTCTCTCACAGTTCTGAGGCTTGACTGAATGGTTCTTCCCTCTGCCTAGTGTTGACTGGGGCATGTGGGCAGCTGTAGTCACCTAGAGCAGAGGTTGGCAAACTTTTTTTATGTAAAGGACCAGAGAGTAAATAATTTAGGCTTTGTGGGCCACATAGGTCTCTGTCCCATGTTCTTCAATTTTGTAAATAACATTTTGAATGTAAAAACCAGTCTTAGCCTACTGGCTGTACAAAAATGGGCCATGGCTGTAATTCGATCCCTGATCTACATAGAGGCTTCATTGGGAGCTATTGGCTGGGAGCCTCTGTTCTCCAAATAGCTGCTTGGACTACCTCATTACATGGCACCTCGATTCAAAGAGAAAGCCTTCAAAGAGCACAAGCCACAATATGCAAGTGCTTATCAAATCTCCATTTGCAACACGCTTCCTGATGTCCCATTGACCAAAGTTTCACTGGCCAAGCTCCGAGTCAGTGGGAGGGGGCTACACAAGGGCATGAATAGCAGAAGGTATGGTTCATTGGGTATCACCAAAGTACAATCTCTATCACATGGATTGACATGAAAGTTGGTCCAAAATAATATGTATTAAGTGGGAAAAGGCAAGTTACAGAGGAATATGTGTTGTAGAACAATCCCATTTAAGAATGTTAAACAATATATTTCGTATTCATATAGACATGGCTCTACTTACATTGGCTGATTTGTATCTATCTATAAATATGTGCCTCTATGCATGAGAAAAGGTCCAGAAAGATACACAGCTAGCAGTGGTTACCTCTGGGGATTAGGGCAGATGAGAAAGCAAGTGAGGTGGAACCCTGATCTCTCCTTCAGATTTCTTCTATATTGCTTGAATTTTTCTTACCATGATTGCATACTATTTGTATACTTTTACAAAGGAAAAAAACATATTTTCTATCTTGAGTTAAACAAATTTTAAAAAGCAGTAACAACAAAACAGCCCATGTAGGAGTAAAACACAATTTCAGTTTATTTTTGTAGATAGGTATTACTGTAAGTTGTTAATATTTTCCAAAAGTTGGGTTTAAATAAGTTTGTGAGCTATATCCTACTTAAAGTGTGCATTCAATTTAAGGAAGTGGCTGATGAATCCTTCCATAATGTGAACACAAAAGTTATTTAAATCAAGGATTTATGGTGAATGAATGAGAGTTGCACAGTAGGCATGGCATAGGTTGTTTTGGAGTCAAAGAGATTAAGGTTTGAAAGCCAGTTTCCTACTTACTCTTTTACCATGGGCAAGTTACTTAACCTTTGTGAGATTTTAAAAAAAAAAAACAAAACAAATATTGTGAAGATTAAGTAAGTTTAATATTTTTGTGAAAGCTCCTAGCTCAATCCCTGACATACTAGGTATTTTAAAAATGTATATTTTTTGGTTGATGATTAAAAAAGATTTAAAAATTGATATGTCTAAACCATTGAAGATTTAAGGAATGAACATGGTATTTTTTTCTTTCCACTTTGGTTGGTGAATTTATTCTTTTACCTAAGCACCAATAAATTTAAGTAAAAATAAGTGAAGTTTGATTGAAATTTGAAACATCATATGCCTCTGATGAAAAAGAGAGACTTTTCCTGTTAAAGGTAATTCTATATGTCAGTAGATTTCTTAGATTAATGCCTACTAATAAAATACTTAAAATGCATTTAGTGACTTCAATGATGTTTCAATGGATTTCTAGGTGAATGTGTTATACCTGTTTTGATGAATCCTTCATATGTTTCAGAGGTGAATCTCTAGATAACCTGGATTCCCCAAGATCCACTTCTTGGAGACAATCCCCTTGGCTCAACCAGCCTACAGGATTCTATGCTTCTTCCTCTGTGCAAGACTTCAGTCGCCCACCACCTCAGCCGGTGTCCACCTCGAACCGCGCCTACATGCGCAACCCATCCTCCAGCCTGCCGCCTCCGTCGTTGGGGTCTGTGAGTACCACCGCCTCTGGCTCGTCCACCACGTCGCGCAACCATTCCCCGTCTGCGTCGCCGTCAGGGTCCCAGCTGCGCAGCAGGTGAGGCCCTGCATGGGCTCTCTTTTTCTTCTCTTAGTCTTATGGGTGTTTTTCCCTAATATTTCCCCATAATCTTGTCCAAGCTTTCCAGTGAAAAAGAACAGGCCCTTTTAAATGTGTCACGTCAAGTGTTCTTTTATCAAACCAATTAAGAAGGCCTCCTTAATACTTTCCATGCTCCCCAATAGCATTTTTGCATGTCCGTGAAGCTACCGTAGACCTTCAGATCATCTACTTTAATGCCACTGCCTCGTTTGCTTGTACTTGTGGTCATTGTTTCAGATGTAGATGTGTATGAGTAATCCTCAGTGTGGAACCATACAAGTATACAGTAGATCATGAATGCTTTTCAAATTTATAAGTAAAAGCAGTATTGTAAAATGTTTGAATATTTTAATGAGACTGTTATACAAACTCATTTAATAGGAACTGAGTATAAAAGGACAACATTATAACAAAACCCCACAGTCTGTGGAAATTTTAACAAGCTGGATAAAAATTAAGTAGACAGGACCTTGCCTTCTGTGTTTTTGATTTCCAGAATCATTGCTCATCTCTTCTCTGGTTTGACAACATTTTGTTCATTCTGCATCAACTACTTCTGCATGCAACGGGCTCCTGAAACCATAGCAGAGTTATGATGATAGTTCTTGACTAGAAATGTGCCTTTTGATATGGAGTAAGGTGCAGATGTCAAAATGTTACAAAGAATTTTAGATTTGTGTAACTTCCCCACAAAGAAGTTATGCATCAACTAACTGCATACAGCAATCTTTCCATTGTCACCAGAACTGAGTTCTACTAGCATATGCTACTTTTCATCATAAATGAAAAGTGTTTAATACTGGAATGAATATATATATATAAATATAAATATAAATATATATATAAATATATATATATATATGTATGTATATGTGTATATATGTGTATATATATGTAGATATATGTGTGTGTGTATATATGTTTTTTTTTTTTTTTTTTTTTGGCCACAGATTCCTATTTCTTCTTTTTGTGTTGTGGTAAAATATGTATAACATAAAATTTGCCATTTTAACAATTTTTAAGTGTACCATTTAGTGGCGCTAATTACATTCCCAATATTGTACTACCATCTCCATCATCCATTACCAAAACTTTTTCATCACCTAGAACAGAAATGCTGTACCCATTAAGCAATAACTCCCCATTTCCCCTTCCTCCTAATTCCTAGTAATCTCTGTTTTCTGTCTTTATGAAATTGCTTATTCTAGATATTTCATGTAAGTGGAATGATACAACGTCTTTTTGCATCTGACTTATTTCACTCAACATGACAGCTTCAGGGTTCATCCAGGTCTTCATTCCTCTTTATGGCTGAGTAACACTCCACTCTATGTATATACCACATTTGTTTATCCATTCATCCATTGATGGACACTTGGGTTGCCTCTCCTTATTGGCTATTATGAATTAGGCTGCTGTAAGCATTGATGTACTTGGGTTTTTTTAGCTATCAAATAAGGGACTTTAGTAAGAAAACATATTTTATGCCAATCCAAAATGTTACATGTTCCTGGTTCTACAAAATATTTATCAGGGAGTTTAAATGGGAGGAATAAGGATTTATGGTAAATTTAGGGGGAGATGAGGGCCATGGGGTAGAGGGAAGGTGAAGGAGAGTATCTATTTACTTGGCTGAGAGCTCCACTCTAGGACAGCAGATAGAAGACAGGCCCTGGGTTTTTCTGCTCTGAGAGTCTCAGTCAAGGAGGTGTTCCTCTAACACCAGACACTCAACAGCTAAGCACTGTTCTATGCAACTGACCCATCATGCTAGGACTGTGGAGATGCAAAGATCAGTGAGAAGTGGCCATTGCCCACCACTTGGGGAAAGAGATAAGATGTATATACAAAATTAAAGTAGAAACACTCCTTACCTTTCTAAATGGTAGCTGTCAGGTGGTTTTCTTCCCATTCTTGACAGAGGCAATCCTGAAAGCCAGAGGCACAGAGTCAGGAAAGCAGCGATATCTTTTTTAAACCAGAAAACTCGGTAAATCAGAAACAGGATGAAAAATAAAGTTGAGATTGTAATTTATAGAAAAGACTTGCAATGCTTCATAAAGGAAGTGAGACTGCTCTTTTCAGGTTCTGACGAGTGGAATGATGTGATTAGAGTTGTGCACCAGCACGTTTAACCGGCAAGAAGATGTAGGATGGATTCGAGTACGGGGAGAGGGGCTGTGGGCAGATACTACTGTGGAGTAAAGATGTGATCCGAGGATAGCATCATGAAGTGCAGAATGAACTCATGGCATCAGAATTGTACATGTAGGTGAACAGGTGTCAAGAGTCTCAATCGACATAGGATCCTTCAAGGTTACAGTACATTCAAGGCATACTTTGGTTGGCTTGTGAAAATTTTTCTCCCACAGATGTATAGAATCGTTCTTAAATTAATACTGTGAATGCCAAAGCATTATGTTAAATCATAACCGTAAGCTGCACAAATGAAAGCCTCCATTCCATTCTTATTCTGCATCTAGGTCAGTCAGTGGGAAGCGTGTGTGCTCCTACTGTAATAACATTCTGGGCAAAGGAGCCGCCATGATCATCGAGTCCCTGGGTCTTTGTTATCATTTACATTGTTTTAAGGTGAGCCCGAGAGAAACAGATTGCGGCTGGCAAAGCTTTGCTTGGAGAGCGCATGGCTTCTGTGAGCTCTGGGTGTGGGCGCACCACTAACAAGCTAGGTGCTACATTCATCGGTCTGCGCTGTGCTTTAAATTGCAAATTGCCTGCTAGTTCTCAAAGCTTGAGCCTAGTTTTAAAAAGTTAATCTGAAAACACTATGCACTTCTATCTCCAATCTGTTAGATTCTATGAGAACAATTTACAGTATAACAGTGCTTTCTTTAACATGCTGTGGTAGACATACTTCAATTATAATTTACCGATGTTATTAACAGCATAGGAGCATGCAGTTAGACAGTGTCTGACAGTATAGCTTTGAAAAGGCAGAATATATAAGGAAAATCATTGTAAATATTTTTACAATTACATAGCCCATTTACACCTGATGGGTGTTTGTGCATAAAAAGAACTGACACTGTAACTGCTTTGTTATGCAGTATCTGTTTTTAGAAATACATCTATTTCATTCTTGAACTTGTATTTGGCCAGAGAAGGATTCTGGCTGTTGTTCCTGGAATCTGCAGACTACAGCTTGTTTGAGCCTGTACATTGCTGGCTTGAATTAATTGTCCCTCAGCAGAGCAGAATGAGTCAAAATAATTAGTGTTTGAGCACGTGGAATCAAAATATGCAACCTTGAAGTGAAGGCGCCATGTGGGAACACTTGCCAAGCTAGTGCAGTGTGGAGGCTGGAGAGCACCCTGGGGTGGCTGCCAGAATCCCAGGCTCCTGCACGTCCTCCAGCCCTTTCATGTGGTGCCTTCCCACCTTCAGTCCCCTCAGGGAGATGAAGACCAATTTCTTTAAGCTGATCAGTGAATCATTTTCCTTTAGAATGATCATCTTAGCTCTTGATATTGGCTTTATGAAGTCCTTAAATAATGACTCTTCTGGCAAGGCGCCATTTTTTAATCTACTAATCATCCTTTGGCTTTTTTTTTTTTTTTTTCCCCTCTTGAATGGTGTCTAGTTGCTTAGAAGCTGCATTTCTGCTCCTCTCCACTCCTCCCCACAAGCTTTCTTGAACTGATTGTGGATGTTCTCTTTTCGTCCCCCAGTGTGTGGCCTGTGAGTGTGTCCTCGGGGGCGCTTCCTCAGGAGCCGAAGTCAGAATCAGAAACAACCAACTGTACTGCAACGACTGCTATCTCAGATTCAAATGTAAGAGAGCAAATCAAAGAGAAAATTTCATGTCTCTTAAGGAAACCACGGGTTCCCATGCATCTCCTTGAACCCACAGCTGTCTCTCCCTCAAGTTCCCTGCTTTAGAATCCCAGTTTATAGGAATCTTAATCTCTCCTTCAAAGAGGATGTACGGTGAGGAGGTCACTGCATAGGATTCCAGCCAAACAAAGGCGGGTTTAGGGCTAAGGAATCAGAGAGGTACAAGAACCTGAGAGCCAGGACAGTTTCTTGTGCCATCTGAAGAAACCGCTAACGATTTGAGAATAAAATAAACAAAGCAAAACACCAAGAAAACAATTAAAATCGATCTTCTGTGCACACTATAAGCTGTTTCTTGGCTAAGAATTGGTCTCTCTTCATTACCTTCAGCTTATTTCTGTCATTTAACAGTGGGCTTTGATTGTGTGATTTAGAAAGACATTAAAAACCATACTTAAAAATTGATAAAAATAAGCAGTTTATGCTTTATATTAATATATAATCATATTAATATATATGATATTTTAAAAGAGCGTTAATTCTGATTATTTGGTGTTTCAGTTTCATTATTAGAAAATTGAGTTTTTCTAGAAGTTCAAATGCTACTTTGTGTCTGTTTTTGTAAAAGTGTGTTATAAAATATAGGATAGTGTAATTAGATTGCATATTGTTTATAGCTACATAAAGACAACAGTTGTTGCTGTTTATAATTTGGACTTGATGCTGGTAACATGTGTTTCTTCCTTATTGTGAAAGGGTATTACAAGTGGTATCAACAAAACAATTTGCTTTTGAACTCTGAGGTATTTATATGGCCCTTTATGTGAAGAGTGCTTTGAAAATGGCTTATGCCCAGTCAACTCTCTTTTATCTGTCCACGGGTTCTGAGCCTTTTTATACCAGCTGTCCAGTCTTCTCCTGGATGCTGATATTGAGACTAGAGAATCTCAAGGCTGGGGCCATGTAATGGGGAGAATATGTGTATGTGTGTGCACTTTTCTTTCTCTAATCAAATTCTAAAGCCAAATATAATTGATTTTTGGAATCATCATTGAAAAATTGCCCATGCCTTTTCTCCTTTTCTCCCCTCCAATACAAATAATAGAGAGTTGAGTGTAATTTATTTCTATATCAGCAATTACATTTTCCTTTTTTTTTTTTTTTTTTTTTTGGGCAAATGTATTCTAGAGCCCAGAGGCTGTGGTTTGCCTAGTTTTTATCCTAAGAGTGAGTGACAAGGTAACTCTTTCTACCTCACTGAGCCATTCTCTGAGTGGTTATTGCTGTTTATCCCAGGGGACAATATCCAAGTGTTATTGAATCTAAGCATTTTTCTTTCTTCTCTCCTTGCCTGATCAGCTGGACAGCCAACCGCCATGTGATGTAAACCCGCATACGAAAGCACTGTTGCAGATAGAAGAAGAGGTGGTTGCTGCTGATGTAGATCTATGAATGTATGTTGTATGTCTTTTTTGCTCTCATTTTTTTTAAAACAATAACTTTTTTTTTTTGCCTCTTTAGATTGCATAGGAGCATTGTATTCCTGATAGAACCTGTATTTTTGTTGTTGTTTATTTATAAGAAGGTAATTATGTGTGGGAAAAAGTACAGTATTTACTTTTTGAATTCAGCATATTAGAAGCACAAGAGAAAGAATAAGTTCAAAATATTTTTGAGGCTGATAATGAACTAGTTTGACTTTCTAGTGGTGTTTTGAAGAGGGTATTTTATTCTTTTTTTAAAAAAAAGGTTCTTAAACATTATTTGAAATAGTTAATATAAATATATAATTGCATTTGCTCTGTTTATTTGTAATGTATACTAAATGCAGAACCATATGGAAAATTTAAGTAAAATCCATTCCCAAATTTGCCTTTTGTATCCTTTTATTCATCTATATAATATTATGATTTAAAAAAAATTAGCCTATAAAACATTTTATTTGCTTGATGAGAGGAGCTCTATTTTCTTTACCAGAATTGTTGCTAAGCAGTTCCCAAGAGAAAGCTGCTTTTTTTCACCAATGAAAAATAGCCATGTTTCGCATACCAGAAGGTTTTCTCCAGAAACCAGTGAGCCTTCTGTTCAACTGCATTTGTAAATAAACTCGCTGATGCATTTAAGGAGTGTTTGTTTTCTTTTTGGGTTGCATGTGTCAACTTTTCAGGTCTTCTAGTCATATATAATTCTATGGCCTTTCTTGATATTGTATTTTATTTAGCATCTTTACTAAGGTATATTTGACATATGAGAAACTACACAAATTCAAATCATACAGTTTGACAAGTTTTGACACATGTGTAACTACCACCAGAATCTGAATATTGTTTTTACTGAAAAAGTGTGAGGAACGCTATTTTTTATGGGAAGTTGTGTTTTTGCATACAGTTACCTTTTTTATAGGTAAGAGGTGAGGTGAGTGGTGGACAAGTTTGGAAAATCTGGAGAACAAAAATGTACTCTGATGTGGTTGAGAAATCTGGACTGGGAATGCCAAATTGTAAAACTTTAGCATAATTTGAGCAAAAATATAAACTTTTGAATCTTTTAAAATAGTGAAGGTGAAGTGTTATAATTCTAGGATATGAGAACTGTCTTGAAATAGATTGGAAATGCTTAATTAGGAAGTCATATGGGAGCAAATTAAAATTTAGTTCCAGTTTTAATTTTTTAGAACTAATTTATTTCTGATTATAAAGTAATATGTGTTTATTGAGGGAACTGTATCAAATATTCCAAAGCATACAAAATATAATTCTTAGTACCTTACTCCAAATACATGAAAATAGATCATGTGTGCAGTGATAAGGGCAATGGAGAACAAACAACCAGGGTCAGGAGGATCTGTGGGTGCCGGAAATAGAGGTTTGGTGATGCTTTCTTTTTAAATTAAATTCAATTTTATTGAAATATATTCACATACCATACAATCATCCATGGTATACAATCAACTGTTCACAGTACGATCATATAGTTATGCATTCATGGTGATGCTTTCTTATACGAGTGGTCAGGGACAACTTCTCTGATGACATCTGAGCCAAAGCCTGAAGCAATAGGGAAACAATCCATACAGATATTAGAGAGAAAACTATCCAGACACAGGGAATAGCAAGTGCGAAAGTGTTGAGGCAGGAGAATACTTGGTGTGTTCAAGAAGCAACTGTGTGATAGAATGGAAGGAGTGAGGGAGAGTGGTAGGAGACAAGGGGAGGGGAGGGTCAGCAGGCCATTACTGGACTTTGGCTCCTACTCTGAATGGACTGGAAGACATTTTGGAGGGGTTTGAACAGAGAAGTGAAATGAACTGGCAGCTTATTTAGAGGCTGACAGAATTTGATGATGAATTAGATATTGCATGAGATAAAGGAAGAGTCAAAGACGACTCCACGGCAATGGGTAGTGGAGCTGAAAAAATGGAATTGCCATTTTCTGAAATGGAGGAGGTTACGGGTAGAGCACATTCAGACTAGTGGGTGGCAGGGAGAGTAGGGGTTTGGTTTTTAGATGTTTTAAGGTCTATTAGATATCCAAATGCAGGTGTCGAGTTGGCAGCTGGCTATGTCAGTCTGGAATTCAAGGGAGATGTCCAGGCTAGAGAGAGAAATGTAGAGTTCTCCAAGTACAGATGGAATTTAAGCCAAGAAAAAGGAGGCCATCAGCTGGGCCTGACCGTAACTAAAGAAGAAAAGCTGTCCTTGGACTGAGTCCTTTGGTCCTCTAATGTTAGAGGTCAGAGATGCAGAAAAGTGTTCCGTGCCATGATGCAGGAGAAGAATCAAGACTCTGGTGTCCTAGAAACCAAGTTAAAATTCTCTTCCAAGGAAGGAAGAACCTATTGTGTCAAATGGGGCCTGGAAATTGACAATTGGAGATCGATGTGGACATGCCTTTTCCCAGATTGTGTGCATATTGGTGTTGGTGGATTGCCCTTCTCAGATATTCATTTGGGGGCCCCTCATGGATTCAGTATCTAGCCCAGTTTCCAGTGTCTGATAACCTTGAACTAAATGACTCTGCTGTTTTTGCTGATTTTCCCAGTGAGATGAACTGAAGGAGATCATGAGAAGCCATCTCCAGGTCATTTTCTGTCTGTACCCTTCCCCAGAATATATAAGTAATTGGAACTATACTTCCCACCATGCCGTGTGTCACCACTGATCCTTCCCCTCCACCCACACCTGCCTTGTAGTTTCTGGGAATCTTAGAATAGGTTTGGAAAGAAATTTATGCATGTGGGAAGGGTACATTGGAGATGCCTTAGGAGGCAGGCACAGCCAGCGGGGTGGCCCTTCCAATCTGTACTCGTCAGATATGCAGATTTTGGGTCTCTTAGCTAAGATGCAGGCCATGACCACTCATTTCAAGCTACAAATAGGCTTTGGTCTTTATATTGTGATTCACAGTTTAGCTATATGGTAGTTGATGGAAATCCTCCCCCAGATTTTAGCATTGGATTGCCAGTTTCACTGTTTTCAACATCTTCATGTATGCCGTGGTGAAGAAGGAGAGGCTGAGTCAGAAGTTGCTGTCCATATGTGATATTAAGGCATAAACAAATTCCATATTTTAAAATTTCATAATTATTCCTGAAACTTACCTCTTCATAGCCTTGACTTAGGAGAGAAGAATGCATCATGTGGCCTTGGGCAGGAGGCTTCAAAAGACAGGTCAAAGAAGGATTAAGGAGAAGGGCCATGAGTGAGTGGCAACTTTTAATGTAAGTCTTTGTCACTCTTCCTCCTATAGGGAGGAGAGAGTGAGCAGAGCACAGAGAAGGGGTAATTGCTTCTTCCAGTATTTCTGAGAAAGCAGATGTCTGTTTTATGGGTTGACATGAACATTGGGAAGGAGAGAGGATGACTTTACCCAACATACATTAGGGCATGGGACCTCTGTAGTGGGAAAATCAGGAAGGAAAGTAATATGAAAATTAAATTTCTTCTCTTCAAGAATTCAATTTACCTTAGCATTTTACTTGAAATTTCCATTTATATCATGGTGTGATCACTAGCAAAAAAAAAAAAAAAAAAGAAAGAAAGAAAGAAAGAAAGAAAGAAACTCTCTAAGTCCCAATGAATAAGCAAAGAATAATAACAATTGCCTGATTGTTAGAGTTGAGAGACCTGTCTAACAAGGGTTGGGATCTTACTTGTTTTATTTAGCAGTTTAATATCCTCCTTTGAAGTCGGGAAGAGAGATTAAAAAGCATGCTAATGCAAGTCCCAGTCCATGACAGTAAAAATGGCATGAAAAAACATTTTGTCTTTGCATGGGGACAGGAGAAAAACAATTTCCAGATTCTTGTCATAAACCATGTAGGTGCTGGGAAGTATATATGATGAATGTGAAGTAATCCTTAATTTGCAAATGGAGGAGAGCAGCACATACCTAAAGATTTCTAGTACATGATAGAAAAGACAATGGCTATGAGAGAAACACAGTGGGTGAGAACTCAAGAGTCACTTACACGGAGAAGAAATAGGATTTACTCAAAATTCCAAAGGAGAAGCCTATTAGAATCAGGAAAATGTTGCAGCAGTTTTTCTAGGTTATACTCATGATTTAACATGTATTTTGTGTTTCTACTTGCCGTGACTTTTTTTTCAGCTTAAGTGCCTTATTAGATCTACTATATAATAGATCCAGTGTCTCAGACCTGCACGTGAGGCACTGATCTGCCTGTTGCTATTTCAGGCCAACAGAGAGCTCTAACATTTGTCAGGAGCCCATGTGCCCTTTCAGCCTGTTCTATGGCAGCAGGAAAACATCCATCAAGGATGGTTAGAAGAACCCCCGATTAAAGCCTGTGATTCATATGTACTTTCTGATCCATCCCTCCTCCCATAATCATAAAATGCTAAGGTTGTGACTGTTCAAGTTCAGCTATATAATGAGGCTTAGAGAGTCCATGATGCCTTCATTCTGAACATGTTTAAGCCCTAGTCTCAAGAATATATGGCTCATAGCCAGAAGAGACCAGATGAAAGTGGGCAGGAGAGCGTAGGCAGGAAAGAGCCTGGCCTCTAGTGTTTCCTATGTGCTTCCTATGTGCCAGGTTTATTAGGGATACAGTAGCAAGTGTGGTATTTTCTGGACTGAAATAACAAACCTGAGGTCCTTGGTCACCATATGAATTTCCTATGGTTGCTGTAATAAATTACCACAAACTTAGTGGCTTGAAATAATACACATTTATTCTTCTACAGTTCTGGAGGACAGAGTCCAACATGAGTCTCCTGGGGCCAGCATCAAGGTTTTGACAGCGCTGCATTCCTCCTGAAGGCTCCAGGGGAGCATCTGTCCCTTGCCACTTCCACGTCTAGAGCTGCTCTCCTCACATTCCTTGCCTCATGGCGCTTTCCTCCATCTTAAAGGCCAGCAGCGTAGCCTCTTCAAATCTCTCTCTGCTTTCGTTGGCACATCTCCTTTGCTCCTCTGATCTCCTGCCTCTGTCTTATAGGGACTCCTGTGATTTCATTGGACCCACCCAGATAATTCAGGAAAATCTCCCCATTTCAAGATCCTTAATCAAATCCACAAAGTCCCTTTGCCACATAAGGTGACATTCCAGGGATTAGGATGCAGACATCTTTGGGGGGGGGGGCATTATTCAGCTCACCATGGTCACTTGGATATTTACCAACTAAAAACGTGAATTAACATTCTCCCTCATGGGTCTATGTTAAAGGGAGTGCCTTAGGATTATTACAATTAAAATAGTAAAGTATCTTTCTCAAGCTTACTTATAAATGTGCTCATTAATAAAAGATGATATAGGAATGGCATTTATGACCTTGTAGACTTATGTTTTAGTGGGATGCAATGACCTCTGCTTCTCCTGGTTTGTCAGTACATAGCTCGTTTCTTAAGGCGGTGGTCTCCAGAGTGAGGTGCAAGGTGACCCTGTGTATTATAGGAAGAAACTATTAAAACATTTACTTATATGTGTTTGTATTTGAAAAGGGAAACTTTAAGCTTTTCTAATATTTCATTTAAGGGTTGACACACACAAGCCTGCTGTCACACGCTGCATAGAGAACATGAGGAATTCTGAGGGCAGAATGGGAATCCCCCACACCGTGGAGGGATTGACAGTGGTGCCCTCATTTGCTTATTTGCTTTCAGCATTTTGTGATAGATTGCAATTTACTTTTGCCATCATCTTGCAAGCAAGACTTTTAAAAATGTAATATGAAGAAAACTGTCTATAATTTTTTTCAATAGTGTTTAAAGTCAAGTACCATTTAATCTGGTCCTTTACACACTAAACATAATGATAAATGTTTAGAAGCCTGTTTTGAGGAAACAGATGACAGAAAGGCAAACCTTCTTGTTCTTGCTGAGGTACAAATGGTTGACACATGATTCACTGAAAATAAGATGGAGACAGTCACAAGTGTATTCCTTTGTCAGCAAATATTGCTGGAAGAGGCACAGAAAACATTGCTAAATAAAAAACATGCATGAGAACAAATAATTCAGTGTGGGAGGTTTGCTGCATAGTTGAACAAAGGCACAGGTGTCTCCATCATATCTCAGCTGATGGTATTTGCTAAATTCAGTTTCAGTGGTGAATTACAAAAACCACTTCTTTATAAGCCATCAAATGAAGAATGTTCCAGAAGACAGATGCTCAACAGTAAATTACTTCTTTATTACAAACAATAATTTATGGTAGAAATGTAAATTTTCCCATTGATGGAGCAGCTTTTGGAATTAAAAAGAATTCCAGAATAGCGTTTATAGAGAGCCTCACATATTATTATTACTATCTTTTTACTGCATCATTTATTGCAAGGTTTAGTGTTAGCAAAATTGAAGCCCGAAATTCACAAATGTGTGGATGTGTGTAATTTTTTAAAAACAACATCTTTTTCAGAGTAGAATATTAATAGCCCTTTGTAATGGAATGTGGAGTGCCCATGCATATCTTTGCTACTAAGATGCTTGCTGGTTTTGTTTTCAATACTTTGTTTGGCAAAATAATAAAAGTAGTGAAATTTGAAAGATGTTGTGTATTTTTCCTTTTACAAAACAACTGTGTTTCAGATTTGTTGACTTTTCCCCTGATAAGTGGCTGTCAGTTTTCCTAGTAGATATTTAAAATACATACACATATACTTAATCTTATCCTTGTAAGATAAGATGACATTTTAATAGTCAATTAGAAAATAACTCCCCTTTGAAAGAAACATCTGCTATAGAGAAAATACATTGAAAATTAATGTTTAAAAAGTTTCCATTATATGCTCTTTTTGTAAAAAGTGTTTCACCCATAAAAACTCTTATTTGGAAACTAATTGGAAAAAATTTCAAATGACATTTTAGCAGGTTTTGAAACAATTTGATAAAATATACATAAAAGTAAGAGTCAGTGACTAGTGGGGTGGAAATTTACTGGCTCATTTTCAGCAATGGCTTAGCTGGCAGACAACGTTGAGCAGTGGGGGCAGACGCAGCAAACTGAGCCTGAATGCACTCATTCCCCCATCTGCTCTGCACCCTTGGCACGGCCATCCAGGCCAAGGATTCCCATACTGAACTTGCAATCTGAGCATCCAATCTTTTTATCACAAACCAAGATTATTAAAAAAAAAAATGCAGTCACATTGTTTACACAAAAATACTAAGAAAAATTTTGAGGGAGGAAAGTTTTTTTTCCCCGTTAATAAAGTAAATTGTTAAAAATACTGCTTTTTTCAAAGAGACAAATTAGAGCACAGGCTGGGGCATGGGGAATGGGGAGTTAATGCTTAATGGGCTTAGGGGTTCTGTTTGGGGAGGTGGGAAAGTCTTTAGTAAAGGAAGGTAGTGAAGATATATCATGAATGTGCTTAACCCCATTGTATGGTATGCTTGGGCATAGTTGAGATGGGAAAGTTTATATTGTATATATGTTTCCACAATTGAAAGAAAAAGAGCAACAAAAGAGGCAATGACAATTAAAAGCACATGATCCTGGATAGGATCTAGCAAGGGAGGAGAAAATGCTCAAAGGGGCAATTTTGGGACATGAAAAAAATTGGAATATAGACTCTAAGCTTTGTATCAATGCTAAATTGTTTGAACTTGGTAACTGTGCTTAAGGTGGATACATATGTGAATATTCTTGTTCTTGGGATATATTCATGGCAGTATTATGTGTTCAAGGAGCATGATGTATACGGCCTACACTTGAGCTCAGAAAATGGACTGATAAATAGATGAACAGAATGATACAGTAAATGTGGCAAGAAGTTAAAATTGGTGGATCTGGGTATCTGGAGGGTGGGCAGGGGTATGTCAGAGTTCCCTGTATGGGGTTTGTATTTTTTTGGTAACTGTCCTGTAAGTTTGAAATTTCAGAATGAAAAGTTAAAAAAAAATACTGCTGCTTATATTCATCTCTTTTAATTCTATTTTTAGTATATTTCTATAATGTGTATGGCATATATAGCATTGTCTTAGTTCCTAGGGCTGCCATAACAAAGTACCACTAACTAGGTGGCTTACATGAAATAACAAATTTATTGTCTCACAATTCTGGGGGCTAGACTTAAAAAATCAAGGTATCGGCAGGGCCATGCTCACTCTGAAACCCGTGGGGGAAATCCTTTCTTGCCTCTGGCTTCTGGTAGTTTGCCGGGACTTGTTGGTGCCCCTGGGCTTGAGGCTGCAGCTCTTCAGTCTCTGCCTCCGACTTCATGTGGTATTCTCCTCTCTCATGTCTGTTTCAAGGTCCAAAGTTCCTCTTTATATAAAGACATCTGTCATATTGGATTAGGACCCACTCTAATCCACTTTGGCCTCATCTTAATTCTTTCAAGACCCTGTTTCCAATTACACCATATTCATAGAACTAGGGGTTAGGACTTGAACGTATTTTTTTGGAGGGACCCAATTTAACCCATAACAGTGCGTGTATATGATTTATAAAAAAATATGTGTGTTTGTGGGTGTTTCTCTCTTTGCTTTTAAACTGAAGTGTTAAATATTTTAAAAGCTAGGATTAAAAGTGTTTCTAGTCCCGGCAATCAAGACCCAAAGAAGTGAAATGAATTGAGGAGTGCGTCTCAAACTAGGACAAACCTAGGTCTCCTAATTCCCTGTTCAGAGTCTTCCCTTCTTCCTTTTAATGTATTTTTAATACTCTGTGTGAAGGGAATTGCTTTAAAACATATTTACATCTGTTGGAGAATTGAATATTTAGCAGTGGGACTCACTCTGTTGTTTGGAATTATAATACACCTGGTGGAGAAACTTGACCTTTCAGATATACAGATCTCCACTGAAAACATTTGTTCTCTCCCTGAATTTTGTTTCGGAAAGAGCTGTATTTTTCCCCCAACTCCTTGAGGGTTTGGTCTAAGTTTGGTCATTATTTTGTATCCCCCTCCTGGCCATTAGCACTTAGAAGGAGGGCAAGGTGGTCTAATGGTTCAGGCAACAGTGTTGAGGGTCAGAGGGTCTGAGTGTGAATCCAGGGTCTGCTAATTATGAGGTGTGTAAACTCAGGCTCAGATACTTACTAGATGTGTAAGTCAACAGATTTCCTTTCCCTCTCTATGTTTCACTTTTCTTAGATGTAAATCAAAAGTAAAAGAAGGGTTAATCATAGCACATCTCCCATTAGCTTCTTGGGACCAGTAACTGAGTTAATTCATTTAAAGCTCTTAGGGAAGTGCATGGCAAATAGAAACAACTAGTTCAGCTCTTAGCTGAACTGTGAATGCTGAGTTTTGGATGAAAGAATAAATAAGCTATCTTTTAAACACCTTATTTCAGCTTTTGAGATGAAGTAGGATGATATGATCTTAGTAAATCAACAGTATTTAGCTCCCCCCATTCCCCATTATTAATGTGATCCTATTCCTAATTTTCCATTTGTGAGAATTTTAACTTCCTAGGGTTTCTTTTATGGATTTATAACACTAGAGGGCAGTGTTACCACAAGATGGAAAATAGCCAGCGCGCTGCCCCCTCCCCCGTCCTACTGCATAGCTTTCTAGTCAGCTTTTGAACCACCCATCAGTCCAATATTAGCAGTCTGGGCACACTTCAGTGCTGAGTCCTACAGGAGACTGGCTGGAGGATTAACAGGAAATTTAAATTATCACTGCCTCGTAAGGCACAAATCCTGCCTGTTGCTGTGTGGCACAGCTAGGACCTTATTTCACTAGCAGGCCCTGGGCTTGGGGCTTTTTTTTTTTTTTTGTTCTGCGCAGGAGTAGACTTAGGAAGGTTTTAGCTCACTAAGCAGTTGCATGGAGAGTCTGTGATTTTCGCAGAGAGAGTTCCAGCTTCCACAGAGGATGTCATGTCTCAGGAATCTCAATGTTTTCTCAGCTAATGAGCCAACTGTATTTTGCAGTTGGGATTTTGCTGCAATCATGGCTTTCAAGTTCTCTTTGTGGAAAAGGCAAGTATTTGCCAGGACATTAGTGATGACTTTAAAAACTGCCAGGTTTTTTTTTTTAATTCTTTAAAAAAAAATTTACCTGGGGCTCCTCTGAGAAAGGTTAAAAGTACTGGAACTATCCAGCACTGCTGGAATTATCACCAGTTTAAATGAAAAACAAAACAAAACAAAACAATGCAACTGACCTAACTGGATAAAAGCATGGGGGCCACAGGAAGATGACTGTACCTGTATTTGAATTGGGGTCTCACCAATGTTAATTGAGCCCAAAGAGCAGATCAGCCCTCCAATGGATTGGTTTTTCTATATATGTTTCTTCATTCATTCAACCACACACAGCCAGGCAGTGATCTCAACAATGCAGATAAAACTGAACAAAACAGATGAAGTTTTTCCTGTTCTGGAGCTTATATCATAGTAGGGAGACACAGAAATAGGTCAGGTGGTAGGAGCTGTGAAGTAAAGTGGCATAAAGAGAGTGATGGAGAAGGAAGGGATTCTATTTTAGATAGGATGGACTAGGGGAGGATTCTGGAATGTGGTGATGCATGAGCAGACACATGAATGAAGTGAGAATGTGAAAAGGGCAACTTTCTAGGGGAAGAATATTCCAGGCAGATGGAAGACTGTTTATAAACTGAAAGAGACTGGGGGTAAGACAAAGAGGGAGGAGGGGATGCAGACTGAGGGCATCTGAAACTTATGGATATCTGTCACCCTTTTTAAGAAAGAATGCAGAGTTATAAATACAAAACTAGATATAAAGTTAATATTTTAAACAAGGAAAATCCCCAGACGTTATAAAATTCAAAAAGCTGACACATTATGTAAGCCTCAAAGTCCAGTAAGATACTGTTTTACTAATTAACTGCCTGACACACCTGTAGAATAGTTTTTCTCCTCCATTTTTGGCTGTGTACTCTTTGTTTGCCTCTTCACACAACCCTGATGATGTAGTACATTTTTTTTCTTTTTTAATGTAATTTTGAGATATATTCACATTCATAGTATACAGTCAATGGCTCACAGTATCATCCCATAGTTGTGCATTCATCACACCATTAGAACATTTTCTTTACTCCAGGAAGAAAAAAACCTAAAACATCCCATACCCCTTATCCAGCCCATCATTGATCCCTAGCATTGGTGTGGTGCATTTGTTACTGTTGATGAAAGAATATTAAGATATTACTGTAATACTTTTTTATAAACATAATAGATAATTTAGTCTTTCCTTTAGCATGGTTGAGCAAAATATCCTTCACAGTTTATAACATTTCTTTTAGCTTCTCATCTCTTTGATAATGACATGTTAAATTAAAAAATTGTCAAAACTTGAAAACTCTCTCAAAAATTTATTTCATATATGAGCTGTTAAGATTTGGAAGAAATTTTCCACATAGGAGCTTGTGGTTTTGTTCATTTCAAACCTTGTTTCTCTTCTACAACTGAACACTTCTGGAGCTGGATGCCATGGGACCATGTTCTTAGCTCATTTTACCTCTGGCCTCACATCTTCATATCAGGATATTGTAGGGTGTTCAGCACAGAGGGCAACAGGTATTTCCTGGGTGCCATTTCTGCATCAAGACAGCTAACAACACCCAGAAGTGTCTGCAAATCACATGATTATATCCCACTTACACAAATGATATATCCTTAATTCAGCTTCCCCTTAGCTGTATCCCAAAATAGCTCATGGCCATGCTATTGTCTCCTAATAAGAGTGAAAGTAGGAATAGAAAGAGAAAGGGGTATATTAGGATTCTCAAAGAAACATACCAACTGGATGTCTGTCTGCCTATCTACCTACTTGCCTGCCAGTCTGTCTGTCTCTCTAGATTGCCTTTATAATAATAAAGAGATTTATTATAAGGGGTTGGCTCTTGAGATTGTGGGGGCTAGTAATTATGAATTCCATAGGGCAGGCTTGAAATTCTGGGAAGAGTGATGTTAAAGTCTTGAGTCCAAATTCCTTAGGCTGGAAACTCAGGAAGGATTGGAGGATATAGTCTTGAAGCAGAATTTGTCCTTATTCCAAAATCCTCACTTCTTTGCATATAAGGTCTCCAATGGATTGGACAAGGCTCACCTGCATTACTGATGATAATCTACTTAAAGTAAATTGATTGTGGATGCTAATCCCATCTACGAAGTATCTCCGTAGTAACAACTAGGTCAGTGTTGGACACCATAATCAGGCCAGGTTGACCCAACATTTACCATCATGAGAGGTCTTAACTGATTGTGGTTAAAATTTCTTTCTTTTGTAAACTTTACAAAATCTATGACTATATCAATCCATTGCTAGGAAGGGCCTATGCAAGTAAGGGGCCCTGAAGCTTGTTTTGTTAGCTCCATAGTAAACCTGGCTTTGCCAGAAGGGAAAGATGTTCATGTTCTACACTTAGGCTGCTGAAAGAAAAGGAGGTATAGGAGTGTGAGATTTGTTTGGGAAATAATCCAGTGTCCAAAACACACCCAACAGACCATGGCACACAGAGTTCTTGTCTTGTAAAACTATGTGGGATAAATAAACACAGCAGTTTTTTGAGTGGTGGTTTACTGGAAGTGTAGTGGTAGTGGTGGGTGAATAGTGGGTGAGGTTAAGTAATTTAACTGATAAGTTACCATCATTTTAATATTGAAATATTTATAAAGTATGTGAATCCCACACAAAAGGTAAATTGCATGTGAATTTTTAGGCTAAAACAAGCTTCTGGAAAAACTTCTCCCTTGTAGTGACCTGCTTTAGGGACACCACCACAGTTTCTTTCGTAGTTAGGGCTTCCTCAGCAGGAAATTTAGAGAAGAGTACTTAAGACTAAAGCATCCATCCTATATTTGCCTACAGTCCCTAATAAAGTAAGGTAACATTCCTGACAACATTGAAGCAGATTTTTTTCTTTCATATTTAGGGTTATTTGCATGATCTATTTGTATGGATGAAATGCAATATAGCATAGAGGTTTAAGAGTACAGACTCTGGTACCAAACTGTGGATTTTACCCAGACTCTACCACTCACTTTATGGGTGGATTGATCTCTGTGTGCCTCAGTTTCCTCTTCTGTAAAATGGGGACTACAGCAGTATATAAATCACAAGAGCATTTACTGAATTAATTTTTGGCATATGACAACACTGAGCACAAAGAAAGTGTTTGTATGTGTCAAGTACGCCTATGTTATCTCCATGCCATCCTGATTCAGCCTCTTGCCTTTGTGTTCATCAGTCCTCACTGATAAGAGAATTTGTTGGGATTCACAGTGCCATCTCTAGAGCATGTAAGAAAGTACAACTAACCAGGATGGATCCATGACCAGGCTTTTTTAAGGCCATGGTCTAGCCAGGTCATATATATATATTTTAAATTGTTGTAAAGCAGCACACACCCCCCTCCCCTCACCCCATAAAATCATCTACAATATGGCTGCTCAGGTTGAGCAGAGATTGGAGCCCAGGTGTTCACCTACTTGTCCTCCTTCTGGTACTATACTCCCCCTCCAGGGTCCTGAGAACCTTCCAAAATGTTACTGTTTCACAGAACACACAGTGAAAGCTAAAAGTAGGCAAATGTCTCTCTTTTCTAAATTTAAAAACAAAGGAAGGTATTTTTCTAACTATAGGCATGAACTTTGTCATGGTACTGGGGTTGGGCTTGCTTGCAGACACTGTATTGAATCTTGGCTTCAATCTTGTTTGCCAACCAAACATCTAACCAAATTTTCAAATTGACTGACTTGAGTTTCATCTCCAGTTTCTGCCCTGTGCATTTTATAGTTTTAGGGTAGACAGTGACAGGAAGAAAATTGAGGGTTAGCTGTTTTCATTTAGATTAAACTAACATATATTGAATACCTAGACAATGTACCATGAACTCTTATGATTAACTCATGATAAGTATTTATGTTTTCAGATGAGTTAAGTGAGGCTCAGACAGGTTAAGAGCCTTGCTCGTGACCAGACCATAGTGAATTAGAGACATTTTTTTCAAATACACCCATTTAGCAATAACTCCCCATTCTCCTTCCTTCCCAGCCCCTGGTAACTCTGGTAACTTTCTGTATCTATAAATTTGCTTCCCTTTGTTTTTCAACAATCGTTTATTGTCTGACTCCATAGAAGGTTATCCAGGTGGCAGGAGAGTCTGGCAATTTAAACCGTTTCATTACAAAAGGAAAACAGCCTTACTGTGTAAGACAGGTGCAGTGAAGGAAGATCAGTACTTGTATCCAAGGAACATCCGGCTTAAGCTTCCCTCATTTCTCTCCAGCCCTGCAGTGGTTAGAAAAACCATGAAAAGGAGTGATGAGACCTGGGATCCAATACTGGCTTTTAAAACACTGTGACCTTGAGGGAGTCACTTTACCTATGTGGGGCTCTGGTTCCCAGTCCATAAAGTGAGATATTCTGGCACATTGTCACTTTGTCCAACTCTTGTGCCTGAAGTGGGCTAGCCTTACCACTAGGGTGCAAGCAAATTCAACCCTCAGGCACTTATGCATATCACAGGAGTAAATAATGAAAAAAAAAAGGTATTAATAAAAATAAAATAACAAAACTCTAAAAAATCAAAATAAAGCGTAGGTCCCCAATGGGGTCTTTGAGGACTCAACTATAGAATACATCCTTCATGTTGCTGGGTGCAATTGTCTGTATTGCATCTAACCAAACACAATAAGCCTATTGCTTACAGAGCCCTGACTTACTGTGTTCCACGGTGCTGTCCGAGTTGCCTTTAATCTCCGCAATGAACTCTGCAAGGTGAGCATTCTCCACACTTTATGCAGAAGGACCATGTGGTAGTTCGAAGAGGTTATGTATCCCAGAAAAGATCATGTTCTTTTAATCCATTCCTGTGGGTGTAGACCTATTATAGGTGGGAACTTCTGATTAGAGTATTTCAATTGAAATGTGACCTACCTCATTCAAGGTGGGTCTTAATCATCTTACCAGAGTCCTTTATAAGAGGATGAAAAATAGAAAAAAAAGCCCCACAGAAGTTGAGAGAAAAAGCTCCTGGAAGGGCTGAGAGAGGACACACAGAAAATAGGGAGGAAGTCTGTAGCTGGAGGCTGAAAGTCATAAAACCAGGGACAGAAAGACCATCAGATGCCATCATGTGCCCAGCCATGTGACAGAGGAAACCCAGATCACCAGCAGTCTTTCTTCAGAGAAAGTATCATCCTGTTGATGCCTTAATTTAAACATTTTCATGGCCTAAGAATGTAAACTAGTAAATTAATAAATCCCCATTGTAAAAGCCAATCCATTTCTGATATATTGCACTTCGTCAGCTTTACCATGTCAAAACAGACCATGAAGCTCAGAAAGTTTAGGTAGTTTGCCCAGCTACCCACCTAGCAACTGGCAAAGCTGGGATTCAGTTCAAGTAAAAGTCTGATTGCCTTTGGGCTGGACCCTGCTTTTATTCCATGCTGGTTCCCACAGCTCCCCCCTCTTACAGCTTCATGCCCTACTTCATCACTGCAGTCACCCAGAAGTAAGGTATTGTCATGGAAGCATGAATGATTCTGATTTCATAAAACCATAAAAGCTCTAGTACACAAAGGATTGCCATGTAATTATTTCTGGAATATTTATTCATCTGCTCTATCTCCATTCATCCCACATAGCTCTGAGGCCCACCCACACATCCCACATTCCTACCCGCGCAACCTGCTACTTTGTCCAGGCCTTCAATCACCAGCAACTCTGCTGTTTTCGCCCCACCCGGGGCCTAAGGGAAAATAAGCGCTTGTTCCTCTGTTCTCTCTCTGTTGGGAGCAAACTATAGTGCATTAGAGACATTTTTTCAAATGCACCCATTTAGCAATAACTCTGAAATGCCTACAGGGTTTGTGACAAGTTCTCCTATCTTGCCTCCACTGTTCACGACTGACTTTCCCCTCCCCCATCTCACCTTAGCTAGTGTTCTCTATGGACCAGCCACTTCCAACCACACAAATCAATGTATGTCTCCTAACAATATCCAGTGTTTGAATTATCCTTTTCTCTTACTTGCCACATATCAGTTACTTCTGTTTTAATGCCAAACTCAAAATGTCTCCTCCAAAATGCCTTCCTTGAATATTACTACCCAACTCTGAACATGGTTTCACTTAGCTTTTGCTTTAGAAACGTCACTACCTTCTACATTGTTTCCCAGATTTCTCATTTTGTGTGTTTGTGTTCATAGTGTATTCCTAACTGGACTGTAAATTTGTTGAGGTCACTGGTCTTTGATTTCTCCCAGTATGTAGTAGAGTATTAATAATAAATACTTACTGAGCTGGATTTCAAGTCTGATCCTCATTTGTGGGGTGGGGTGCAGATCAGGAGCATGCTTTCAGTAGCTCAGTGGATCATCTAAGTGTCCACTGAGTAATATTTAGGAACACATATGATGTCTCAAATCTGTGTGATGTGCTTTTCTGTAGGGTCTCATAGCACTTTCCCAAAAGCCCAGTGGGCTATGCATCATTATTATCATTTAATACATTATCATTGCCTTAAATACAAAGATATATTTAAGTCACTTGTCCAAACACACAGTGCTCACCAGGATGGGGTTTGAACCCAGGCAAAGTGACTGCACAGCTCATGCCTTAACCACTGTCTGTTCTGTTTTTTTTTTGTCCAGACTTTGGTGCTGTTTGGCCTTGAGGTTTCAGAACAGGGGTGTGGGAGGGAGGATAGGAGTAAAGTTGATGGGAGTGATGACAGAGTCTGGGCATGTGCAGCAAGTCTTTCAATTCCACAGTGTGCCTCTCCTTGTAACCTCAAACACCTTGAATGTATTCTAAAACTCATGAAATGCTTGGGTCCAGATTTCTTACAGAAACTCTGTGAAGGGGGCAAAATAGCTCAAGAAGATTCAGGAATCATGGTAAAAATGCTGGACTTTCAGTCACTTTTACCTAGATCTCTCTATAAGGAGTGGGTGCCTCAGCTGAACAAAAGCTATCTTGACCACCAGTCCCTAAAACAGAAAACAAGGCCCCCAAACCAATAAGATGTAACACTTGGGATTAAAATGACTCTCTTAACCAGAGGACTTGTCTATGTCAGGTAAATAGATCCCCAGCTGAGTATCATAGGCTTCCAGAGTCTTCCCAAGCCTTTTGTTCCTGCCACTGCCGTGTGATCACTGCGGGGACAGCCGAGAAAGGAAAAGCAAAGGCTGACCCTCCCTTACGCAGCCACTTGTTCCCTGAGTCTGTTATGGTTGCTGCTGATTAGCAAACTGGCCCCGTCACTCACCCGTTAGTAAAGCGTTAACATTGAAAATTTTGAACAGGCCTGAATCAGGTACTGACCATCAGAACAGGTGATAATAATTCATGCAGACAGCAAGTACAAGTTAAATATTGGATTTGGTTAGTCCAAGCGTGTACTTTACTGTTCCTTTGATTGCTACTGCAAAAGATAAACTGAGGCCATTTAAAATTTCATCAGTTTAGTAGGGCAAAAAAAATATTCACGACCTCACAGCAACATCCCAACAGTGGTAAGGAGCTTGGCTGAGAGAGTGGAACGAGAAACCTTAACCAGGATAAACCCGGAAGCAAGGGAGCAAAAGTTCTGATTGGATGTATTGCCTTATTTGGGCTGTTTCCGGTGGAAAGCCCCATCTTAAAGTGTCTACTTCTGATTGGCTGGGGTCATGCAGGCCTTACAGGAAGACAGCCTATCACAAGTTTCAATACTGCCACTTGGGCTTCTTGGTCAGTGATTGGCCAAGGCCCGTCAGCCCAGTCTGTCGGCCTCCTGAATTTTGTTTTCATACTAACAAACAAGGAAGAGGTGGTGAAGTTAATGCTTGGCTGGATTTCAGGTAGCAGAAAGTCAGGGATTGGCTGCTGCCATTGGCAACTCGGGTGCGCCAACTCGAGGGAGTGACTAGTTTATATGCAGCATCCCAAGAACAGACGGTAAGGTAAGTGGTACCCAAAACCTGGCTGATTATTGGAGTTGCCCTCCCGGTTTAAAAAAACGAAAAACAAAAAACAGACTCTATAGTTTATGGATGGATGTGTAGAAAAGTAGGGGAAGCAAACAAACAGACAAAGGTACCCAGTGTTCTTTTTTACTTCAATTGCTCTTTTTCACTCTAATTATTATTCTTGTTATTTTTGAGTGTGTGCTAATGAAGGTGTCAGGGATTGATTTAGGTGATGAATGTACAACTATGTGGTGGTACTGTAAACAATCGAAAGTACAATTTGTTTTGTATGACTGCGTGGTATGTGAATATATCTCAATAAAATGATGATTAAAAAAAAAACAAAAAACAAAACAGACTCTAGACTCTGATCATGGGGGAGAGAAGCTGCATTAAAAATAAAAATTCCCCTGATGATTTTGATAATCAGTTTGAATAATCATTTATTTGAGGGGATATTCCATAGTTGTTCTTTAGTTTTTCTTGAGACATCTCCCTTTCATTTCTTGACGCCCCAGAACTGTGTCTGTGGTTACAAAGATCAGTTGTCTAAGCAAAGGGACAAGGGATAATACATTCAGAAGGACTAACGCCTTCTTTGGGTGTGCTCGCGTTCGTGAAATGCATTTGAAATGTGGTTTTTAGTCTATAATTAACCTCAGTGAAAATGCCATATTTTAAGTCTTGGTTTCATTATGTGGAATATGGTAATGGTTATAATAAAAACGATGATACAAGAAAACCATGTCAGCGGCCTCAAATGTGTATTACGGCCAAGTCCATGTCTGTTGTAGAATCAGCCTCATTTTTTTTTCCCTAGGTTGGCAGACACGTGATTTATTCTTTTCTAAACTTAGTCTCCCAGAGACTTCCCAACAATAGAAAAAGACCAGTACAATTCTCCTACTGAGAGTTGCTCTTTTTCCAGGTTTTTCTATTGTAGGGCAGCAATTTTTGAGTCAATAGATTGGCCAGTGAGACGGATGTCTGTACTGAAACCAGCATCTAGCCTATAAATTTGCTCTGGGATTGCTTCAAAAAACTCTGGGAAATAAAACTTTTTCAGTCATACTTATCTGGCTTAGAACTAGTGTAGGAATAGAGGACGATGTTGTTGGTGACAGTACTATTTCTAAAATAAGTAACGCAAAGTGTTCTTAATCATCAGAAAGCGATATAAATACATATGGTGATTAGATATCCATCCGATTTATCAGAGGCTCCCAAGCAGAGAAACCAGTGTTGGAGATTGTGTGATTCCTTTCGAAATAAGCTAAAAATAAATTGAAAAACTTTCAAAGCTGTTAATTCCTAACCAGGTTTCTCTCAGCTAATAATGGATGGGAAAAGGAAAATTTTTATTTGAAAAATTAAAAATTCTAATAAAAAGCATGCTTACTATGAAAGGACCAAACAAGAAATGTTTAATGGATCGTGCTTCGGAAACAATTTTTTTTTAAATGGATAGATGAAAGGGTATGAATGGAAATAATAAAATGTGAAAAGAATGAAAGGGTTGAAAGGAATTCTTCACGGTGTTCATTGCTTAAAAAGAAACTGGGTGCCTTGCATCCAATTGTGAATGCTTTGTAGCACAGACTTGAGCATGTAATTTAGGATAAGTATACCAACATTTTAATGTCAAAATCTTAATTTGTTTAAATGACCCCCACATGATTAGTATTTTTGCTTTTATCATGTAATATTTATGGCAAAACCACAACAAATTCAGTAGCTCTGCAAATAGTTGGTGTTTCCTAAGCCAGAGCAGCACTTGTAAACTAAGATTTAAAATGATAGCAGCTATATGTGCAAGAAATGTATGCAATCTGCAGACAATGTTGTGGGCACATATACTTGAAAATATGGATTCTTCCCCCCCTTCTTGCATTAACTCTCCAAATCTCTGGGGGATCCATGGCCCACATATTTGGAAACACTGTTTTATGGAGTGAAAACAAGAATAGTGGATGATTTATTAATCTCTTCCAGCATATGGAGATGTACTAACCTAAAAACCCAGCTGAAAATTATTCTCTCCTACATGTGTCAGTGTTGACCTTCATTTATTATTTTAAGCCCCTCTTGCTTTATATATTTAAGCCAGTCTAGCTGACTAGGGTCCCTGGAAACTCCAGCATTTTCCTTGACAATACAGTGTGGAACTCAAGAGAATGAAGGGGAGGGCATCCAGTTTCTAGTGCTGGATTGAGATTTGGGGTTAATTGTCTTTTTCTTTTTCTCTGCAGTACAAAGACTCCAGTGTTCTTGTTAATAACCTAGTTCATGGGGTATTGAAAGGAATAAAGTTAATAGGGAGAAACAATCTGAAAGCAGTGGCTGAAAGGTATTATTAAAATCCCTAGAGAAAACTATCCAGTTATGGAAAAGGAAGTGGAAATGAGGTAAATTTGTGGGTTTTTATTTAACGTTTATGTAAATTAATGAAAGAGGTCTAGAACATACAGTTTTCTTACATATATTTTATTCTTTCCTTAGTAGATAGAAATAAAGGCACCCTGCTTGCAATAGAAAGTTTGCAATAGTGGACTGAAATAGCTGTTCTTGTTGCTTTCCCTCTCCTGTGGCTAGCCAGACCTGTAATTCATGCTTCAGGTTCTGGCTGAGCACCTCCAGTGCCATGCAGTACCCAATACCCAGTGGAGTATAAACACTCTTTGGAAGTTGTTTAGATGAATATATAATAACTTTTCAAAATACTGTTTATTCCTTGAACTCACAAGGGAGGAACTCTAATCATGGCAATATTAAGTACTGTAATGAACCACAGGGTAGCAGATGGGCCGTGGAGTAAACGTTCTGTACTATTGATTTACTTATTTGATTTCCTTGTAAAGTGTCCATGACCTGCACCATTGCTGCAGAATATAAATGCAAGTTTTCTATCCAAGCCAAGCATTAAAATTCTTTGTTTAAAAGAATCCAAAGGTTTTTCTGGAAAGCCAAAGAAAGGATAGTGTCTTGGTTCCTAGAAATAAATGTTTTGCAGTTTGATCAGGTTTGTGAGGGTGAATCCTCTATAGAGAGTACCACAACTTCTGTCAAGATGCCATCAATATGATTTCATTCCAGAAACTTCTATTTAAAGATCAGTATATGCCTGGCATTCTTTTGAATACAATCATGACATGAGGATATTGAGATGTAGTTTTTGTCCTCAAAGAAATACCCGGTGCTTATAACATTGATGTAATGCCTTGCAGTACACAGAAGACATTGAAAGACACAAGCTACAGACTTCAATGCCTCAGGACCAGGCAGATAATGTGAATGGGTGGAGCATTCTGTTATAGGAGCATCCTATTCTAGGGAGTGGTGGGGACTGTGGCCAAATGGAATGTGTAGTATCCTCTTACGTTTGAATAAAAATTTGCTCTGCTGTTCAAATAAAATGTGCGTGGCTTATATTTACCCTTTCGACCTGTTCTCAGTCCCTGGTACACACACTCTCATTTGAACCTCCAGCAACCAAGTGAAATTGGCCAAGGTCACTTATGTAGTAACTGAGAGGGCAAGGATAAAAAATTGAAGCTCTGTGGATCCAAACCCAGTAACTTTTACAAAAAACTAGTGGGGGCAGGAAGAGGCAGAAATGGCTAGCTATTTTGGTATTTACTTTTCTCATATCTGATGTATCACTCAAAAGCTTCTCCACTGATTTTGTTTGCTACCTTCCCTATATTTTCATATGACGTTAAAGAAAACAGTAGGTGTAAAACATTACGGTCAGCCCACTTCTGATATGTCAGAGGCCTCCAGATTGCTTTCAACACATTTATTTGCCCTCCAAAGACAAGAAGAAGTTGAGGAAAATAGCTTGGTGCAAAAAGGGAGCTGCTGACCCCTGATCCGGGTGGTATATCCAGAGAGGTCTCAACACAGGGCTGGAGCTCTCACTAGGGCGGTCTGTGCAGGATGCTTCAGAAGGTGGGTACAAATCAGAAACTTAGGTACTATCTCCAAGCCAAAGTCACATGGCAAAAATATGGGCTTTGGAGTCAGAAAGAGCTGGAGACAAAATTTCTGGTCCTGGCTCACCTTGAGCAATATAATTAAGCCCTCAACATCAGTTTTGTTGCTTGAAATGGAGGAAGAATGGTCATGGGGGCTAAGTAAGTGAATGTATTTCAGGTAGGTATTGAGGGCAGCTGTTAGTGAGTAGACATTGATCAGTCGCTGCTTCTCCTTTCTTTCTCTTTCTGTCTCAGGGGAGGAGGCCTGGGGCCATGTTGGTAAAGTGAGAATGAGGGAGGGGATGTGCTCTGGGAGCTGGAAGACCACGTTGCTCTTTGTCACAACCTATACAGGGTTGACAGGGACAATATGTGTTTTGGGGTGCTCCAAATACTTCGTCACTATTAAGGGACAGTGGACAAGGAAATTTCTGGAAAGTGGACTTTCTGGAAACTGCTAGCATGAATGCTCTAACAGGGTCACATGCAGATTAGCAGAGTTTTTATTACATGTTCTATTTTTGTCCTGTGAGATACTTATTTGGATTTCATTGTACCCATTGTGCAGCTTTTGTTCTGCATCTGTGAGTTTAATTATTTAGTTATTTATGAGCACTTCTGGGCATAAGTGCCACAGTTTTATTTCGGTGACAAATTTATGGTCAGTGAATTTTTGTAATCAATGAATAAATTATTTCTCCTCCATAAATGCCTCTGCAATTTGTGATTTCCATAACAATTCATAATACTTAAGAAAGGTTCTTTATTAGTTGAAAAAGCCAGTGCTAAATGTAATCAGGAAAGGGAGATTTTAAATTGCTTTAATTAACTGTGTTAATATCCAACATGTGTAAAATATTGAATTGACTTTGGTTGGCTTGATTAGAATTTAGTTGCCTAAAATCAGTCTAATTTATGAATGTACTTGTTAAAAATATTCTAATTATTTTATGAAGTGAATGGGAAGAATAAAAGGAATTCCTCTTTAATAATCCTTGATTCTGGTATGCCCTTGAATCCCCAGAACTTGGGGGGAAAAAGTCTGCACGTGAAAACAAATCCACTTATTGCCTTTCTAGAAAAGACCTTACGCCCACTTTGTGATGTGACTTGAAGGAATTAGGGAAGCTTATGTCTGTATCTTGCAAATCTTTTTAAAGCAAAATCAACATAAAAATTTTCATTAAATCCTGTTCTCCCCAAATCACTGCACTGAGTGGAGTAGGGGAAAAAAACGATGAATAAGAATAATTCCTGCCCTTATGGAGCTCACAGTTCAGTGAAGATGGAAGAACCACAATTATTCAAATGCATTAGGGGAATTAGGAAGAGGATTTGGAGAAGGGGAAATACTGAGTATGGGCTGTGTGCAGAACTAGTCCTTCTTAAGGTTCTAAAGCAGGACCATCCTGTTTTAGTTTATAAGGCCTCTTTTAAATTCTTCCCTAGAAATGTAGACCGATTTGGTTCCTTGTAGACAGAGAATAAGCCTTATTTTTAGATCCCCTTAGCCTAATACAAGTTTTAACATGTGATTTCACAATGGAAAAACCCAAGAATCTTTCTTGATTTCTCTTATTTCCTCACATCTATGCCCATCCCATCAGCAATTCTTGCCTGTTCTTCTTTCCAAACATGTATTGAATCTGGACCCTTTCTACCACTTCTACCATTGCCACATAGTCCAAGCCCTGCCCTGCCTTGCTGCTTCCATCTTGACTCTCTCCATTTAATTCTCCACATATTGGCTGGAGTGTTCCCTTCTCTGATCCAGTCCTCTTGGCCTTCTTGTTTCCCCAATATGCCAGTTCTTATTTATGATATAGGCCCTTTGCACTTGCTATTTCCCTTGGTCAGAAAAATTTCATTCCTTCTCATACCTCATTTACTGCCTCATAAGTTTTCTGCTCAAAGGCTACCTCATCAGAGAGGATTACCTGACAGACCTATCTCAAATAACCTCCTCCTCTGCCCCACCAACCTGACAGTTTTTTTTTTTTTTTTCCATAATATTTGTATCAGGGATCAACCTTGAAAAAATATTTATGTATATATATATTATCTGCATCTGATGTTGGAGCTTGAAGTCCACAGAACAGTTCAGGAAGGGAAAACTGATGCAGAGGCTGCCTGGAACTCACAAGCATGAACTGGAACCCCATGGGGACAGGCTGAAACCTGTGTCTATTCTTGTTGCCTCTGTGGTGACAAGGGTATCCTGCAGAAGCCAAACCCTTTGTCAAGGAGTTAGGACATACACACCTGACCCAGGAGTTAATTTGGTCCAGGTATCAAAGAAGCTGAAGGGAAGGTAGCGCCTAGCTGCTGCTTTGTGCCAAAAGAAACACAAAAGAAATGGAGTTCTAGAAAATGTAGTTCAGCTCTGCCACATTGACACATTATAAAGCCATTGCAGTATCTGTAGTACCTAACATTGTAGTATGTATTAATTTTTTCCATGGAAGTAGATATTTTTTCTTGTTTGTAACAGAATAGTACTTGGCACATAGTTGTTACAAAGATGTTTATTGAATTTACAAGTGAACATATAGTGTGCCAGTTTGAGTGTATTGTGTCCCCCAGATGCCATTATCTTTGTAGTCTTGTGTGGGGCAGAAGTTTTGGTGATGGTTGGATTTGCTTGGAATGTGCCCCACCCAGCTGTGGGCAATGATTCTGATGAGATGTTCCCATGGAGGCGTGGCCCCGCCCATTCAGGGTGGGCCCTTATCGGTGGAGCTATATAAATGAGCTGACTCGGGGGGAAGAGAGTGCAGCTGGGAGTGATGTTTTGAAGAGAAGCAAGCTTGCTAGAGAGGAACGTCCTGGGAGAAAGCCGTTTTGAGGCCGGAGCTTTGGAGCAGATGCCAGCTGCCTTCATAGCTAACAGAGGTTTTCCGGAGGCCATTGGCCATCCTCCGGTGAGGGTACACGATTGCTGATGTGTTGCCTTGGACGCTTTGTGGCCTTAAGACTGTAACTGTGTAGCGAAATAAATCCCCGTTTTATAAAAGCCAATCCATCTCTGGTGTTTTGCATTCTCCAGCATTAGCAAACTAGGACATATAGTCAGTATATTTCTTGTTCTGAAGATGGGGATAGTGATCTAAATTAAGGGGTCAGGAGAGCAGACTAAGTAAACTATTGACACTGGTTTATTGAATGAGCTGGACACCATGTAGGACAGAACAGGAAGCAGCTTCATCTTTCTTCCACTGCCTCTTCCAGTACATGCTCTGGACTCAGATTTTCCCAACCCTGGTCCAAATTTTAGACATTTCTGATATTATTTAGTCATGAGAGTAGTCTTACTTATGTGAGTCTAGCATTAAAAATTTAACCTTCTAACCAGGCTAAAGCTTCTCTTCACCCCTTGCTGGTCTTGCTTCAGATTTGGAAAGCCCATAGTGATCCACAAGGTCATTGCTGCCTTCTTTCTTCTGTCCCTCAGGCTTGCGCTCCTATCCTTCCTGGAGGCTATTTCTACTCTAGGGTTGGGTTACTGGGGAGAGGGGAATAGAGGAGAGCGCTGTAGTCTCTGTACTGAAACAAGTGTAATTTATCCACAGTGCCCTCTGCATATGTGAATGGGATGTATTTCTCGTTCTTTCTCTCCCCCAGGGAGCTTTTGTTGGTTCTCTCATTATTTCCCCTGCCTGGAACTCCTAAATGGAATTCTCTGGACAGAACAGTGTCTCCTCCTGCTGGCGGCTTTGGGAAATGTGTACCTCTGCCTGCCCTGTCCTCTTTGCTCACTCCCTTCAGGACCCTGTGTCCCTCAGTCCCTAGATATATGTTTTAGATGTATGATTTATAACAATCTTCCTAGGTCATTTTGTAGTTTTCAGACATCTCCCCCATCAGCCATTGCTTTGCCTGAAATAATAACTACCTGTTCTTGCCTTAGTGTTATTAAGAATTTGTCTACAGTTTGACAAGGCCAAAATAACCTTCTTATTCAATAGTACTTTTGTGTGTTTAGTGCTTAAGGAATATTTTATTCAGGCTTTATAACCACTCTGAAGGTAGATGCTATGATTTCCAGGAACCAGGTTCTCAGCAGGATCCCATGGTTAGTAGCAGAGCCCTACAGGATTTGAACTCACATCTTTCTGGTTCCATACTGTATATGTGGGTAATTTAGCATAAATGTTTGTGCCAGTTTGAATGTATTATGTCCCCCAGAAAAAGCCATATCCTTTGATGCAGTCCTGTGGGGCAGACATTTTAGTGCTGATTAGATTGGAATTCTTTGAGTGTTTCCATGGAGATGTGCCCCACCCAACTGTAGGTGATAACTCTGATAAGATAATTTCCATGGAGGCATGGCCCTACCCATTCAGGGTGGGCCTTGATCAGTGGGGTCATATAAATGAGCTCACAAGCAGAAGGAACTCAGTGCAGCTGTGAGTCATATTTTGAAGAAGAGCTACAGCCAAGAGGGACACTGAAGAAAGCACAGGAGCTGCAGATGAGAGACAGTTTGAAAACGGCCGTTGAAAGCAGACTCTTGTGCCCGAGAAGCTGAGAGAGGAGATATATCCCACGTGCAACTAAGAGTGACATTTTTGAGGAACTGCAGCCTAGAGAGGAATGTCCTGGGAGAAAGCCATTTTGAAACCAGAACTTTGGAGCAGACACCAGCCACGTGCCTTCCCAACTAACAGAGGTTTTCCAGTCACCATTGGCCATCCTCCAGTGAAGGTACCCCATTGCTGATGTGTTACCTTGGACACTTTATGGCCTTAAGACTGTAACTGTGTAACCAAATAAATCCCCTTTTATAAGAGCCAGTCCGTCTCTGGTGTTTTGCATTCCAGCAGCATTAGCAAACTAGAACAATGTTGTACTAATTGATATAAGTTTTATCCTTTCAAGACCTATAGGGGAGTAAGGGCTGTATACTTTGAGGAGGTCTGGCCTCCTCCATATGGAATAATTATTCCAGAGGTTAAATCACAAAAACCTGTGACAAGTTACAGCAGAGATTTATTTGCCCATGTTTGATATTTCCCTGAAGGTTATTGAGACTTCCATTCCTGACAGGAGAGTGAACAACTTATGTTGATGTACTGCCATCTCTTCCTGTTTACTATTGAATGCTCAGAGGTCTCAGTTCTCTATGTATACCTGAAGGATATTCCACCAGAACAAAGGGACTTTTTAATTTAGATTTTAAAAAGATGATTCAAGATTAAAGTCTCCTATCCAGCCTGGTAGCCCTTCCTCACCTATCTTTCACTCTTTGAAGCTGCCCCTTTGTGGTAGATACTATAGGTTGCTACTTATTATTTCCTTCAGTGTAAGGACCTGCCCCTAGAAATCTGTCACTTCCCAGCCTTCCCTTGAAGCTAGGGCAGGAGCTTGTTCCTCAACTGAATTCAATTAGAGAAGCAGAGGTATTTCTTGGAGGGTTTGGGGAAAGGTTTCTTTTCCTAAATGAGATCGGCAAAGGGAAAATTCCTTCCTGCATTTGGGCATTGTTTTGAGAAAATGTGATGACTAGAACTTTGCTCAGCCTGAGAGTACAAAGGCCAACATGCTAAGGATGGCAGAGTGGGAATATGGAATGACCTTGTGTTGCTAGGGACATCATCGTGGGGAATTGCTGATTATTTTTTCTACATACGAATTTCTATGTGAAAGTAATATTCTTATTGTTTTAGCCACTTTGGTTTGGTAATTTGTTGCTTGCAGTTGATCTTTATGATACAGTATTCTAAATCACCAAAGTATACTTTCTGAAAAGCTCTTTAAATACTGACCTGAACAAAAGGCTTAATCTAAGAACTCTGACTGTCATTGAAATTTGACCTTAAGCTCAATTTAATTTTGTACACCTGGCAATCTTTTTACCTTTTACTGGTATCCTCCTTTCCAGGTAGTCATAATCTCTTTAGGGTCACTGACAATTAAGAGATTGAGAGTGTACCAGGTTAAGGTGTAGGTTGTCCAAGTGAAAAAGAAGTGTTGTGTGATACAGCCCATTCAAAATTGATATGCCGATCCTTCCCTGGTTCCATCTGCATAACAGTTTTAGTTTCCTGCCCGCTAAAACAAATGCACAATGGGTGGACATTAAAAAATAGGAATTTATTGGCTCATGATTTGAGTCTAGGAGAAATCCAGTATCGAGCTGTCAGTAAAGCAATGCTTCCTCTCTGAAGACTATGGCATTCTAGGGTTGGCTGCTGGTGATCCTTGGTCTTTAGCTTCTCTGTCACATGGCAATGCACAATGAAGTGTCCCTTATTTTTTCTTCTGGGTTCCATTGACTTCCAGATTCTGGCCGTTCCTTATGGCTTCTCTTCCATGTTGAATTTCCTTTGCTTATAAAGACATCAGCCCATATTGGATTAAGGCCCACCCTCATTTGGTTTGGGCACTCCTTAACTAATAACATCTTCAGAAATCCTGTTTTCAAATAGGTGCACACTCACAGGACCATGGGTTGGGACCTGCATATACTTTTTGTGGGGGACATGATTCAATCCTCAACAATAACTGATTGTAATATATGTTGAAAAATACTCCTCCTCCTAATATGCAACTACTCCCATAATATCTATGATAGCTCGGGTTTCATCTAGGAAATCAGGAGATTAGTATGTGCATTATTGTGTAAGACCATCTCAGGTGCCATGAAGACATCACGAAGGTTGTGAGCATATTTATAGGAAGGGACAAAGAAAGCATGGAGTTTTAAATCAAGAAGCATAATGATTGGCTTGTAAGGTTAATAATTGGAATGAGATAAAGGATTTCGCATAAGTTAGGCAAGAAAGTCTTGTTCCAAAGCAAACAGATAAGGTGACCTTAAAAAAAAAAACAGCAAAGAGCAGACGTTGTTTATTTCTGTAAACAATGGCAGGAATCAAAGAGGAGTGTGTTGCCAAATTTGTGCTGAAGGTGAAGTGGCTCCCTTGCAGCTTGGGTAATCACAATAAGAGAGAAAGAAGCAAGCTCTGGGTATTTGATAAAACTCAAAAGGCTGTCAGGCCTCTTTCATTCAGGATGGGCCAGCAATCTATGAGGAAAGAACAGGTGGTAGAATATGTCTGGCCTAGTCCATCTGCATGTAAACTTTTGAAGCCTGAGGCCATAAGACAGTTTGTGCAGGGCTGCATAGGACCATTGAGGAATGAAGAATTCTGGAGGGACTCAAAACAAAGCTTCTGAGTGAGGTACTTTCAGTTTAATTGGGTTGAACTAGGGTTTGAGTAATTCTGGTGAAGGGATAGAGTCTGCTGGAGTCCAGGAAGTAGAAGTCTGGTGTAGACTCTGTGACAGTATTCCCTTCCCCAACAAACATTTGTGGATGGGCCTCAGGGCTAGTACTGCACTGGACATTTTGGGGGTGGGTGGGTGGAGGGGTTGGGAGAGATGTTTTTCTGACATCTTTCCCCAATATGAGCCCTTTCTATATATTTACTCCTTCTCCATGGCACTCATGATTGTCTTAGAGAAATTTGTGTTGGGAAAACGTGAGGTTGGGGATATTTCTATAGTTTGAGGGAGAAATATGCCCTCTCATATTCTTTCTGGATCTTGCCCTTTTGGGTAGGTGTGTGTGTGTGTGTACACTTGGGTGCATATGCACTTGTGGTGGAGGGAGGTGCTTTAAGAAAGGTGTGGGGTCTCCAGCAAGGATTCTTGACAAGTAAATGATGGATTGTCAGTTAACAAGAATTGAGGAGAGAATAATGGGGAGAGTGGGATTTGGAACCCTGTGTGGTGTTTGTTCCTTTGAATGTCCATCTTTGGGCTACATAGGAGAAGAGTATTGTTGCACGTTACATGACTTACCAAATATTCCTTTATGCACAAGTGGGAATCTGAACTCTATTGGCTAGAACTCAGCTGTGGAACATGATTAGAAGGATAGTCCAAAGACCAGGAAATCAAGTAGACCGGTGGAATCTGGGGAGTCAGGTAAGTATCCGAGATCAGCAGTGATCTCGTTTAATGCCAGAATCAGCCACCAGTGTCTTCTGTGGTGCAAACAGGGTGAGAACAGGCTAGAACCTACTAGTCTGCAGTCTGGGGAGTCCTATATGTTGCACGGCATATAGTCATGGGTGCTGAGGTACATTCAGAAACTGAAGTAGTTAAAACCAAACAGAGATGGCAAAATCCAGAGGATGGAATAACGTAGCACACATTATCAAAGTTAATGAGTAAATATGACTCAAGGGATTGATTCCATGACAGGAATTAGTTCTTTAAACAGGGACTAAGTAAATATGGATTTGAGGTTAAATCTAAGAATAGGTCCTATGCAGCCAGAAAAGAGCAGAGCTTTGGATGATGGACAGAAAATGCTTATCCTTAGGTATCTGTGCTGTACCTCTACTTCCTGGGCACACAGCTGAATTATAGTTCCCAGATCTCTTGTAGTTAGTTTGGGGCCAGTAGCCCGAGTTCTAGTCAAAAAATGTGGGTGGAAGTGATACGGATCGCTTCCAGGCCTGGCCCATGCTAAGCTCTTGTTCATCTCTTCTCTCTTTCTGCTTTGCAGCAGCCTTGGAAATAATGTTGAAAGTAGTGGCAGTTCAAGAGCTTGGATGTGTGGGCACACCATCATCCACTGCTTTTCACTCTCCGCTCTTCCCCTGACCTCACTGACTCAAAACGGACTGTGGCATGGAAGAAAAATAAAACTTTGTTGTGTTAAGTTACTGAGAATGTTGGGGTTTGGTTATATAAGCCAATGTTACTTATCCTGTAAGAAAAGAGTGTCCAGGGTCTAACCTAATTTTGGTCAAAAGTGTCAATGTGACTGGTATTTTTTCTTTGTTTTCTCCACTTATTTCAAACCCCACAACTCAAACATGTCCAACTGGCTTTTGATAAATGGCAAGTCAGAATTTGTATGCCTGTACTGAGAGCCAAAACACAAGCTCCCTGAGTTTTGGTCCTTAAAGAAATAGTATGCCTTTGATGGGAGAGGGACTTGTAAATTCTGAGGGATTTGGTACTGACTAGAGAAAACATGACAGAACTGAGGTGGCAGATCACATTTACATAAGATTTCATATCTGTGTGGAACTATGTTAGTGAAGAGTTGATGAGACAGAAGGCAGGGAATTTTGTGGGTTTGGAAAAGAACTGCAAGGATAAATGTGTGTAAATGTGTGGATCCTGAGAGATAAGCAGAGAGGATATTTTAAGAGTTAACTTGTTAGATAAAAGGTTAAAAGGAAGCAGAGGACACAGAGAATGGACTAGGAGAGATATTTTGAAGGAAAAAAACAGCTAAAGTTGGTGACCATAACATTAAGGATGTGAGAGAGATGAGTCAAAGACAGCACAAAAGTTTCAAGGCTTGAAGATTTGGAAGAAAGCATGGTAGTGCCATTGGCAGTGACAGCAAATATTTTTGAAGAGGGATCATTTTTGATGGGAAATGAATTTTGTTATGGAAAGGTTGACTTTGCAGTGACTCTGAGACAGCAAGAAATGCCCAGTAGGCAGTTGATAAAGTACTTTATAATCAAGCTGACTTTCCTTTTTCTTTCAAGTACAGTAAGAATTAGGTCTCTGATTAGTAAAGTTTTTCTTGTTTCCCTTTGGTCAAAAGTGAAGTCAATAATTTAACTTCACATGATGTATATCTTATGATGATGGAGATGTTTAATTCCCTCTCCATTTTAGTATTTTCTGTTGTTCTGTTTCCTTTCCCACCATGATAGTTAGGCAGTTCACACTTTGCTCAAACTGCTTATGTATTTATAAAGCATGGCCCTGCTGCTCTTTCATGCCCTAGCTAGTTGCAATTTATTTTCTGCTTTGGCCTTTCTGACTTGGTCTCTGCATGTGTTGAATTGTCTTATACATATCCTTGATCTTTTGCCCTACTCACATTTTGCATGTGATTACATTTCAGAGTTTGTAATCTTCAATCATGCAGTAAACAGTGATGCTGCATTAATTTTAAATTCAAGAGATTGAAAAAAAGGTCAATTTGGAACTAGAGTTTGACTGAATTTCTGTAGGATCCCAGAGTGCCTTAAAAGCTTGCATTTTTTTGCCAAATGATTTGGGATTGACCCTTGTGGCTGGTAATCAGGGAGAGAAATTAATGATTAGGAGGCGATAGCCAAATGAGCTCATCACGTCTGGTCAGTTTTCCATTACCCTTGGACTCCTGAAGCAAGAGAATATCAAGGACTTTTTAGACCAGAAAAACGTGGGTACTTAGGCCTTTCTGGATCCCCAGGTTGTGTCAGGAGAATGTCTTGCCTGAGGAGCTAGTTAATACTCCCACATTTAACTACAAATGGCAGAAAGGTTTGGCAGCAGCTCCCTCATCTCCCTGAACCCATCATTCAGCCAACCACCCTGGCCTTGGTGCCCAATCTTTTTCCTTCTATGTCTTTCACATGCCCAGTGAAGTTCCAGCTGTGCCGTCTGTCACTGAGTGTGGTGACTGTTAGAGAGGTAGAGGAAGTGTCCTCTTGATGGGTGTTTTTGATGTTATTTTTCTGATGTGCCTTCTGTCCACTGATAATGCATGGAATGACTTTTCACTGTCTTAAAGCCTGGTCTCTCTGCTTCTACATGGGAGGTAGGAGTGAATTCTTCCTCCCACCACGTCTCCATTTAAAATCATGTCAAAGAGGGCATAGAGATGAAGGTATTTCCCTTTCCTGCTTCTCAGGCCATTTCCACAGCTGCTGTCACAAACTGGTAAGATTATTGCATTGGATTAATAATAAAGAGATAAAAGTCATTATTAATTCTAATGAACATAGGATGAAATAATATATGTCTGTACTGTGAGCTGAGCAGTACACAGATGAGCAGTGATGTTTTTCAGAGGGCTGTGGATAGAGGGGGCATATCAGAATAAGTAGGGGGAATCTTCAAATGTACCCATCAGGGGACATTTTCTTTGCTTCCCTGGCAATAAACAACAGATAATAATGCTAGAAGTGCATGTGCATATGACCATCATACAAGAGAAAAAATGTTGAGCACCAAGACCTGTGTGATTGATTAGAATAAGATTAGAAATTGTTGTTCAGGTTGAAATTTTTACTGATAGCAGATCAGAAGCCAAATTTGAAAACTAGGCCAACCTTTCTCCTAGAATTCAACGTTACCAATTGTAATGTATTGATAGACTTGTGTTAGGCTGCCTTACACCTGAGGTTTAATAAAATTATAAAATCATCTTTCAATTGTGCATGTGTAGGACAGAAAAGAATATTATTTGTTATGTGGCTCAGTGTCCTCATTTTATGGTTTAGAGTTTAGAGGCCTAGAGATAATGATGGTCTATTATCAGTATTATGTAATGGGAAGAACTTGAATTTGATTTCTTGATTTGCCATTTAACCTTGAGCAAGTTTCTTAAATTTTCTTAGCCTTGTTTCCCTGATTTGTAGAATCAGTGTGATAACACATGTTTAAGTTTGTTGTAGATAGTAAATGAGATAAGTTTCTAAAACAGTGCCAGGCATGTAGTAAGCACTGAACAAATTGGAGCTGCTATTATTTATTATTATATACCCAGAGAAGACCAGTAGGGGACTAGAATCTACACCCAGGTCCCCAAGATACAGCTTTTGTTCTACAATCTATTGTTCTTAAATCAAGTTCCTATTAATAATAACTATCATTCATAGAGACCTTACAGAAATTTCCACGTGAGCTTCTCATGACAAAAATAAGGGGCCAGTATTATAATCCAGTTGAATTGGTTAGGGGATATCGACTCTGAGAGGTTAAAGGGTTTGCTCAATAATGCTTATGAGGAACAGAGCTGTGACTGAATCCAAAACCAGGGCTCACCACCACTCCCTTCCAACCTGCTCCATCTTCATTCCTTTACAAACAAAGTTTTATAGTTCACCATACCATCCACTCCCCAATTAAAGGGGAGTATTGTGCTCCTCAAAAAACCCTCTTTCTTATACCATGTATGTACGTAAGTTTCTGACATGGTAAAGTAACTGGCATTTTGAGTAAATTGAACTCTAGAGGGTACAAAACAAATTTATTATGTCTCATTATTATGTCTCATTATTGTCCTTTCAAACATTGTGAATGTTTCATTCCTGCAACTGGGATGAAATCTCAGTCAGTTTCTGTTATGTTTCCAGGCCCTGTTAAATAATAAAACATCAGCTGGCTGTCTGACTGTGATAGTAACTGGTACTTGACCAGCTCTCTCAATAGAAACAGCTGTAAAACTAGACAAATATGTATGGAGCAACTGTTTACAGGTATTGGAAAATAGGCAGCAAGAGACTGTAATCCCTGGAGAAGGAAAACACATGAGCATCATGATTACTCCAACTTTCTGACTGGAGGCACTTTCCAGATCATTGTGCAGAGAGTTGAAACCCAGATAAAGCATGATAGTCTCACTGAGCTAAGGAAGCAGGGTTTGGGGTTGCTGTGGTGGCTAGAATTTGCAGGGAAGGACACCAGAAAGGAAGGAGCTGGGCAGAAAAGGAGCTCCAGAAATCTTAATAAGATTCCTTTGAATCTTTTGCTAAGTACTAAATTGTATGTATAGGGAGGGAATTTGAAAGTCCTGAGAGTAAACAGTTCTTGGGGGGAACTGTGAGCTACTTTGCGATTTTGGAGATCACAGGGTGCAGGGTTGTGTTAGAGTTCTGATCACCCAGAGTATAGAGACCTTGCAGAACACCCCAGGCATTCATTTGAAAACCCAGAAAGGCCACATGTTAGAGTGGCTACTCTGACCTTAGGAAAAGAAGTAGGAATATGTGACTATAACCAGTAGGAAAAAAAAATAGAAACGGATCCAGATATGACGAGGATGTTGAAATTAGTAGAAAAGAATTTAAACATAATGTGCATTTAATGGTTTAAAGGAAAAGATGGCCATGATTAGTAAACAGATAGGACATCTCAGAGAAATTGAAATTATGAAACAAGAACCAAATGAAGTACTAGAACTGAAAAAATAAAATATATGAAATGGAAAAATCACTGGGTGAGCTTAATAGCAGATTGAATAATGCAGAATATAAGATCGGTGGATTGAATACAGGGCAATGGGAACTATATGAATTGAATCAGAGGAAAAGAACCTGAAAAAAAGAACAGCCTCAGATATCTGTGGAATAGTATTATTCAGTCTAACTTATGTATAATTAGAGGCCCTTAAAGAGAGATAAGAGAGATTAAGGCAGAAAAACACAGAAGAAATAAGTATCAAAGATTTTCAAATTTGATAATTAAGTTTGAGAATAAGACAAAGGTGTTCGCTCTTAATACTTCTTTTCATCATTGTACTAGAGGTAATAGAACTAACAAGTGAATTTTGCAAGGCTGCAAGGTACAAAAACAATTGCATTTCTATATGTAAGCAAGATAGAATTGGAAAATAAAATTAAAAATTAATTCCATTGACAATGGCATCAAAATATAAAATAAATAGGAATACATTTAATGAAAAATATGTAAGACTTCTATACCAAACACCACAAAACATTGTTGAAAGGAATAAAAAAGACCCGAATGCATGGAGAAATATACCATTTGTGGATTGGAAGAGTCAGTATTGTTAAGAAATCTTTTCTTCCCAAATTGATCTATAGATTTTCAATATTGTTAAAAAAAATCTTTTCTTCCAGAATTGATCTATGGAGTCAATAAATTGTCAGTTAAAATCCTGGCAGGGTTTTTACAAAAAGAAAATGACAAACTGATTTATATGGAAATGCAAAAGACAGAATAAGCAAAGCAATTTTAAATAATGAAGAATCAAGATATTGTTATTGGTATAAAGAAGAATCAAGATATTGTTATTGGTATAAAAATAGACAAATAGATCAACAGACTAGAAGGGGAATCCAGAAATTGACCCACATATGTAGGATACAGTATTTTGGTTTTAAAGGTGACTACAGATTCTTAAGATATACCTTCAATCAGTATGTGGTGTCCTCTTGAATCTGGATAGGTTTGTGACTGCTTTGACCAAAAAAATATGGTGAAGGTGAGGCTATATAATTTCTGAGACCAGGCCATAACAGACCATGCATCTTCTGCCAGTTTCTCTTGGGACATTCCCTGTAGAGGAAGCTGGTCACCATGTGAGAAGTTTGACTACTCTGTGCTTGCTGCTTTGGTTGATATCCTCAGCTGAGCTCCCAGGAGACAGCCAGCATTAACTGCCAGTCATGTGAATGAGTCATATTGGGGATCCAGCTTAACTGAGCCTTCAGATTACTGCAGCCTTTGCAATACCTGACTGTATCCACATGAGAAACCCCAAGTGAGAGCTACCTAGCCGAGCCCTTCTTGAATTTCTGACCCCACAAAATAGCAAAAGAAAATGATTGTTCTAAGCCACTAATTTTTGTGGAAAGTTATTATGCATCAGTAGTAATTAGAAAATATGGTCAGTTGATTTTAAATTAAGGCCTCATATAATTCAAAGGGTAAATCTTTTGAACAAATTGCACATAATTCAAAGGAAAGTCTTTTTAACAAATGGCACAGGAACAACTTCATTTCTATATGGAAAAAAAAAATGAACCTTGATCCCTACCTTACACCATACATAAAAAATTAGTTCAGGTTGGAGGAATAGATGTAAATATAAAAACAGAATCCATAGAGCTTCTATATTAACGAGTGTGATGGTTAGGTTCATGCGTCAGCTTAGCCATGTGATGGTGCCCAGGTGTCTGGTCAAGCAAGCACTGGCCTAACCATTACTGCAAGGACATTTGTGGCTGGTTAATAAACCAGAAGGCTGGTTTATTAAATCGTCAGTCAATTGGCTGCAGCTGTGACTGATTACATTTAACAAAGGGTGTGTCTTGCACAACAAGAGAATGCAATCAGCTGGATTTAATCCAATCAGTTGAAGACTTTTAAGCGAGACAGATAGAGGACCTTCACTTCTTCGGCTGACCAATGAAGTGTTTCCTGAGGAGTTCATCAGAGTTACCAGTTTGCTGCCTGAGGAGTTCATCGAACACCTTCATTGGAGTTGCCAGTTTTCTGCCTGCCCTATGGAATTTGGACTTGTGCATCCCCACAGTTGGGTAAGACACTTTTATAAAATCTTTTATTTATATATCTCTTGTTGATTCTGTTTCCCTAGAGAACCCTAACTAATACAACAAGGTAAGCTATATTTTATGCAATGGAATATACTCAGAAATAGGAAAAGAAAAAAACTGATATATGCAACATCATAGATACATCTCAAAAATATCATTCTGAGGAAACTAAGCCAGATATGAAAGAGTACATAGTGAACGGTTCCATCTATATGAAGTTCTAGAACAGGTAAAACTAATCTGTGGTGAAAAAAATTTGAACAGTGGTTGCCGATGCGTGGGGTATGAGATATGGCACTGGTGCCCTCTGTCTCTGTCAGGTTCCCAGTGTTCTCTAATGTGCTGTTGTGTCCACCCTAGAGATAGTCCTGTTGGGGCTGTCTAACTGTGATTGTGATGATGATTTCAACCTTTGGATATACAGTTTTCCATCTCATACTGATTCTCTCTTTTAAGGTTCTTTCATATACACAGGAGGCTATCCTGAGCAGAGTCCACTTTAAGGTAGCGCCAGGTCAGCTTTCTACCTCATGTGGCCCATATCGCATCATAAGAAACACTGACAGATCCTTGTGGCCCACCATCAAAAGAAGAAAAGTTTGCTTCCAGTGCACTGCTTCCAGTGCAGTCTTCTACTGTGTCACCATGGGCTTCAGCTTCCTGCCTTAAATGTTTTCAGTCATGGTTCTGGTACCTGTCTTAGATATGACAGGTATCTAAGGAAAATACAGGTCAAACTCTCTTAGTGGGTCACTGGAAGCCCCTTTCACTTGCCCTCTTCCCCTCCTCCATGATGGAAGAGAAATAATTATGGCACTCCATAGCTTTCTGCTGTAAGTTTGGTCTCCCTTTAGCATTAATCTTTTTATACCCCCAAGATGGCTGATGAGAGATCATAGCAGAATTGATTTTTGATCATTTGCTTTGCAAGTTCTGAAGAGGTGGTCTTGTATTTCACTTTGTACTGTGGGAGCCTTTAGTACCTATTATTTGCTTTCTCCAGTTTTAGACCAAGGCAGAAATAGTCCAATTTTAACATCCTGTTACAGAAAGGGGCATTTCAATGCCCTGGGAGCTGACCTTTAGCTGACATTCTTGGCTTTCCAAAGCAGAGCACTTTTACTAAATTATTGGCTTCAGGAAATCTGTCAGAAGATTCAGTTTATCCACAATTAACTTTAATGTCAAGTGTGACAGCTGATTTTGTGATGCTTTCAGCAGTGAAAATTCTCTTGTCTAACCAGCCTTTTTGCTACCCACAGATAAAAAAAGCTGACTGTCAAAATTTGTAAGCTAGTTCTTTTCTCCTGCTGAAAATTCTGTGTTCTTTCTGTAATTTTATTTTTAAATAAAAGAAATCAATATATGCAATACTATGATGGGATAAGCCTTGGTCTTATTGCTATTAAAGAAAGCAGTAAAAAATTATGGCAATTGTTATTGGATCGGTTGCATCATTTGCAATGATAGATATCTGGGACTAGAGTAAAATAACTTCCTTATTAACCAGTTATGCCAAATGAGATGATTCTTAATAGGAGTAGTAGCTAGCTTGGAAGGAAAATAAATCAGAACTCAAGAGTGTGTAGTGACCATAGTGGTTTCCTTTATGAAGAAAAATCTTACTGGAAAGGTGTATTTCCTTCTTTCATTTTATTGTTTTTTAGATATCTATTTAGTTGCAAAATTCATTTTCATATAAGAACCTGTGACTTCCAGTTTGAAGACGATGATATAAAGTTGACATTTCCACCTTCTTCTTTTGAATTACTCAAAAACAACAAAGAATGAGAAATAGAAATGTAATATGTGGTCTTCAAAGAAAGTGGGAGGTAGTATAATTCCTGAATAACAAAGTAGGTGGAAGTAGTACAATGACAGTGATGATCAAAAAGAGGGATGGGAGAAATTAGAGTGAGAATGCCTGTGAATATAGATTCCATAAGAAAGTGCTTTTCAAAGGTGGGAGACTCATACAGAGGCGCAAAACTAATGTCCTTTCTGGAAATTGGGAACAGGATGCATTGGCCACATGAAAGATTTCCTCTGCTTGGTTTTGCTCTAAGAGGAGAGGAAAGGGTCTAAAAGAGGAATTACATAGGTGGTGCAATTTGGAAGAAGCAGTCTGTCCTTGTGATGGGGGTGGAGCTGAGAGCTCCAGAATTCCTTGCATTTTAAGTATCTCTGCAACTGCCTAACTCAATTGCTGGGGATAAGTTAATTCTCAAAGAGCTCAGGGACACTATCAAGGGACACTAGGAATATCCCTGCCATCCAAGAACTCTCTCCTGGTTCCTCCCCCACATGATCATCATACATGTAATTGGCTCATGAAGCATTCGTCTCATTCAAAAATGACAAATAAAAAGTAAAATTAGCACAGATGCATAAAAAGCTACTACCAGAACGAAAAGAGAAATTTCGGATGAGTAATAATCATCAGAAATACATTGCTACACAGAGGATGAAAATTGTAACCAAATGTTTCACCATTTATTAAAAATATTAATGAGGCAGTTGCTGTAATACAACTGAAGTACAAAGAAGAAGTTTAAGAGCTCAGGGAAGATGTAGTTAGTGTATGAGGAAATGAAATGTGAGCTGGCAGAGTTCAGGAAAAGGTGAAAGCAAATAATAATAATAATAATAATTCCACCACCACCACCACCACCACAGAACTGAAGGCAAAACTATTAGCAGAACAATCGAGTCTAGACATTGATAGAATACAGTAGAGGAACATGATGGAAATGGGACCACTGAATGAAGGCAATGAATTAAAAAGATTAGAGGAAAAAATGATAGACAAGGTGAGTTAACATATGCATTATTTGTGTCCTAGGGAGGAAAAATGGAAATAATGATTCAGAACAAATAGTTGAATCATTTTTTAGATAACAGAGGAATCCTCAGTTGAAAGAGGTTGCTATCTCCCAGGAAAATTTGATCAAAATGATATACAAACTTCATTAAAAAAAAAAAAGATTCCAGTAAAAGTAGCAGTCTAATCTCAGACTTCTCCAAAGAGAGTAGTGTGGAGAAGTGGAAACTCAAGAATTTCTTACCTAGCCAAAATATTTCTGTATTAAGTCAACAGACACTTTTGAACATGTTAGAACATGGGGAATTTTGATCCCATGTATCCTTCTTTTAAAAACTATTAATGGATGAATTTCAGCCAATCAGGAGATATATGGTAAAATACAGAAAATTGATTTGTGGTGATCACTGAATCAATATAATTGCACAAAAACAAATATAGGGAATATGGCTATAGAACACAACACAAATGATATAAACCCCAACAAAGATTGGAAAGGGGTAAAGGGAGAGAAGAATGGCTTATTGGTATCTTGCTGATTTTCTCATCTTTTATAGTTGGAGGTTAAAAGATATTTAAAGCAGAGATCAGGAGCCTGGAAGAGGAGTTGGAAAGGTGGGGTGTGTTCTGACAGTGGAACGGAGAAGCACAGACTTTTATAACCATATTTATTATCATCAGTTATCACTTACTTTGTCTACCTTTGAGTTTTGCCCAGGGGGGTGATTAGGGCTTAAAATGAATGCCTAGTTGTAAGTGTCACTGAATTGGGAGACACCATGTGAAGAGGCAAGGGCATAGGTTCTGGAGAATGATATTCCTGAGTCCAAAATGTAGCTTTGCCATTTACTCTCTGTGTGGCCCAATAACTTCCCCATGCTGTTTCCTCTTTTGGAACTTCATTTTGTATTAATTCATTGAATTTTTTCAAAATCTTGATGTGCTAGGTACTATTATTATTCCTATTTTCCAGATAAATAAACCAAGACATGGAAAAATGAAGTTACTTATTTGAAGCTGTTGGAGAAGATGGGATTATGAACCTAGGCAAACTGTTTTTATGACCTGTGTTTTAACCACTTTGCTATATTGTCTGTCATATGCAGAGGATTAGGGATAACATGTCAAATGTCTCACAGCAACTAGGTGGAAAAGAGTAAATCTATTCTGGAGGAAAGGTGGTAACATTTGTGTTTCAGGTGAAGGGCTGGGGAGGTCAGGTAAATTGTTAATTTTCAAAACACTATGAGAAGGTAAAATTTCAGGAAGAGAGAAGAAACGAGAGTAATGGGCATTCAAGATGAGTAGTTCACCTTTGTCAACAGGAACAATGAGCAGAGGGTTCAGAGCAGATGTCCCTGGCAAGCAAGTGTCAGTTCTGAAGAAAAGTAATTAGTCTTAAAGAAGAGGCTTCTAGAGAGGGAGCCTAGAATACCCTGCGGAATGGCTTTGAAGCTGTTTTGTGGGCATTGAGCAGATTGAAGGACTTCTGTGACTTTCTTTTCTGGAAGTCAAAGGATGCACGGTTAATTCCATCTTTAAAAAGCAAGTTAACTGTCACTGATCTCAAAAAGAAACTTTCAGTACTTCCTCAGTGATCTGAATAGATAAGCATCTCCCTTGTACCAGTAAAAGGAGTGGGCGTTTACATACATATGCACCCTCCCGTGCACATAAACTCTCATATACATACACACATTCACATATGCACATGTGCACATACCTACACACACACACAGTACATACTCATACTCTCTTACACACACATACACACTTAGGCCTTTTTTTTGACGTTGTGGGCCTCCAACTCCACTGCTGTATTTAATTGGCTTCTGTTTGACGTGAAAGCCCACCAATCTGCTCATGATGAAGCTTCCTTCTCTCTATGTGTGAATTCCTCCTTTCAAAGAATGATTGCAAAGTTCTACACAGATTACAGGAGCTAACTGGAAGTGGAGACCAAATATTCAGAAGAAATGAAGTTGCTAAATATGTTGCACCTTGAATGCAAAGGCATATTTTTGGATTTGGAGATGGAAGCTTTTAATCTCACTGTGCCGCAGCCCAGAGCCTAGGTGCCTGCTGGTAGCTGGTAGCATATACTTTGCAGAGAACGAAGACCTTGGACCTCCTATTGCTCTGCCTTCTCTTATCTTTCCAGGACGAAGAGAACCTTGTCCAGTACTGTAAAAGATGAGCTGTTCAGTTTGCCCCACTTACTGCTGCCATCCATCCTCAACCAACCAGCCTCTTTGCAGTTATGGCACTTGATTTTCATAGTCTAAGTAATTTATGCATGTTGCTCAAGCACCACTGTGTCCCTGCAGTTCTTACACTGTTTGCCAAATATATTTATCTTCAGTCATGCTGCTGTGCTGAGCTGGGGAAATAGATGAATTTATAATGCCTGCTTTGTTCCTGGTAGCCTCTCAGCTGCTCTTTGTCTCCCAAAGAAACTAACCTGGCTGGTTTTGCAAAGCCTAAGGGTCTTTTTCCTCATCTGGCCTCCTGAATGGAGTCAAATGGTGTGTAGAGTCCCTCCTGAGTGCTAGCTGAATGCGGCCCTTAGGACCACCCAAAGCTGTCTCCTGCCTCCTATTCTTCTCAGAAGGATGGGTGAGCTCAGGAGGTGGAAGAGTCCTTATAAACTGTCCTGGGCTTCCAGGGCCCATGGTGAGATGCTGCTTTCACTGTAATTACCCTCACATCATTGCTCTGTCCAGCAGGGCTGATTGGCCATTTGGAAAAAATTAGATTCTGAATTTGGAGTTATATGGGCAGGAAATTATGTTCCAACTGGATCATGGGATTGCAGATACTCCCTGTCAACTCTGTACCTCAGTGTTCCTGAGGAAGATGATGTAACTCTCCTGGTGTTATTTCTGGAGTCTGAGTAAGAACAGGCTCTAAGCAAAATGCCATGTGAGTGAAACTGAAATGCCTTAATAAGATGGAGCCAGTGGATACCTGCAAGGCTTAGGAACTTCCAAATGGTCTCTGCAGTTCTTGTCAAGGTTTTTTTTTTTTCAAATAACACTGAATACCTTGTAAGCTTGGGCTAGGCAAGCATGTCCTGTTTTTTATTTTATTATTTTATTATTTCTTTAATAGGCATTATTATTTCTTAATATAGAAACAAAAAGGAAATGAACTAAATTAAGAAAAAATCTTTCAGCCTAGGAGAAGTGCCAGAGGAAAGGGGACATGAGACCAAGATGACTTTTTCTTAGAATTGTTGGCCCCTCTTCTTTTTGGTGGCTGAGGCCCAGATGGCAGGGTCCCATGGACATGCTCTGCTTGTCACTGAGTATCGGCACCAGGAGGGAAAGGATGGTGCTGTCCTTTTCACTCTTGTATCCTGCTAACCTGCAGGTTCTCAATGAATATTTGTTGAAAGAACAATTAAGTGGAATTGCCCTCCACTGAAGAAACCCAGTAGTAGGTTACCTTCCCTCAAAGATCCACATAATCTTATTGGATTTCTGAATCAGCAGGGGAGCAACATCTTCATGTCAGGGAGAAGGAAGGGTGGTGTCCCACTGAATTTATAGCTCTTCACAGTGTTGACGTTTTGGACTGATTTCTCATCCCCACATTGCTCAGAGTCTTAGTCTATTTGAGAGGAGGTGAGAACTCCAAGAAGAAGATGCTAGCTTTCCTGATAAGAGGAGGATTGTGCTGGCTTTAATATGAGTTATTAAATAACAGAGATGAGCCCATATTTATACCCAAATCTCTGTAGCTGTTTACTTTATTGAGATGTAAAAATTAATTCATAAGCTCAGTACTTTGAGTCAAGGCTTATGCAAAGATTTGACTTAGTAAAAAAGGCCTTGGGGGAGGCAGGGCAAGATGGTGGCATAGAGAGGTGCAGAATTTAGTTAGTCCTTTACAGCAACTAATAAACAGCCAGGAACAACTAGTAAATAGTCTGGAACAACTGCTAGGGGACAACCATGACTGTCCATACATCGTACACCGGTCTGGAATGGATGAAATGGCTGAGATTGCAGCATAAAAGCTGTAAGTAAAAACTGTGGAACCAGTGCCCCTCCCCCACCAGCACAGCTGGCTTAGCTGAAAACTTTGCTGTGGGAGAAAGAAGCAGTCCCTGCCGGGAGCAAGGGAATGTAGCTCAACCAGGCTCCAACTGCGATTGTAATTAACAAATGCGGACTGCTGAGTACAAGCTACAAGCACAGATAAACCCCTAACAAGCAGCAAAGTACCCTGAGGTCACTCCCAGTGGAGAGGAGGTGGGGCTGATGGAAAAAAAATGCAGAGGCTTTTGGAGACAGCTGAGCTTAGAATACTGGAAAATGGCTGTGTCCCAAGAACAGGAGTACAGAGGACTGGGTACTGTCTCTGGCCAATAAGCAAAACCAGGGGGCTGGGGCTGGCTCTGAAAAGGGGCTTTTTCTCTTTCTCCTTTTTTTTCTCTCTCACTCTGAGTAGCTCAGTGGAGGAAGCCTCAGTCATTTTCAGTTCTCAGAGTTGACCCAGGCAAGGGTGGAGTTAACAGAGTCAGAGAGGCAAAGGAGTAATTGAAGTGTTGAAGATAACTCCCTAGGGGGTATATCTTCCCTAAGAGGAGGGGGGCGGGCCCAGCTCAAGTGGCTGCCCTCCCTTCAGAACTCAGACCCCAGGGCCTGGGGGAAAACAAATAATCAAACCAGAAACAATTAAAGCTTGGCTTCTGACACCCTCAGTCTCTGGCCAGGACAGGATCTGCTGAAAATTAAAGGGACCACACCTTGTTACACCAGTGGGGTGTGATGGGCTGACAGGCACCACCTGCTGGGCAGGTTAGGAAAAGCACAGCGTCTAGAGGCCTCATGGGAAAGTCTGTCAGTCTTCTAGGACTCACCCTCAGGGAAACCTGATACTGAATACAGCCTCCTCCTGGGTGAGACCTGAGCCAGTTCTGGTCTGGGAAAATCTGATTGCTATAATCAAGGAAACCAGATGCCTAGACAACAGAAAACTACAAATCACACTAGGAAAAATGAAGATACGACCCAGTCAAAGGAATAAACTTACACTTCAACTGAGATACAGGAGTTGAAATAACGAATCTAAAGATCTTCAAATAAGTATGCTAAATCAATTAAAAAACGAATTCAATGAGTTGAGGGAAGATACGGCAAAAGAGATGAAGGATATAAAGAAAACATTGGGTGAACATAAGGTAGAACTCAAAAGTTTGAAAAAACAATTGACAAAACCTATGGAAATGAAGGCACAACACAAGAGATGAAAAATGCAATGGAGACATACAACAGCAGATTTCAAGAGGCAGAAGAAAACATTCATGAACTGGAGAACAGGACACCTGAAATCCTACACACAAAAGAACAGATAGGGAAAAGAAAGGAAAAATATGAGCAACATCTCAGGGAATTGAATGACAACATGAAGCACATGAATGTACATGTCATGGGTGTCCCCGAAGTAGAAGAGAAGGAAAAAGGGGCAGAAGCAATAATGGAGAAAATATTCACTGCAAATTTCCCATCTCTTATGAAAGACATAAAATTCCAGATCCAAGAAGCCCAGCGTACCCTGTTCTAGTTTGCTAATGCTGCTGGAATGCAAAACACCAGAAATGGATTGGCTTTTATAAAAGGGGGTTTATTTGGCTACACAGTTACAGTCTTAAGGCCATAAAATGTCCAAGGTAATGTATCAACAGCCGAGTACTTTCATTGGAGGATGGCCAATGGCGTCTGGAAAACCTCTTTTAGCTGGGGAGGCACGTGGCCGGCATCTGCTCCAAGTTCTGGTATCAAATGACTTTCTCCCAGGACATTCCTCTCTAGGCTTTAGTTTCTCAAAAATGTCACTCTTAGTTGCTCTTGAGGCGTTTGTCCTCTCTTAGCCTCTCTGGAGCAAAAGTCTGCTTTCCAAGGCCATCTCCAAAATGTCTCTGTAAGCTGAAACTCCTCTCTCAGTTCTAGAGCATTCTTCAAAGTGTCCGTCTTGGCTGTAGCCGCTTGCTCCTTCTGTCTGATCTTATATAGTGCTCCAGTAATTTAATTCAGACCCACCCTGAATGGGTGGGGCCAGCACCTCCATGGAAATTATCCAATCAGAGTCATCACCCTCATTGGGTGGGGCACATCTCCATGGAAACACTCAAAGAATTACAGTCTAATCAACATTGATAGGTCTGCCCACACAAGATTACATCAAAGATAATGGTATTTTGGGGGACATAATACATTCAAACTGGCACAATCAACAATTGGTAACTTCATTGGAAGATGGCCAATGGCATCCGGAAAACCTCTGTTAGCTGGGAAGGCATGTGGCCGGTGTCTGCTCCAAGTTCTGGTTTCAAAATGGCTTTCTCCCAGGATGTTCCTCTCTAGGCTTCAGCTCCTCAAAAATGTCACTCTTAGTTGCTCTTGGGGCATTTGTCCTCTCTTAGCTTTTCCAGAGCAAAAGTCTGCTTTCAACGGCCGTCTTCAAACTGTCTCTCATCTGCAGCTACTCTCTCATCTGTGCATTCTTCAAAGTGTCCCTCTTGGCTGTAGCTCCTCTTCAGAATGTCACTCTCAGCTGCACTGAGTTCCTTCTGTTTGTCATCTCATTTATATGGCTCCAGTGATTCAATTTAGACCTACCCTGAATGGGTGGGGTAGCACCTCCATAGAAATTATCCAGTTGGGTGGGGAGCATCTCCACAGAAACACTCAAAGAATTACAATCTAATCAACACTGATAAGTCTGCCCACACAAGATTATATCAAAGATAATGGTGTTTTGGGGGACATAATACATTCAAACTGGTACATACCCCAAACAGAATAGATCTGAATAGGCCTACCCAAGACACTTAATAATCAGATTATCAAATGCCAAAGACAAAGAGAGAATGCTGAAGGCAGCAAGAGAAAAGCAATCCATCACATACAAGGAAAGCTCAGTTAAGACTGTGTGGATTTCTCAGTAGAAACCATGGAGGCAAGAAGAAAGTGGTGTGATATATTTAAGATACAGAAAGAGAAAAACTACCAGGAATCTTTATATCTGGCAGAGCTGTCCTTCAGATATGAGGGAGCATTTAAAATATTCTCTGACAAACAGACAATGAGAGAGTTTGTGAACAAGATACCTGCTCTACAGGAAATACTAAAGGGGGCACTACAGACAGATAGGAAAATACAAGACTGAGAGGTTTGGAACACAATTTTGGGTGATGGTAGCACAATATAATGTAAGTACACTGAACAAAGGTGACTGTGAGTATGGTTGAAAGAGGAAGGTTAGGGGCATGTGAGAGACACTGGAGGGAAAGAGGGAAGATAATAACTGGGATTGTATAAATTAGTGAAACCTAGAGCATTTATCATGATTGTGATAAAATGTACAAATATGGTTTTACATGAGGGAGAACAAATGAATGTCAGCCTTGCAAGGTGTTAAAAATGAAGTGGTATTGGGGAAAAAATACAATCAATGCAAAGTAAACTCTGTAGTTAACAGAAACTTTGTATTATGCTTCCTTTAATGTTGCAAAGGCAATATACGAAAGCTAAATGCCTATAAGGGGGATATAAGGGAGGGGTATGGGACTCTTGGCATTGGTGATGTTGTCTGACTCTTTTATTGTACTTCAGTTAATTCCATCTTTCTTTTTTTCCTTTTTAGCTGTCATTTTTGTTCTTTCTTTTTCCTTTTCTTGTGTCTCTCTACCTTCTTTAACTCTTCCTCCTCCTTTGTGGAAGAAATGCAGATGTCCTTTTATAGATAGTGGTGGTGGTGGTGAATGCATAACTACGTGATTATACAGGGAACCACTGATTGTTTACTTAGGATGGAATGTATGGTGCATGAATAAAACTGTCTTAAAAGAAAAAAAAGGGCCTTGGATTAAGAAAGTGACTTCTCAACATGAATGACATGGGACACGAACCATATGGGATGACTGAAAAGGATTCAGCCTAAAATCGATTGAAAAAATCTTTTTGAAAGTTATAAACAGTTTCATAGTAAGAAGAAACTGTTAAGTGCTATGAAAATCTATTTCATGCCTTCTGAATTTCATATTTTATTATAATGAATCATAAAATATACATATCAAAGATGTGGACTCAGTTATGATCCAATCAACTTTTGGTCATTTTCTGAACACTTGGGTTGAAGAAAACCTTCTAGGTTTCATTAAAAATACAGACACCTGGGCCTCATGGCTGCCTATAAGGTACTAGGTGGGCCAGGCCAGGGGCACTGGACTCCTTACAGAATTTTACCTTGAATTAACTTATCTCTATCATGGTGTAGTGTCTGTTAGTTTTAGGGAAAGTAAAGGAAGTGCTATAATGATTGCATGTGATCTGTCAGAAGTCTTTAAGGCTGACGGCAGGAGAGCAGCTCTTCAGAGAGGTTGGGCTAAGATCCTGAAGAGCATTCCTGGACTCCTGGAGGCACGGTGGGCATGAGGTTCAGGTAGGTGGACTCTGCTGTCTCTCTGGGGATATCATTTTGGAGGAGGGCTGATGGAGCGGAAGCTCCCGTGGCCCCTTTTGCTCTGCAGTTTGGTCTGGGGAAGTCTGTGGATATCAACAGTGGCAGTACCTGGTATTTACTGAGTATCCACTATGTTTTGGGGGTTTATGTTAAGTAGTTTACATATATTGTCACATTTAAAATCTTTAATACAACCCTGTGAATTTAGTAGCAGATTGGAAAACTAAGGGGAGAGAGATTAAGAAACTGGCCCATGGATAGTCAGTAGGAAAGTGAGGCCCTCCTGTGGAGGTGTGGCTGGGAGGGACATGAGCACCCTGCTACAGGAGGAGGAAACCGGAGACAAACCCTACGGCCCTCACTGGCTCTGAGCTTGCCCTGACTGTACATCACAGGCTTGTCTTCCTAGGCCTCTTGCGTGTGTGTGTGCATGTATCCTTGTCATACCTGGTAGTGGTTTTAAGCACGTTTGGACCAATTGAAGATTCACTGTGGGGCCAAGCAGAGTGATGCACAAGTTGAAATAAAGGACTGGTGGGTAATTTCCCTTCTAGTTTGACAACTGTATAAAACTGATTAGTGCTGTCCACTGTAATGCTTGAATAACAGCAATTTGATAATGCCACTTCCTGGCACTTACTTTACAGAGTAGCACTCTTAAAATAATTCCCTGAATCCGACATCATTGTAATCTTTTTTTAAGGCCACATGGGGAAAGCATGTCTCTAAAATAAGAGTCTTTTGAAGTCGGAGACTTGAGGTTGAAGTGGTACCTAGCTTCCTTTGATTTTTAGTCGGCTCCCTAGGTTTTATCCAATAGTGGTTATTTTCTTTGCTCTCTGAAATTTCACCAATTGTGGAGTGGAAGGAGAGGGAATAGCAGGCATGTGCAAAGCAGAAATAACCCTCTTTTAGAAACCATATTATAGTGATTCAGTTTCTCTTCAAACTAGCTAAAACAAATCAGTATACCCAAGATCGTCTGGGTAAAAAAACATAAGAATAACAAGATGAAGAAAAGTTTATTTGTCAGAATTTCTCTTGGGGAGAGCACTATTTTATTTGTTGTGGGGGAAAAAGAAACTTCAATAAGTTGCTTGGGATGGAGAGTGAGACCCAAAGGGCATGCCCAGGTAGTAAATGATAGTCCCTTAACCACAATATATAAGACAAGGAAGGAAATTTGCATAGCTTTTGGAAGGAGCAGTGTGGTAGGTTGAACTGTGTAACCCAATTTAGACATGCTCTTAATCTTAATCCAAGTCCTTGTGGGTATGAACCCATTGTAAATAGGACCTCTTGAAGATAACTATTTTTAAGTAAGGTGTGGCCCAACTGAATGAGGGTGGACATTAATCTGGGTTGCTGGAGGCCTTTATAAGTAGATGAAATTCAGACATATTAGGAGAGAAAGCCACAGGGAGGAGGTGGAAGCTGGAGGTCAGTGGAAGCCAGAACTCATTGGAATCTGGAAGAGGAAGGAGAGGACATCACCATGTATTGGGAAGTCCAAGGAATCCAAGGATTGCTGGCCAGCCAGAATGCTACCCACCCTGTGTGGAAGCAGGCCTTTTCGGCTCTGAAGCTGTGAGCCAATGGATTCATGTTGTTTAAGCCAAAACGAGTTTGTGGTTATTTGTCATAACAGCCTGGAAACTAAGGCACATGGGGATGGGGATGTTGTGGGGAACAGAAGGAATGGAAAGGAACAGGGCAGGTGCAAGGGGTGGGGGTGTGGGGACAATCCAGAGTTGAAAGCTCCAATGGCAGCATGATTGTTGGAGGATTTGGGGGAACAAAAGTGTTTCATGAATTTTGAAGTTAGTTGCTATTAGTGCTCTTTCAACTCCTTCTTCTCAGCTTCTGCCCTTGGTCTCTCAGACAGAGTAATCTTCAGCAAAGTTGACATTTCTCACTGTTTTTTAGGAGGGTGTAAATGGATTCTTTTGAGGAAATTTGAGGAGCTGCTTCTCTGTGTTTGGGCCAAAGCTGGGCAAAGGCAGTGATAGGTGGGGAGTCCTGGGGACAGCTAACGTCTGTGTTACATCCTAGTGGCAAGAGTGACAGCAGTGTTCATGTTTTTGTAATTGAGAATATTGAATTTTGTATTCCAGGTATTTAATTTAATTTCCCCTTGCTTACAATTCTATAATTTCTTTTTTGTGTGGTGTCTCATATGGTTCCCTCCAGGAGATCTAAGGCAGTTGATTACGTTTTGGCAGGTAATGCCATTTATGGGTTATCTCTTGCCCTCTCTAGTGAATTATATGTTTTATGTATTCTAAGCACACATTATGTCTTGGCAAACTGTCAGAACAGTCCCCTATAGTGCAGAGATACCGTATATTCTCCTGGCCCTGGCTGGAATTAGTTCTGAGTTGCAAAAATAAGAAAATAAGATAACTAGAAAGAATAAATTGTTCATGGTGAGTGTAACGAAACGCAAAGGCAGATGGTAATAAAGAACTGTTTGCCCTGCCTCTAAGAAAGCACTAGATAGACTTTTGAAGATAATAACCCTTAACATTTATACAGCTCTTCATATTTTTATACTGCTTCCTGGTAATGAAGAGTCATTAATCAGATATTATCTTCAGGTCATTCAGTGAATTGACTGTTGATTTAGCTGGAATGCTGCGCATAATTCTGGAGACCAGGAACAAACTTGATTCACTTTACACTTCAAAAATTTTAACTTTCTTGTGTTCATCGAGAATTACTGTGGGTATGGGTCATCATTATGGGCGCCATATGTATTTGATGGTATATGAATTAACATTTATATAGAATACTAATTTATAATTTATTGGTTTGGTATTTATAACTGCATTTATGGAGACAAGATTGTGTAGGAAAACTCCCAAGTTGTTAGAACTGATTCAGGAAAAGTCATCACCGAACACCCTCCCCCACACAGGGGTACATTTAGTAACCAGCAAAAACCACATGTCCCTACACATTCTCCCCACTTCAGATTGAACATTGCCGCCTTGGTTGCTTGACCAAATGCTACTAAGAGTATCTGGAATAAATGCCATTTTTACTGCAAGTTTATCTTTAATCTAACCATAAGAGAAATTATACATATAAGACTCTAGTTTATTTGATACTTCTATGTCTGAATATCAAGAAATACTTATTTCCCATTAGTATTTCTACATACCCGTCTTTCAATCAATAATCACAGGTAATTGAGTTCTGAGAGAAGCCATAGATATTTGGAGTTGAATTATTCAGAAATTAATGGAGACTTCTTTGGCTTTGATACTTGAATCTATTTTGATCACTATGACTCTCACTGATTTTTCTACAAATGCTTTGGAACTGGTTAATCTCCCCAGTCAGCCTCTACATTTCCCTATGTCTTATAATCATGCATAGTCTCCTTAGCCAGATGGCTTTAGTTTAAATCCTGCCTCAGCAACTTACTAACTATGTGACTTTGGGCAAGTGACTTAGCTTCTCTGCCTCTTAGTTTATTCATTTGTAAAATGGAGAATAATTTATTTCCTTCCTTCAGTTGTTTGGAGGATTAAATGAGCAAATATTTTTAAAGGACTTAGAATAGTATCTGGCACATAATCATTATTATAGAAGTATCTTTTAAACCTATTTAAAAATTCTTATTTAAAAATATTTTGCTGAGTTGTATATATACACACAGCTAAATCTTTTGTGAATTCACAGTTTAAAATTACATTTTGCAAAAAAATAAAGTTGAAGTTCCTTCACTTTTCACATATATAGGTCTATATCCATATCTCTATTTATAGACACATACTTTGCTATGGGTAAATTTTAAGGAAAAAAAATTGGCTAAATTTAAATTACAAAAATTGCTTTCATGAGCCTGAAGATTGGGTAAAGGATATTTGGGCAGAAAGTGAAGGGCTGATTTGTTTAGCTTGTCATAAGCCACAGCTCGCTGAGGGTTGTGATTGGGGTGTTTGAGGCTGGGAACTTGGAAGGTCTTGGCAAGCTGGACTGTACTGGATTCCTTAGCAATACTCGCACTGTAATTCCAGTGAAGTAAAGGTCACAAAAGCAGCCAGCAGCCAGAATAAAATTTCAATAGGGGAACAGTTTGTTCCAGGAATGTTTAAAAATCCTAAAAGCTCTCAAATTGAACAATTTTCATTATATGAAAATATTTTAAGTGTCATACAATGACCTTTTAAAAGAGTAACTTTTGCCCTCAAACAATTTAAAAATATCAGACTTAAAATTCCTAAAAGATTGCATTTTTTTAAGAATTTTGTTCCTTGGATGTCAAAATATCAGAATATTGATAAGATCCTGTGAATGAGGTCAGGAAAGGAAATGGAAATATACACCACTGATGTTCAAGGCCTGAATCCTTTATAGAAACAGTTGCCTTTGTCTGTATTTCATAAGTTAATACATAACTGGTATTTCTTCTTGAGAATGGCTCCATATTTCCTCTTCATTTAACAGTGTTGATCAAGGTTAGGAGTAGATTCGTATAGGATGATTAGGTTAGGATGGTAAATTACGCTTCAGTAACAGAAGAACAGGGTCTTGGATGGGAAACTGTTCACCCCTTCACCTCCCAGTGGTAACAGATTTCTGTTTTGTATTAGAAACTACATTGTAATGCTTCAGTCTGTTTTCAGCCTAGCAGTATCCTGGAACCAAATAGTTCCCTCTTTACCCTGGGGCAAATGGCTTTTGCTTCTTTTACCCCTTCCTCAGCTTGGCTTCTCCCCCAGAGGTGGACTCCTTTCATTTATGATCCAGGGCAGGCTCGTGGTGGGGGCAGGAAGGACCTGCCCCTTCTCCAGGGATAGAAGACTTTTGCTTCTTCCCTTCCCCAGAGACAGTGAACAGTGTTCCCTGACTCTCCAAGTGTGTGTGGCTTAAGGCTTTTGCTCCCTCTAAGAGGAAGGTCCAATGAAGCGGATGGGGTTTCATGTCTGTAGACTGTGATGGGGCTGTCTCAGGTCTGTGGCCGGCTCCTAGTCTCCCTTGTTAGTGTTCAGTGGAGGCCTGTGGAAGAGAGCTTGTGAGTACACACTCACATTGTGTCTGCGACTCCCAGGGTTCTAAACTGATTGCTGCTGAAAGCCCGTTTGACCTTTAAGAATTCATTAAAATTTTAGCTGTCTTTGTTTTTTTAACCTGCTTTTCTGGTGTCTAATTTTTCCTCCCAGGTTCTGCCAAAGGTGAAGCAGTCATGTGTGCAGTCCTTCCTGGGAGGAGCTTGTCACCTTTATATTTCACCTGGTTCCTTGTAACCTCAGTTCACTGATGGGCTCAAGAAAAGCTAAGGTTTTGTAAATTATCTGAATTTTCTTTTAGGGTGGGAGAGACATTCTCTTACAGCTTTACATATCTTAAACTGAAGCCAGATTAATATTTAAATTCTTACCACAATATAATCTTTTATGCTTCTTTGGACCAGAAGGGAGATGGGAAAATTTCCAGAATTCAGGGGAAAAAGGTGTATTTGACCTAGTCAGAGGAGGGTACTCTTGCTCATCTTATTAATTATGGTGACTCAGTGTGTCCTATGGCCTACCAAGTGTTTAAAACATTTCTCCGTAGCTGGCCGTTTCATGTGGAAAGTAATCACAGACCTTCTCTCTTGTAGTCAAATACCACTTCAGTTAGATCCCCAAACTTTTCTCAGCATCTCCCACCTTGCTCAGCTGCACCTTGTGCTTCACCACATGGAATGAGAACCTCAATTCACACTTCCTGCCTTTTAATCCATAATCTGCCCCTTATTAGCTCTGTGACTTTGGGCTAGTGAATTAATCTCTCCCTGGCAGTTTCCTCATGTGTAAAATTGAGAAGGCAATAGTATTTATGTAACAGGTTTGTCTTGAGACTCCCAGCCTGGTCTAGATTATGTTCCTATTCCTCTGAGAACCTCACCTGCAAAGGCTGAATATATAAAAAACTAACGTTCAGCTCAGGTTCAGGTTGGTAGTCACCTTTACCTTCACCCTTCTTAAAATGAGCTTTTGTAAGCAAGTAAAAAAATACTCCATTTGGGATAGTGGGCAGTGCTTCTCATCCCCTAAGGAAGGTGGTGATGGTACCATTTCCTGAGTTCTAAAATGTATCCCATCAATCCCAAGTCTTCTCCTCTTTTATTATTGATAGCTTGTAATCTTGTTATTTCCACTAAACCAATCTGTTAAGACCAAACAAATTGAATTAGCGTTCTGGGTATCTATGGAGTTTTGAAGATATCTGTTAGTTCTTTGGCTAGGGTATGCTCTGAAAGCCATTTATTCATCAAAAAACATTGATGGAGTACCTATTGCATGTCAGAAATTGCTCTCAACAGATGTTATCATGGTGGCCTTGCCTTTGTCTTTTAAACTACTTGAATAGGAGAATGGATTCAATAGACTATGAAATACACTGACAAATGGAGAGGTATCAGCAGTGAATCACATTATTGTGTCATTCTATCATATTTCCTCTTCTGTTCACAATAGGAATCATCAAGCTGGATATTGATGGTTTTGGTGCTTTTCATGTTAGCATTACAGTTGAGGGAAAAATAAAAAAGTCTTCTGAGATGACTTATAAAATGCAAGTTACTCATTTCTGTTTTATGTCAGTTATAATTATTTTTTACTTGAATGCTCATAAATAGTTCAATTATGTTTTTAAAGAATTGCAAGCTACAAAATTACAGCTAAATCTGTATTATTAGAACTCTTGTGTAGTTAAATGTTCTGGTTTATTGAGTTTCCTTGTTATAATGAAATATTACATTGAAAACTCTTGTTTCAACCTTTATGCTCAAAATCTCTCAGATTCATTTTTCTTCCCTAGTATATGGATTAGAATTGAAATAACTTTTTGTTGTCTTATTTTATATGACTCTAAGAATTTTGTTAACATTGTAGCTTAAATTTTAGTTATTGTTTTAGAATACTGAAAATTGAGACCGAATTTGAATTAAACAAATAGTGACTTTAGGATTTACCTGAGAAGAAAAAAGGCAATGTGATTTAGTGCAGCATGCATTAAATTTTGGACCTAGGAGACCTAGACAGAAATTTCTGCTCACCATTTACCATCTGTGTAATCATGGGAAATTTATTTCATCTTTCTAAGTTGCCTCATTTTCTTCATCTTAAAGTATAAACAGGAATATGTGCCTTAAAAGACTGTGGTGAACAAAAGAGATATTGTGGATGGTGGTCCTGACATACAGCATGTGTTCAGTTACTGAGTCTGGACTTGTTCTTGCTTCCCCTGTCCGTTGGCTTATTTTGTTATTAATTACTTGTAAAAATCGAGGGTGGCCTTATGATTTAAGAAGGTAAATTGATCACATTTAGTTTTGCTCTTGTCCTCACTGAAGTGATAGTAAATAGATTAAAAAACAAACAAACAAACAAACATCACAAGGACAAATAGAATATAAGAAGAGACATCAGAGGAGTGGACATTTTAACAATTTTTTTGACAGAAATAAGGTGGAGAAGGATAATAGACTGAGAGGGGTAGAGGAAGCCATAGCCTGAAATGTATTCAGGAACATACATTTCTTAAAGAAATATAATTATTCCCCCTAAATTGAGAGAGGCTTAGGCTTTTGAAAATTGGGGAGAGTGGAGAGTATGTGGCTGAAAATCAGAAAGCAAGGCGGTCATCTCCTCTCTTCTCCCCCCACCCTGACAATCAGAATAACTGCTCTGGATTTCTCCTGCCTGGTTAGGAGACCAAATGTTCCTTCCCTAGGAAAACTGGATCACAGAAGCATGGGGCATGGAAATTTAGCAGAGGATAGACAGCATTGGGCATGGGGCTAAAAACAGAAGAAATTAACTAAAAATCCGTGTCAACTGCCTCCCTCCCTTGCCCTGAAGCCCCAAATTCCAAACACCAGCAGTGCAGCTGCTGTGCATGTTGACTCCAATGCACCTGTTTAACACTGGGAGCCAGCATTCACATTATAGTGCTGGATGTTTATCTTGACAGTTTTCAGCAGTTCACAGTAAAATGCCTAATTTTGCCAAACTCAGGTTAATATGACAATTTTCCAGCAGATGAATATGAAGTATCTTGAGGAAGATGTGCCTTTTTCTAAATCACAAAAATGTACATAATGGCTGGTGACCATAGTCTGCCACCAAGTGCTTCTGAAATCTCCCTGCTGCCTGCACCACATGACAGCATGCACACATAGAAGACTGGAGAGTTTGTCTCCGTAACTGCTGGGTTGAGCAAAAACATAGCCAATCCCTGACCTAATCACTCTAAAATGAAACCATGCGCAAATGCACAGAGCTTCCAATCACATATGAACATATAGTCAATGATCACGACATATGTGAAGAAGACTTCAGATATAAAAGAGGGACCTAAATAAGAAAACAGAGAAAAGCAAATGGGAATCAATTAGAGATAACGCACAAAACAGAAGAAAACAGGAACAACAACCACAAACCTCAAAATAGTATTCAGGGAGATATGAGAATGTACTACAATTATAAAATATGAACAATACATAGAAAAGGATTAATGCAGGCAAAAGAAATGAATGTTGGAAATTAAAATTAAAAAATTCAGGATAAGGGGTACAATATAAGTTAACGCAGTCTCCTAGAAAGTAGGACACAAAGGAGGAGAGGAAAGATAAAATACCTATGAGAATGAATTCAAGAGGTCCAACATGGTAGGTGTGGTGGCTTGGAGCTGTGTACCCCAGAACAACATGTTCTTAAACTTAATCCATTTCTGTGGGTACAAACCCTTGTAAACAGGACCTTGTGATGAGGTTACTTCAGTTAAGGGGTGACCCACTTGAAGCAGGATACATCTTAATCCTATTACTGAAAGCCTTTTAGGGAAGGCCACAGAGAGAGAGGGAAAGCCAACAGGAGCAGCCAGAAGCTGGAAGTCATCAGAACAGGGATGCAAAAAGAGAGGCTGCCATGTACATTGCCATGTGACAGAAAACTCAGGGACCAAGCATTGCTGGCAGCCAGCCCCAGATCACTGCAGTCTTCTGGGAGAAAGCATCGCCTTGATGATGCCTTATTTTGAGCTGCCTTCTACCCTCAAAACCATGAGCCAATAAATTTCCATTGTTTAGGCAACCCATTGCCTGGTATTTGTTTTGGCATTTAGGAAGCTAAAACATTGAGCAGAAGAGCCCCAGAAAGACAAAGTAGGGAAAATAAAGTGGTAATTTGGAGTAATGAAAAAAAACAAACATTTTGTGCTTCGAGAGGGCCCAAAAGGCCCGAACAAGTGCTTAGAGTAAGGATTTAAAATAAAATCACACCAAGGAGCTTAAGGGAGTTTTAAAGTGTGAGTGAGAAAAAGAAAATGCTAAAACAAGTCGAATAGAAAAGATTATTTGAATACATTGGATATTTTAGCTACTACCCTTGGATGCTAGAAGGCAGTGGAACAAAGCCTTCACAATTCTGGGAAAAATAATCTTTAACTTAGAATTTTCCCATCAGCCCCAAACCATTACTAAGATATTAGGGAGAATATAGACATTTTTTTGTAGAGGTAAGCTCTAAAATTTAAGACCCAGCCAATTTCCAAGGAAACTATTTGGGATGTGCCTCGGAAAAATATAGAATAAACAAACAAACAAAAGAGAGGAATAGAAAGGATTCAGAAAACAAGAGTTCAAGCCAGAAGAGTTATGCAAATACCGGGATGGCAACTGTGCTTCAAACTTAGAGATCCAAAGGCTTGATTAAAAGGTTAAAGAATCCTGAGATGGGTCTTCAAGGAAAAGGGTCACAGTACAATAGCAGATGTGTTCATGTTGTTGGACAGAATTAATGATGTGTAAAAAAGATGGAGGGAGATGGAGAGAAGAAAAAAGCAAGGCAAAAAAACAAAAAAACAAAAAAACACAAAAAACTCCAAAAACATAGAGAAAGCCCTACAAGATATGTAAAATATTCAGACTACAATGCTTGATTATTAGTTAAAAATATTTACATAGTTAATGGTGATTTTTCAATTTAACTAAAATAATTATATATTAATTTGATAGGATAGGGAGAGAAAGCTGTGGGGTAGTGGATAGAGTAAGAGAACTAATCACCATCAGTCATGACCAGCGTCAATAGTAGATGATGTCTAAAATTGCTAAATCAAAAATTACTAAGAAAGCCATATTATTTGGAAATATAGAGTTACTCACAGAAGAAATTGCTTTTGTTCTGCACACTTGATTAAGGAATGACAGAATAGAAAGTATTGGTTATCATTATAAATTCACTACTATTGGATATTTGTTTCACCATGTGCATGAGTTAGCCTGATAAAATTAAGGGAAAGTTCGGGGTAGACGAGATTTACTTATACTTGGGTTTTATTTAACCAAAGTTTTTTGTTCTTTAATCAATTAAAAATTCTGTGATTTAGTTAAGGGCACATAAATATGCACATGTATGTGTGTGTATGTGTGTGTCTGTGTGCATATATGAATGTATTTTTATGTATAATTTTATGGTCTTTGATAAAATATGAATAATTATATGCTGGGTTGTCCACACAAATTAGATTGGGGATGGGAAATGGAGTGTAGAGAAGAAAGAAAAGAGAAGCAATATTTTTCTAACAATCCTATCTTTTAAAATTGCATAACTTTTAAAATGGTAAGCTACTGTAATCACCTATAAATATATAGATTTAGAAAATTTAGGGAAATATTAATCTTTTTGTGTGCCTTGTTGAAATACATTTAATTCTTGTTGATTAGCATTATGCACAAATCTCTCTCTGCATCATCTCAGAAATTATCAGATTTACACTATTCTATACAGAGAATAAGGATTACCTTCATTGTTCTATTTCTACTTTCATTCAAATTGATCACAGTTATTTTATGCAACCAAATTCATTGTTTTCCAAGGGTTTGAGAAAAAATATAAAGCCTGTTGTACCGGTTTGTATATATTATATCCCCCAGAAAAAGCCATGTTCTTTGATACAGTCTTGTTGGGGGCAGACGTATTAGTGTTTGGATTAGGTTGTTTCCATGGAGATACGCTCCACCCAACTGTGGGTGATAACTCTGATAAGATAGTTTCTGTGGAGGTGTGGCTCCGCACATTCAGTGTGGGCATTGATTAGTTTGCTGGAGTACTGTGTAAGCTCAGACAGAAGGAGTGAGCTTGCTGCAGCCCTGAGGGACACTTTGAAGAATGCACGGGAGCTGAGAGAGGGGCTGAAATGCAACCTAGAAACAAGCAGATGCCAGCCATGTGCCTTCCCAGCTAACACGTTTTCTGGATGCCATTGGCCAGCTTCTGTGAAGGTATCCAATTGTTGATGTGCTACCTTGGACACTTTATGGCCTTAAGACTGTAACTGTGTAACCAAATAAACCCCCTTTATAACAGCTGATCCATTTCTGGTAGTTTGCATCCTGGCAACATTAGCAAACTAGAACAATCCCCTTTATAAAAGCTAATTCATTTCTGGTGTTTTGCAAAAGGGCAGCATTGGCAAACTGGAACAACTGTATATTCATGCTACTTCACTGAATTATTACAAGTAATTTTACTTTTTGGGTAGTGTTAAGAGGGAGAGATGGGCTCCTGCCCTTTATTCTTATTTTCTGTTTTTACAGAAGACAGTATTAGGAAATGAGCTTTGTTTGCAACAGATTATGTCTAGTTTCTCTGCCCTTTAGGTTTCTTTTATTAAGGACAGAATCACTTGAAAATAAACTTCTCTTTTATATTGTTTATCTGGTACCTATGTTTTCTGGATGCTTACTCTGAAGTAGGTATTATTTCCTCCTTTTTTTTTTTCTTTTTTTTTAGATTAAGAAGTTGTGGCTAAGCAGAGGTTAATAATTTGTCTAAAGTCAAAGCCTTAAGTAGTGTTTTAGTTTCCTAGGCTGCTTAAAGCAGATATCATGAAACGCGTTGACTTTAACAATGGGAATTTATTCGCTTACAGTTTGAGGCCAAGGGAATGTCTAAATCAAGACATCATCAGGGTGTTATTTTCTTCCCGAAGACTGGCTACCAGCAATCCTCGGCTCCTCTGTCATATGGCAAAGCACATGGAGGCATCTGCTGGTCTCTTCCTTCTCTTCCAGATTTTGTTGTTTACAGCTTCTTGCTTACATGACTTTTATTTCTCTCTCTCTTTTCATTCCATTTAGAAAGACTCCAGTAAGAGGATTAAGACCCATCCTGAATGAGGTGGGTCATACTTTTAACTGAAGTAGCCTCATCACAAGTTCCTGTTTACAATGAGTTTACACCACAGGAATGGATTAGATTTGAGAACATGTTTTTCTGGGGCACATACAGCGTCAAACCATCACACTGCAGCCTCTGGTCCCCAAACAGACATGTTCTTTTCACATGCAGAATACATTAATTCCATCACATTATCTCCAAAGCCTTAACTCATTTCAGAAGCAATGCTAAGTGCAGCGTCTCAACAAAATCGGTTATGGACGTGGTCTGTCCTTTGGTACAATTCTCCTGTGTCTGTGGACCTATGAAACTTAGAGAACAAATTATCTGTTTCCAGTGTACAAAGGAGTGACAGGCATAGGATAAGCATTCCCATTCCTGTAGGTTGAAATTAGAAGGAAAACAAGGGTCATAGGCCCCAGACAATTCTGAAACCATGCAGGGTATGCTTCTTTAGATTTCACGGTCTGAGTCATCTATGAAATGATGTTGATGTTTTGTCTTCTGGGCCTGATGGAGTGACAGCCCCACTCTTTCCAAGTGCTTATGCAATGTCCATGCTCTCCCTGAACACTGGGGTGAAGGCTCCACCCTCCAAGAACACTGGAGTAATAGCCAGACTCCCTGAAATTCTTGGCGAATAAACTCCGTCATCTAAGAAAACTGGGGGAGGGGGACCAGACTGTCTGCAATCCCTGGGGAAGAGGCTCCAACCTGTGAGAACACTGGGATGGTTGTACTCTTCCTGAACAACATGGTGGGAGGCCTATCCCCTCCAAGCTCTGTGGGAGACTCACCCTTTTCACACACATGGGTGTGCCCACTTTCTTGGCCTGAGAAAATGTCTTTGGTCCAGACCTCAGCTTCCATGGTTCTGTGCTTGAAGTGATTTTTCCTTCAATCTGTCCCTTTTCTGTCTCCTTCAGTCCAGGCTGGCAGTGGTACCATTCATACAGATCTCACAAAAAACTTGGTTTTGATGTAGTACATAGGGTTCCAAACCATTAGACAAAAGAACTTTCCACAGATCCTTTCTGGATAACTGCATTTCCAATTCTGACTTGCACTGAAATTATGAATGGTTCCATGTTTAGTTAAACTCTCACATGGAGTACTATTCTCTGGGGACCCACTTTCCAGAAGCTTGGAATTTTCCAAACCAACAATTTCTGGTTTCTTTGTACCCAGGAGTTCAGTTCTCAGCTTATCCTTTGTTAGGACTAAGGTCAGTTAGAATAAAGGGTAATGGATGATATGGATAGTGTTTTTAAAGCTTCAACTTCTGTTTGAGACCAAAGGAAGAGATGTTTATTAGGTGCAAAATCCATATTTTTTGTAAACACACTATATCATTTAACTTATAAGGTTTGTTTATTCAAACAACATAATTACATGGAACATTGAATAGGGTGTGAAATCTGGTTGGTTTGTATAGGTTAGTATGAAGCCTCAATATATTCAGAGTAATTTGGGCAGAGAATAGATGTATTTGCAAAGCCCCCTTGAGGGACTGGGGGAAAATTTGGGAATATTAAATTTCCCCATCTGTGGAATTAATGATACTCTTACAAGCATTGGGGACTACCATTTTAGAAAGGTGAGCCCTTGATCTTGGGGCTTGCCCTTATGAAGTTTGTTACTGCAATGGAGAGGCTAAGCCTACTTAGAATTGTGCCTAAGAGTCACCCCCAGAGAACCTCTTCTATTGCTCAGATGTGGCCTCTCTCTCTAAGCCAACTCTGTAGGTGCTCACTGCCCTCCCCACTACATGGGACATGACTCCCAGGAGTATAAATCTCCCTGGCAATGTGGGACATGATTTGTGGGGGTGAGCTTGGCCCTGGCATCATGGGATTGAGAAAGCCTTATTGGACCAAAGGGGGAAGAGAAAGGAAACAAAGTTTCAGTGGCTGAGAGATCTCATATAGAGTCAAAAGGTCATTCTGGAGGTTATTCTTAGGTATTATATAGATATCCCTTTTTAGTTTTTAGTTTATTGGAATAGCTAGAAGGAAATACCTGAAACTGTTGAACTGCAACTCAATAGCCTTTATTCTTGAAGGTGAGTGTGTAACTATACAGTTTATATGGTGTGTGACTGTGTGATTGTGAAAAACTTTGTGGCTCCCACTCCCTTTATACAGTGTATGGACAGATGAATAGAAAAAATGAGGGCAAAAAGTGAATCAATAATAGGGAGAGATGGGGGTTATGGGAAGTGTTGGGTGTTCTTTTTTACTTCAACTTTTATTCTTATTCTTTTTTGTGTGTGGTAATGAAATTGTTCAAAAATTGATTGTGATGGATACACAACTATATAATGATACTGTGAACAATTGATTGTACACCATGGATGATTGTATGGTATATGAATATATCTCAGTAAAATTGAATTAAAAAAAAAAGAAGTACCTTTAGCTTCCATGCTTCTACCAACAATCTCTTCAAAGCAATCTAGGTCTTTTCTATCAAGCACCATACAGTTCTTCCAGCCTCTACCTATTAGCGAATTCCAAAGCCGTTTCCACATTTTTGGTATTTGCAATAGCAGCACCCTGCTCACCCGGGACCAAAATCTGTATTTTAGTTTCTTAGGCTGCATAAAGCAGATGTCATGAAATGGGTTAACTTTAACAATGGGAATTTATTAGCTTACTGTTTGAGGCCAAGAAAATGTCCTAATCAAGGCAACATTAAAGCAGTATTTTCTTCCTGAAGACTGGCTGCCAGAAATCCTTGACTCCTCTGCTGCATAGCAAAGTGTATGGTGGCGTTTGCTAGTCTCTCCTTTTTCTTCTGGGTTTCGTTGCTTTCAGCGTCTTGCTTCCATGACTTTTGTCTCTCTCCCTCTGTATTCATTCTGTTTATAAAGACTCCAGTAAGAGGATTAAGACCCATCCTGAATGAGGTGGGTGTGATGGTTTGGTTCATGTGTCAGCTTGGCCAGGTGATGATACCCAGGTATCTGGTCAAGCAAGCACTGGCCTAACCATTACTGCAAGGACATTTGTGGCTGGTTAATAAATCAGAAGGCTGGTTTATTAAATCATCAGTCAATTGGCTGCAGCTGTGACTGATTACATCAATGAAGGGCGTGTCTTCCACAATGAGAGAATGTGATCAACTGGATTTAATCCAATCATTGAAGACTTTTAAGTGAGACAGATGGAGGACCTTCACTTCTTCGGCTGACCAGCGAAGCATTTCCTGAGGAGTTCATTGAAGTTGCCAGTTTGTTGCCCGAGGAGTTCATTGAACACATTCATCGGAGTTGCCAGTTTGCTGCTTGAGGAGTTCATTGAACATCTTCATTGGAGTTGCCAGTTTGCTGTCTGCCCTATGGAATTTGGACTCGTGCATACCCACAGTTGCGTGAGACACTTTTATAAGTCTTATATTTATAAATATCTCTTGTTGATTCTGTTTCCCTAGAGAACTCTAATTAATATAGTGGGTCACACTTTAACTGAAGTAGCCTCATCACAATTCTTGCTTACAATGGATTTACACCTATAGGAAAGGATAAAATTTAAGAACATGTTTTCTGGGGCACATACAGCTTCAAACCACTGCAAGTGGCAAAGTAAGAATCAAATACAGAAGGTGTTTTTTTTTTTTTTTTTTTTTTTAATGCTATACTGCAGTGGAGGGCTGCATATAAAGATTGGAGTGGTGACCCCTGATATAATTTTGTTCTGGAGTGTGCGTGTCTTCAAACATCATTCCTGAGTCCTTTTCTCATTTGCCAAACACCTATATGTATATTTAGTACCACCAAAGAGAGATTGGTCTCTGGAGATATTCTGTGCAGTAGACAGTTACCTGGCCTTGCCTTAATGCTTTCAGATCCTTTGGGTATACTTTGCTGAGCTTATTTGAGAAAGATGGATTAGAAAAGGTCCCTGGCACTGCTTTGTGTACTCAGACTAGGCATGTAATTTGCTAGCACATAGAAACAATACATCAAGGTTATATTGAGGCATAAACAAAAACAATAAAATTTGCCTTCATTGGCTGGGATTGCAGCCAGGTGTTGTGTGGGGACATGAACTTTTCTGAGATGGAAAAGGTTGACGTGCTTATTTATAAATCTCTTATTCATCTAGCCCTGTCCTGGGAACATAATAGGTCTATTCGTTGATATAGCTGTACTCAATAAACATGTATTGCTTGATTGATGAATAAAAGAGATGTTTTACTTTGTCACAATAAAGAAAACCACTGTAGGCTTTGAAAGTGAAGTTTCACATTCTAAGCAGGTAGCCACCGTTGCATGAAAAATCACCATGTGATTGTGTTCTGAACCGAGACTTAGAGGGTTGAGACATTTACTGGAGGTCACACAGGGCATCAGTGATGGAACCAGGGCTTGTAGCTAGTGTTCTGGTGAGGTCTCGAAGATAGTGAGCTAAAAGAGGGGTAAAAGATTCCTGCTCTGTTTATTCTTACTCCAGTTCTCCTCTTCATCCTGAAGATGGGAGGAGCAAGGGCCCCCATGCCCAGATCACAGTGGGATAGAACTCAGCACATTTACACAGTGTATGGATTTCCCTTTATTGAAAGGTGTTATGTAAATTCAAGGATTTTGTAAACTTCTTTAGCTTGCTAAGTCATAATGAATTCCTATGCTATGTTGCCCTATTTGGTTTTAGCTAAAAAAATGGTACTTTCATCACCACTTATTCTGCCTGCCCATTGCCCACTATAAATGAAGTTAGCCAGCTGATCCCCTGGTATTCATCCTAAATCATCTTCTCGGTTAGTTTCACACCTTTGTTATCCTTAATCCTTTTTGAATAGTATCTCACTCTGCTGCTTTCTGGACTGAATGGAATTTCTCGCTCTTTTCTCTGTAGATTTTGTTTGGCCAACTGGACTTTTTTCACTCTTGTTAGATTTCCTTATTAACTGGCTCTTCCACTTCCTAAATTGTTTTTGTGGTTTATTTTGAACAATTTCCAATGTTTGACTTATTTATGGTTAGGAACTTTTCAGAACCAAATACAGTATTTTCCAGAGTTATATGAATGGGGCAAAGGGGAAAACCTAAGGTGTGCCCTTCATTTCTGTCTTCTTCCTTGGGGACAAAACGTTTCTTGATTTGTCAACATCCTTATCTTAATCATAATAATGTCGATGTACTGGGTATACATTGTTCCTGACATTGTGCTAAATACTTTAATGTCTGATTTAATCCTCACAGCCACTCCAAGATTCTGACATGATTTCTCCTGATTTACAGATTAGAAAACTGAGAACTGGTGAAGTTGAACCTACTCACTACTAGTAAGAAGTGGGCCTTGATATGAATCCAAATGAATCTAATTCCAAAACCATGCTGCAAACCACAGCCCTGTGCTGCTGTATGGTCATTTTCTTTGTCCCCCAAGCCCTACTTGCTGATTTTATATTTTGAAGATTATGTTCTCTGTCTAATATGCTGACTTCATTTTTTAATAGGATGAAATGCATTGTTATTCTTTTCCCACATTCCATTACATTTCTAAAACTTCAAGCATTTTCTGCTCTCACCACTGCTCACTTCTCTAATTTAGATATATTTTGGTCACTAGTAAAGATACAGAATCAGACCATTATTATTTGTTTATGTCTCTGAGGAAGAGTCCAGGTCAGAACAACTTCTCTGAAGCTTGTGATTCAGGAAGATGTGTATCTAGCTCTTAGGGCAAGAATTTGCTGTGTCTGCATCTCCTTTGAGTTATAATTTGGTTAAAAAATTATTTTGACTGAAGTGAGGAGGAATAAACAAAGATTCTTTACACGCTTTGAGATAGTGTTTTGGAAAGCCTTCTAGAAAAGAAAGGACCCTGTAAATGTTCTCTCTTTCATTTTGGTTATGTGACGGACGTAACATAAGCCTTTATTATTAGTTAATAAAGAAAATCTTATACTTTACATCTCACCATAGTCTACAAAGCTCTTTCATATGTATTATTGCATTTGATTCTCACAGCACTCTCTAGATACAGGCAGGACAGGTATTATTCTCATTTTCAAGATGAGAAAATGTACTTGTAGGGATAACATGTTTTGCTTAATGTCATATAGACAATAACTGGAAATTGGATAGACTCTGGATATTGTGGTTTCTAAACCATCCAGTTAATTTTCAGAAATGAATGCAATTTAATAGTAAAAATTAACATTTATATTGTGAGCTTAATCTTATAATCCTCATAACCACATTATAAAGTAGATTTTAAAATTTCTGTTTCACAAAACCATTGCCAGAGACTTAAACAGGATGATTTAGAGGGTTGAATAAATTGCCCAAGGTCACATGGAATGTAATAATAGGATTTGAACCCATTGTAGAACACATATTCTTCACCGTTTTACTGTACCTCTTCCCCAAAGCAAGCATTTGTTAATAGGAAGATAAAACCATGGAATAGTTTAATAACTAATGATGCACCAGGAAGGTCAATCTCAGCTTGGAATCAAAACTGGGCATTGAATTAGATAGGTGAATGGAGGAGGACTAGAGTGTGAATTAAAAGGCAGAGACACTTACCATATTTCTTTAACATTGAAAGTTTAGTTGGGTGTAAATGGTCTCTAGTTCACATCGTTTAAATGCTCTCTAGTATCATCCAGCATTTAAAGAATTTACTTATGTTCTTATTAACTTGTGTACCCACAGGCTTTCCTCCTTTTTAGCATTTGTTTAGGTACTCGGGTTAGACTTGAAGAATTGAAATCTTTGAGTGATGACAGCTCTGAGCTGTTAGGTGACAGCTCTTAGGCTTTGACAGACAATCCAGTTGGTGTAACAGTGATCAGACTCTTGAGAAGTTAAAATTACCTTCAAGTCACAATGAGATATAATGGGGGAAGTTAGAAAAAAAAATTGCCTGGCAATATTTTTTTCTTTCACTTTATTGTTACATGTACTGATCATATTTTTTCCACAGTTAAATCTTAGAGATAAGCATTTTTCCTTTTCAGAAAGCAAGGCAGGGTTAAGAACTTTATCTGAATGCTTTTATACTAAGCAAATTCTTTTGGATTCATTTTTAAAAAATAAATATAGATCCCTTATTTAAGAGAGATGCTTGATGTAGAAAACCTTAACATACTATTGATTTATGGACTGCTCACTATAATACTCAGATTGGAGGATGTTGGAAAATTTTTTTTCTAAAAAAAAATCCTTTCCATGGAAACAATCCAAATGCCCATCAACAGATGAATGGATAAACAAAATGTGGTATATAAGTACGATGGACTATTATACAGCAGTAAGAAGAAATGAGGTCCTGAAACATGTGACAACATGGATGAATCTTGACATAATGCTGAGTGAAATAAGTCAGACACAAAAGGACAGATACTGTATAATTTCACTAATATGAACTAACTAGAGTATGTAAACTCAGAGTTGTAAAATGTAGAATGTAGGATACCTAGAAATAGAAGCTAGAGAAGGGGGAGTGGTAACCTAGTAAGTTCAGAATGGATAACGAGGCTGAACTTAGAATGTTTGGAAATAGATTATGGGGTGAGAGGGTAGCTCATTATTGGAAATATAAGGATTAGTACTGAATTGTAGGTGAATTTGGTTGAAAGGGGTTGTTAGAGTCATGTATGTCACTGATTAACACTACAAACTTAAATAAGGTCTTGCATGAACTAGTCCAAATGTACGACACTGGTACAAAGAGTTAATAATAGAGTGGTATGTGGGGAAAAATACCTGTTGCAATCTACAGACTATAGTTAATGGTAATGCCTTAAAATTCTTTCATCAACAGTAACTAGTGTACCACACCAATAATAGGGGTCACTAATAGGGGGAGATAAGGGATAAGGGGTGCTTTGGCTTTCTTTTTGTGTGTCTATCTGATAATTTTCTTTTTGGAGCAATGAAAATGGTCTAAAATTGAGTGTGGTGATGATTGTACAACTAAGTGATGATACTGTGAGATGTTGATCGTATACTTTGGATGGAATATATGATAAATGAATATATCTCAATAAAATCTGCAAAAAAAATACTGCCTTAGCTTTAAAATGAATGTAAACCTTAGAAATATTCAGGGTCTTTATTTGAAAAGAGGAAAGATAATCAATTCACTGAGAAGTGTTTGTGTTCAAATATTAATTTCTGAATTATGTTTACTGTTATGTGTACCATCTAATAGTCAGAGTAACTTTTCAGTTTTCTGATATAACTAATCTTAAATAATTTATTCATCTATAGATCAAGCAAGCATCAAGCTTATTTACCAGGATATTGAGAAAAACCTGTTGTCTTTTCATTTGCAGCATATGTTAAAACCGAAAGTGAAGTGGAATAAGTGATTAATTTGTACTGCATGTAATTATGTAGTTAAAAAGTCTAACATTGAGAAGGGGATATATGAAATTATTTCTCTTTAAATTTTTAATGAGTTAACTTTTATGATGTTTGGTAATTCCTATTGGTTGTCCTAACAACCTCCTTTCTATGAATGTGTTGTTGAAGAACCCCTTGGTTTGATTGAACATGCCTAATTGTTTCTGGCAATCAACTTCAACATAGCCTGCTTAGCACATTTTTGTACTTGAAGAATTTGTCATCCATCACTGCGGAGTGATGGATTTTCTGTGTCTGCATTTTGATTCAGGCTGCTTGTATTTTATCAGTGATTAGCAGTTGAAAAAATAAAAAGCAATTCTAGATGTTTTCTTTAGTTCATGGCAAAACTGGAACCATATTCTGATATTTCCTTGGGACCCCTTTTCTGATGTATATTTTTTCTTGTTTTTCTTTCTATTATATAGCTTTTTTGCTAGTTTTTTAATGCATAGCTAATTCAAGGTCACATTTAGAGTTTACTGGGAATCTAATATATGAATCTCTGATTTTCTAGGATTATTCCTGGAATTCAGTTGATATGGTGACCTTAGTATTTTCTTAGGAAGGATTAGGAGAAAAATAATTGGGACTTTTGCCAAAACCCTGGATTACCTGGGATTACTACTATATGGGATTTGAAATACTGGGGGAATGTTTTAGGGACTATGAGTGCTCACCCCAAACTGAGTTAGTGCCATGCAAGCGGCACTGGATAGTGATTCCAAGTGGGACTCATCATGGTATTGATCAGAGTTTGTGTATTAACTGTGTGACCTTGGGCATGGTGATTGCTTAATCTTTTAATCTTTGGTCTCCTCATCTATAAATTGGGAATAATAGTAATAATATTTACCTGCTAAAGAATGTTGTAGGAATTGAAAGATCTAGCAACATGCTTAGATGTAGTAGTTATTGAAGAACTAGTACCCGTGTTAATGTCATAGTTACTAAAGGGGCAGAGGGGACAACAGGCAAGAATGAAAGCATCATCTAAAACTTTATGCCTCCTTTACTGAGGACCCACTGCTCCAGGGACTGTATTAGGCAGCTGAACATGTATACGTGAATCAAGGACAGAAAGGAAATTCAGCCCAATGGTAATCAATGGGTGGTAGTATTAGAAGTAATTTTTGTTTCTTTTTTATACTTTTCTGTACTTTTCACACTTTATTCCATAAGTGTGTCACTTTTAGAATTCTAAAATTTGTCTTTAAAAAAATGATGTAAAACTATGTGCACTTTATAATTTTGCTCCTTGTTAATACTGTTCATGGAACCCTTGAATTGAGCTCTCTAGGGAGATTTTGCAGGCTAACAGTTGCCATTAATACTACAATAGGGTCTGAAATGGGAGTTGCCTTCAGGAAATTGGGGGCCTAGTTTAAGAATCCAACCTGGGCTTTGAGCTCAAGCTATTTCTCTAAGCATGTAGTTTGAGGAAAGTTGGTGCATCTCTCTGAGTCTCTGTTTCCTGATCTATAAAATGAGAGTGACAGTGCCTCCTTTGCAAGTTACTATGAGGATTAAATCCAGTGCGAGTTCCTTTGTAGTGCATTTAAGACAAAGTATGACCCATAAAGTGTTCACATAAATAGTAAATATTATTATTAATTGAAAGATTATAGACATCAACTTCCTCAGTTACTGGTGAGGAAACTGAAGCACCTGGAAGTGATATGACTTTTCTGAGATCATCTAAGTAGTGAGTGACACAGCCTGGACTAGAAGTCATATTGACTGACGTCAGTACAGTGTTCTTTACAATGGACAGGGATTTCCAAAATTTAAGTTGTTGAGTAAAATCTTCACAATTGTTTTCACTATGTCTATATACTGTCTTAAACTATTATTTGCTTAAGATTTTTCTTTATGTTTACTCCCTTTTTTACTTACATAAATTTGTTTGGAAACTGTACATCATTATTTTAACTATAAGTTCAATATCACATGTCTTAAAGAAAAATGAAATCAATAAAATAAAACAGTTTTATTACATTTGAATCAGATACTATTAGAAGCAAGTTAAGTACCAAAAAGATAATAGATTTGGAGAGAAGTTTTTTGAGCTAGAGAGCTTCATAAACATGAAAGAGTTGGTGCCCTAGTAGTGAGAAATGAGAGAGCAGAAAGATGATGTTATGGCAAGACACTGGTCATTTTCACTTTCGGGTTTCAGAAATGGATCAGAATAGGTGATGATAATATACAAGGGATGGTCGTGGGAGCTCACACAGAACCAGAGTAGGATGCCATTTCTTTTTCAGAAAGATCTGAAACCATTATATGCTACTCATCTGATTTTTTAAAAGGATCTTGGTGCTTAAGAACCTGCCTAATTTCTTTATTCTAAATGATTCCTCAGCCATCCATCCCGCTTTCATGTTGTCTCTCACATTTTAAGATAGTTTTATACCAGTTGTTGCGGTTACTCTTACGCTAATACGTTGAATATGAGTTTTGTAGCAAGGGAGCAATCCATTTTCTATGACAGGTTGTAATGAAGTGAGAGGGTTAATCTATCAAATGCACTTCTGGTAGGAGTGATGGTGGTGCAACATACACATCAGTCAAACAGACAAAAATGACCTTTTGCATGATGGTTAAGGATGTCACTAATGTGACCACATGAAGAACAGATGGTGTGAGGCGTGTTGGAAGGAAACGTGCCCACCAGAGGTGAAGCCTCTAGAGTTTACTACAACAATGTGTGAATAATTGTTCTTTGTCTCAGTCAATATTTTAGGGAGATAATTAGTGAAAGTACTTACATGAGAATAACACTATTTTTCTAGAAATTAGGAAGAAATAGAGAACATCACTCATATAACTAAGAAACTGGGAGGGAAACCCCTTCTCCTTCCTTTTAAAATCTTTCTTTTCTTTCTAATTCTTTCCCTTCAATTCTCTTCCTTACTTTTCCTATATTTATTTCTCATTTTATATTTTTTCTCTCTGACAGATCATCCTTTAATTTTTCCAAGTACCTTAGATGTGGTACCTCCTAATTTCATCTTTTTATTGTCTCAGAAAGATCTAAAAATGAGATGTTTTCACTTTGGAAAAATAAAAACTGAGAGAGAGTGTAATAATTAAAGCCTCTGAAATATGTGGATAGAATAGGGATACAGGTTACCTCCAAAATCTAAAATAGCAAGAATAAGTTTATCCTTCAAAGCATAAAAATAGCAGCTATAAGATAAAGAAAAGGCAAAAAAATGGCTGACATTTAAGTGATATAACCTGAGATTTTTCAAGAATCTTCCAAATTATAAATATTAATGAAGAATAAAATCTCTTACCTAAAGTTCAAGAATATATACTGAACTAGGAGGCGGGGCAAGATGGCAGAGTGGTGAGGAGCAGAATTTCGTCTCTCCCCTAGAGCAGCTGGCAATTACCCAAGAACTATATGAAACAGTGTTTTCGAGGTCTCCAGTAACCAGTCACACATTGGACACAAGTTTGGAATTGGAGGAAAAGCTGAGATCGCAGCGAACATTGTAAGTTCCCCAGACCAGGGGTCTGGCGCCCCTCCCCACCCAGACCTCACAGACTGTCTTGCTGCTGGCTCCCTGAAGGGGGGGGCGGGAACCAAAACACAGCAATCTGCGGAGGGCAAGAAGGGAGGCTCAACCCAGCCTCAACTGCAGAATTAATTAACAAATTAATTAACTAACTTTGGGAGCTGGGGTGCTAAAGAAGGGCTGGGCTCCAAGAAGTGGGGGCACGTAAAAGCCGGCACCCATTCCCAGACTCCAAAAAAGCCATTTTTTTTTTTTCCCTTACAGTTTGTCCCTTCTGGCTTCTCACTGATCTCTTATCTTTTTGCATTTCAATAGCCCCCGGCAGGGGTGGAACTGAAGCAGTTGGAGAGTAATTATCAGACAATAGCCCAAAGCATATCTTTAAATGCTCTATTCTGACACTGACAAAACTTCCAGGCTGGGGAAAGACTTAAAAGAGACCCTTTTTTTTTTCCTTTTTTCTTTTTCTTGATTTCTTTTCTATTTGTTTTTCTTTTTCTTTTTTTTTTTTTTTAAATCTAAAAGTAGTATATGTGGTTATTTTCTATCGGAAAGCCCAGGTTGAGGGACTAGGCTGGGCTTGAGGGGAGACAGAGTACCCACAGTGTCTTTGAATTCTGTATTCACTACTGAAGGCCTCCAGCCCCGTCTTTAATTGGCAACTCCGGCTGACCAAGGAATCTACCTGGAGAGGCCCCAAAGAGGAGAGAGGAGAAGGGAATAGTGCCCCTGAGACACAACTGGAGTTCTGAGGATTGGGAGAGTGGAGGGAGGTCCAGCTCAACTGGCAGTCCTCCTTCTGGGAACTCAGACCCCAGGGGCTGGAATTCAGATTCCGGCTTCAGTCAGCCACGTCCCCAACAGGATCAGAGTCACCAGGAGAACTAAAGTCTCCACACCTCCTTACACTGGTGGGGGAGCTGTGGGCTGGCCAGTGCCACCTGCTGGACAAGAGAGGAAAAGCACCAATTCTAAAGGCCTCATAGGAGGGTCTCATTCTCAGGAAAACTCCATACCCTCCCAATGAGACCTGGGCCTCACTAGACTGGGAAAATCTGACTAGGGTCGACCATATCTGAGGAGACCCACTCACAAAAAGGTTACATAGAGGCAGAGCAAGAAACAGAAAAAACAAGAGGGGAAAAATTCTGATCAACTAAACAGAACCTAAGTTAGAGGTCTAGAATAAGTTGAACTGAATAACAGAGGCCAGAAAACAAAGCCAACCAACAAGAAAACCACTAGGTAAAAGACAGAAAACAAGCTCCAAAATAAACTAATCAAGAGAATCAGATGCCTAGACAACTTAAGATAACAAGCCATACCAGGAAACACGAAAACATGGACCAGACAAAGGGACAAACTAATAGCTCAGCTGAGACACAGGAGTGGAGGCAACTAATGCTAAATAAATTTGAAGAAATGAAGGAAGATATAGCAAAAGAGCTGAAGGATATAAAGAAGACACTGGCTGACCATAAAGAAGAATTCATAAACTTAAAAAAACAAATGGCAGAACTCATGGGAATGAAGGCCACAATCGAGATGAAAAACACAATGGAGGGACACAACAGTATATTTGAACAGGCAGAAGAAAGGATCAGTGAACTGGAAGACAGGTCATTCAAATTCATACAAACAAAAGAACAGATGGTGAAAAAAATGGAAAAATATGAGCAGGGTCTTAGGGAGCTGAGCGACAACATGAAACGCACAAATATACGTGTTATGGGTATCCCAGAAGGAGAAGAGAGGGGAAAAGGGGCAGAAAGAGTAATAGAAGACATGTTCACTGAAAATTTCCCAACTCTTATAAAAGACAGAAAATTAGACATTCAAGAAGTACAATGTACCCCAAATAGAATAGATCCCAATAGACCTACTCCAAGACACTTACTGGTCAGATTGTCCAATGTCAAAGACAAAGAGAGGATTCTGAAAGCAGCAAGAGAAAAGCAATCCATCACATACAAGGGAAAGTCAATAAGACTATGTGCAGATTTCTCTGCAGAAACCATGGAGGCAAGAAGACAGTGGCATGATATATTTAAGATACTGAAAGAGAAAAACTGCCAACCAAGAATCCTATATCCAGCAAAACTTTCCTTCAAAAATGAGTGAGAGATTAAAACATTTTCAGACAAACAGACACTGAGAGAGTTTGTGAATAAGAGACCGGCACTATAAGAAATACTAAAGGGAGTGCTACAGGCTGATAGGAAAAGACAGGAGAGAGAGTTGGAGAAGAGTGCAGAAATGAAGATTATCAGGAAAGGTAAAAGGAGAGGAAAAAATAAGATATGACATATAAATTCCAAAAAACAAAATGGTAGTAGAAAGTACTGCCCTTACAGTAATAACACTAAATGTAAATGGATTAAACTCCCCAATAAAAAGACACAGACTGGCAGAATGGATTAAAAAACAGGACCCATCTATATGCTGTCTACAGGAAACTCACTTTAGACACAAGGACAAACATAGACTGAAAGTGAAAGGTTGGAAAAAGATATTTCATACAAACAACAACCAGAAAAAAGCGGGAGTAGCTATATTAATATCAGACAAGTTAGACTTCAAAAGTGAAACAATTAAAAGAGACAAAGAAGGACACTATATATTAATAAAAGGGTCAATTCATCAAGAAAACATAACAGTCATAAATATTTATGCACCAAACCAGAATGCCCCAAAATTCATGATGCAAACACTGCGATCACTGAAAGGAGAAATAGATACCTCTACAATAATAGTTGGAGACTTCAATACACCACTCTCATCAATGGATAGAACATCTAGACAGAGGATCACTACAGAAACAGAGATGTTGAATTGTATGATAAATGAACTAGACTTGACAGACATCTATAGAACACTACATCCAACAACAGCGGGATACACTTTTTTCTCAAGTGCTCATGGAACATTCTCTAGGATAGACCACATGTTGGGTCACAAAGCAAGTCTCAACAAATTTAAAAATATTGATATTATACAAAACACTTTCTCAGACCACAATGGAATGAAGTTGGAAATAAATAAAAGGCAGAAGGTCATAAAATTCACAAACATATGGAGGCTAAACAACACCCTCTTAGAAAACCAGTGGGTAAAGGAAGAAATTACAAGAGAAATTAGTAAATACCTCGAGGCAAATGACAATGAAAACACAACTTATCAAAACTTACGGGATGCAGCAAAGGTGGTGCTGAGAGGGAAATTTATTGCCCTAAATGCCTATATTAAAAGAGAAGAGAGAGCAAAAATTGAAGAGTTAACTGCTCACGTGGAGGAATTAGAGAAAGAACAGCAAACTAACCCCAAAGCAAGCAGAAGGGAAGAAATAACAAAGATTAGAGCAGAAATAAATGCAATTAAGAACAGGAAAACAATAGAGAGAATCAACAAAACCAGAAGTTGGTTCTTTGAGAAAATCAATAAAATCGATGGACCACTGGCTAGGCTAACAAAAAAAAAAAAAAGAGCAGATGCAAATAAATGCAATCAGAAATGGGAAAGGAAATATAATGACTGACCCTGCAGGAATTAAGGAGATAATGAGAAGATACTATGAGCAACTATATGCTAATAAACTAGACAACTTAGGTGAAATGGACAACTTCCTAGAAAAGCATAAACAACCAACATTAACTCAAGAAGAAATAGATGACCTCAACAAACCAATCACAAGTAAAGAGATTGAGTCAGTCATCAAAAAGCTCCCAAAAAGGAAAAGCCCAGGACCAGATGGTTTCACATGTGAATTCTACCAAGCATTCAAGAACGAATTAGTACCAATCCTGCTCAGTCTCTTAAAAAAAATTTAAGAAGAGGGAAAGCTACCTAACTCTTTCTATGAAGCCATCATCACCCTAATACCAAAACCAGGCAAAGATACTACAAAAAAAGAAAATTATAGACCAATTTCTTTAATGAATATAGACGCAAAAATCCTCAACAAAATATTCGCAGATCGAATCCAGCAGCACATTAAAAGAATTATACACCATGACCAGGTGGGATTTATTCCAGGTATGCAAGGCTGGTTCAACACAAGAAAATCAATTAATGTAATACACCACATCAATAAATCAAAGCAGAAGAACCACATGATCATCTCAATTGATGCAGAAAAGGCATTTGACAAAATTCAACATCCTTTCCTGATGAAAACACTTCAAAGGATAGGAATAGAAGGGAACTTTTTCAATATGATAAAGGCAATATATGAAAAACCCACAGCTAACATCACACTCAATGGGGAGAGACTGAAAGCTTTTCCTCTAAGATCAGGAACGAGACAGGGATGCCCACTATCACCATTGCTATTCAACATTGTGCTGGAAGTTCTAGCTAGAGCAATTAGGCAAGAAAAAGAAATAAAAGGCATCCAAATTGGAGAGGAAGAAGTAAAACTTTCACTATTTGCAGATGACATGATTCTATATGTAGGAAATCCAGAAAAATCTACAGCAAAGCTACTAGAACTAGTCAATGAATACAGCAAAGTAGCAGGCTACAAGTTCAACACGCAAAAATCTGTAGTGTTCCTATATGCAAGTAATGTGCAACAAGAGGAGGAAATCAAGAAAAAAATCCCATTTACAATAGCAACCAAAAGAATCAAGTATTTAGGAATAAACTTAACCAAGGACGCAAAAGACCTTTACATAGAAAACTATAAGAAACTGCTAAAAGAAATTGAACAAGACCTGAAAAAATGGAAGAACATACCATGTTCATGGATTGGAAGATTAAATATAGTTAAGATGGCAATTTTACCTAAACTGATTTACAGATTCAATGCAATACCAATTCAAATCCCAACAACTTACTTTACAGAAATAGAAAAACCAATAACTAAATTTATTTGGAAGGGTAAGGTGCCCCGAATAGCCAAAAATGTCTTGAGAAAGAGGAGTGAAGTGGGAGGTCTCACACTACCTGACTTTGAAGCATATTACAAAGCTACAGTGCTCAAAACAGCATGGTACTGGCATAAGGACAGATATACTGATCAATGGAATCAAATTGAGTGTTCAGAAGTAGACCCTCACATCTATGGACAACTGATCTTTGATAAGGCAGTGAAGCTGAAGCAACTGGGAAAGAGCAGCCTGTTCAATAAATGGTGTTTGGAGAACTGGATATCCATTTCCAAAAGAATGAAAGAGGATGTCCATCTCACACCTTATACCAAAATTAACTCAAAGTGGATCAGAGACCTAAACATTAGCACCAAGACCATAAAACTCTTAGAAGAAAATGTAGGGCAATATCTTAAAGATCTTGTGAAAGGAGGTGGTTTCTTAGACCTCACACCCAAGGCACGAGCAGCCAAAGAACAAATAGACAAATGGGATCTCCTCAAAATTAAGCACTTTTGTACGTCAAAGGACTTTGTCAGAAAAGTCAAAAGGCAACCTACACAATGGGAGATGATATTTGGAAACCACATATCAGATAAGGGTTTAATATCCCGAATATATAAAGGAATCCTGCATCTCAATAACAGAAAGACAAACAATCCAATTAAAAAATGGGCAGAAGACATGAACAGACATTTTTCTGAAGAGGAAATACAAATGGCTCAAAAGCATATGAAAAAATGCTCAACTTCACTGGCTATTAAGGAAATGCAAATCAAAACCACAATGAGATATCATCTCACACCTACCAGAATAGCCATTATCCAAAAAACAGAAAATGACAAGTGCTGGAGAGGATGTGGAGAAAGAGGCACACTTATTCATTGTTGGTGGGAATGTAGAATGGTGCAACCACTCTGGAAGACAGTGTGGAGATTCCTCAGGAAGCTAAATATAGATTTGCCATATGACCCAGCTATTCCATTGCTGGGTATATACTCAGAGGAACTGAAACTTAAGACACAAACAGACATTTGTAAACCAATGTTTATTGCAGCATTATTCACAATTGCCAAGAGATGGAAACAGCCCAAATGTCCATCAAAGGACGAGTGGATAAACAAACTGTGGTATATACACATGATGGAATATTATGCAGCTGTAAGACAGAACAAAGACACGGATCATGTAATAATGTGGATGAACCTTGAGGACATTATGTTGAGTGAAGTTAGCCAGAAACAAAAGGACAGATTCTGTATGGTCTCACTAATATGAACAGACATTAATGAACAAACTTTGGGAGTTAAAAGCTGACAACACAGGCGACCAGGAGATAGAAAGAGAGCAGGGATCAGCCATTTGATGCTGAAGGACTACAGAATGTTTAGGATGGATTGCATAGATCCAGAAATAGATAGCATAATACTGTGTGATGGTAGCACGGTTTTGTAAGTACACTGAACAAAGATGTCTGTGAGTAAAGCTGAAAGAGGTGGGATAGGAGAATGTATGACACCAGAGGTAAAGATAGATGATAAAGACTGGGACTGTATAACGTGGCAAAAACTGGAGTGGCCAATGACTGTTACTAAATATACAAATATAAAAATGTTTTTGCATGTGGGAAAGCAAATGAATGTCAACCATATAGAAATTTGAAAAAAGGATGGTATTCAGGAAAAAACATAATCAAAGCAAACTGGAGTCTATGGTCAACAGTAACATTGTAATATACCTCCATTAAATGTAACAAAGACAATATGCCAATGCTAAATGTATATGAGAAGGGGATATAGGGGAGTAATATGGGATTCTTGGTAGTGGTGTTATTTGCTGTCCTTAGTAGTATATTGTATTGTATGACATGTTATTTTTCTTTTTATCATTTTTTCTTATTGCTAAAAAAAAAAAAAACAATTTTTCTTGTACTATTCAGTATGTTCAAATGCTGATTGTGGTGATAAATGTACAACTTTATGATGATACCATAAACAACTGATTGTACACTGTGGATAAATGTATGGTATGTGAATATAACTCTATAAAATTGTAGGAAAATATATATATAGGAGTAAAAGTGTTGGAGAAAACATGGTGAGAGGGATGATGCCTCACCAATATAGACTAACTACAATGTGTAAACTCGGAATTGAATCTTAGAACATAGCCTAACGTGGACACAATAATTGTAATAGTCCCTAGATTGTAAGCTCTTACAGCAGTTAACTCTATCGCTGAATTGTAAGGCCTATCTCTAAACTTTGAGATGCTGATCCCCTAGCATATGTTGTCACAAACATTGGGACTGGCGGTTTGATATGCTGAGCCCTCGGGCATGGGACTTGCCCTTATGAAGCTCATTACCACAAAGGAGAGTCTAAAGTTGTATGTAATGGTGCCTAAGAGTCTCCCCCTGAGTACCTCTTTGTTGCTCAGATGTGGCCCTCTCTCTCTCTAACTGAGCCATCTCGACAGGTGAACTCGCTGCCCTCCCCCCTACGTGGGACCCAACTCCCAGGGGTGTAAATCTCCCTGGCAACGCAGAGTATGACTCCCGGGGATGAATGTGGACCTGGCATTGTGGGACTGAGAGTATCTTCTTGACCAAAAGGTGGATGCAAAATGAGACGAAATAGTTTCAGTGGCTGAGAGATTCCAAATGGAGTCGAGAAGTCACTCTGGTGGACATTCTTATGCACTATATAGATAACACCTCTTAGGCTTTAATGTATTGGAATAGCTAGAAGTAAATACTTGAAACTACCAAGCTCCAACCCAGCAGTCTGGACTCCTGAAGACAATTATGTAATAATGTAGATTACAAGGGGTGACAGTGTGATTGTGAAGACCTTGTGGATCACACCCCCTTTAGTGTATGGATGAGTGGAGGAATGGGGATAAAAACTAAAGGACAAATGGGGTGGGATGGGGGGATGATTTGGGTGTTTTTTTTCACTTTTATTTTTTATTCTTGTTCTGGTTCTTTCTGATGTAAGGAAAATGTTCAGAGATAGATTGTGGTGATGAACGCATAACTATGTTATCATACCGTGGACAGTGGATTGTATATCATGGATGATTGTATGGTGTGTGACTGTATTTCAATAAAACTGAATTTAATAAAAAAAAAAGATTAAGCCATCAAAAAAAAAAAAAGAATATATGCTGAACTATATATACATTTACTTCAGAGTCTCAATAAATCCATACATTATAAAACTGAAGTGAAACTCAAGAGGAGGTGGAAAGGTGTTTAACTCCTGGTGTCAGAATGAGCAATTTGATCAATATGTGTTGGGGTGGGGGGCAAGAAAACTGTACATACGTTTCTGTGGAGCACTTGATGGTGAAGACATTAGTGAAGCTATTCAAACAACCTTTGCTATAATTTTTATCTATTTCTTAATGAGTAATCTTCCACTGTCTGGAACACTAGCCAGAATATTTTCATGAATTGCTTTTCCCCCCTTTCTCTATAAAAGATAGGGATTTATTCACTTCATGGCTATGAGCTACTGCTCCCCTAATGTTCTTTATTTTATCCCAGAATTCTAAATTGAGCCTATGAACCATTACTTTCTTACTTAAAATTCTTTTAATAGCAGTATCATTTGGCTTTCTTTTCAGCACTACTTTTCCCAAGGTAACAAGTTTTTTCTTTTGTTTTCTTTTGCTTTTAATAACCTCCAGAATTACTACCTTGTTGCTTCTAGTAGATTTTCCAGTCCACACATCTTTGTATCCTCTGGGTTTGTAGGATAATGACAGTTACACGAATCTAAATTTCTCCACATATTCTTCCACAAACCCTTAAGATCAACAATGAGTAGAAATAAAATTATACTTAACCCTCATTTTCAGTACTTCTTGGGGACAGAAAATACCATCAAAGTCGAATTACCTTTAAGTAGAAAAATAAACACCAAATCCTTACAGACCTACCAGTAGAGCTCCAGTGTGACTGCAAACCAGTGTGTGCACACAGGAGGGAGTCAGAAGAGACTGTATAAATGTGTGAAGGGAACAGAGTACACAGATAAAGTACAAAATCACTGAAAGAGAAAGTCTAATTTTAATGCTAAAATACTGAATATAGGTCTAGGACTTGGTAGTTTACAGAACTGGCTACAGGGAAAGGGTTTGAAAGTGAATAGTACCATGCGTGATGGTTTCAGAAAATTGTTGTTTCTGGGAAAGGAGATATACATAGAGAAGGGATAGTACCCCTTGGAGATGCAGCAGAGAAAGGAAAGAAGGAAATAAGGGGGAAATTAAGGATTCTGCAGAAGGGAAGTAGACACAAGATGCACCAGCCCTTCTTCTTCCTTAATCGCCTCCACTACTACTAATATCCATTTTTATAGTCCTAAGGAGAAAAAATATATGATTATCTTCATAGATGTTTAAAATGCTTTCATTTGAAATATAAAATCCTACTAGTATCTTAATGAAGGAAAATAGAGGCATTTCCACTAAAACAGGAACAAGGTAAAGATGCTCACAGTCTTCACTACTGTTTACCATTGTACTTATGGTGACAGGAATGCAGTTAGACAGGAGAAATCGATTAGAGATGTAGAATTGAAAAAGAGAAATAGAACAATCTGTGTTAGTTTTTCAGCTACTAAAGCAGGTACCATACAATGGGTTGGCTTAACAATAGGAATTTATTGGCTTAAGGTTTTGAGGCTAGGAGCAGTCCAAAATAGAGGCATCAGCAAGGTGGTGTTTTCTCCTTGAAGACTGTGGCATTGTGGGACTGGCAGCTGGCAATCCTTTGGTCCTTTGCCTTTCTGTCACATGGCAATGCATGTAGTAGCATCTTCTTCCTTTCCTAAGTTCTGTTCACTTCAGCTACTTTCCTTGGCTTTTTCTCTGTGGCCTTCTCTATAAGTTCTCCCATAGAAATAGGATTAAGACCCATCTTCATTCAGTTGGCCACACCTTAATTGAAGTAACCTCACCCAAAGGGCCTTTTTACAATGGAAGGGATTAAGGATTAAGAACATGTTTTCCTGGAGTACAAAATTCAATTTGCCACAGTCAGTCTCTTTTTGCAGATAACATCATAGTATACCTGGAAAACTAGACCAGCATCAATGATAAATCTAAACCAAACAAAAGAATTTAGAAAAGTAGTAGGATATAAAATTAATATGCAAAAATCAATAGTGAATGTTTACACTATTATGGATTGGATTATGTGTCCTAACAAGTTTAACTCCTAATCCCTGGTCCTGTGAATGTGAACTTATTTTTAAATATTATCTTTGAAGATGTTATTAATTAAGATGAGGCCAAACTGGATGACTATGTGTCCTAATTCAATATGACTGGTGTCCATTTAAGGAAAGGAAATTTGGGCACACTAAGACACACACACACATACACACACACACAGAAAGAGAGAAAGAGAGAGATATGGCTATGTAATGGAGGCAGAGATTGTGTCATGCTACAAACTAAGGAACATCATGGATTGCTGGCTAATGGCAAAACCCTACGGATTTCAGAGGAAGCACGGTCCTGCCAGTGCCTTGATTGGGACATCCAGCTTCTGGAATTGTGAGGCAAAAAACTTCTATTGTTTAAGCCAGTTAGTCTGTGGTACTTTGTTACTAGGAAATATTGAGTAGCACAGGAAAGGTGAGACATACACAAAAATCATACATTAGAAGTTATAATGGAAGAGAAAACTCCATTTACAATAGTGACAAAAAAGATAATATATTTTGGAATAAATTTGAACATTTTTCACAACCTTTGTGAGACACTCCAGAAGGATTCAGAAGTAGACTTAAATAAATTGAAAGGCTTCCCTTCTTGGTTAGGATGTGTCAATATTATCAAGATGTTAGTACTCTCTAAGATAGTTTATAAATTTGATGTGATTCCAATAAATATATCAACAGACTGTTTTCTGGAGCTAGACATGTTGATAGTAGACATGTTGATTGTATGAAAATTAACATGCAGGAATATCTAGGAAGACACTGGAAATAAAGAGCTGTAATTAAAGCAGTGTGTGGTATAGCTCCATAAATGGACAGACCAATGGAATAGAATGCAAATTCCAGAAATAGTAACATTAGGAAAATTTATCTGATAGAGATGGTGTCTCAAATCACTGGGGCAAAGATGGACTTTTTAATAACTGGTGTTAAGAACTGATAGCCATTTGAAAAAGAATAAAATTAGATAAATTCCTCACACCATACATAGGAATAAACTTTGAAATGTGGAGGGGGTGGTGCAGTTGCATTTTGCAACCATGATATTGAAATATTGACTCAAAAAAGAATTATCAATGAATGTAAAACCTGGGAAAGAAAGTTTGAGGAGGAGCAAGATATTTGCAGCGTTGATTGTCTTCTTACAGATTGCTCATACTGCAACTATACTGTGAAGAAACTGGAGTTTTCACTTGGTGACCAAAATTAACATCACTTATTAGCTAGAAAAGATAGACATGTGCCTACACATGTATTACCCTGAGAAGGACACACTATCATCTATATAGGATTCAAGATGGGGATGTAGAAGCTCAGTATACTTATGAGGAAATATAAGGCAAATTCCAATTGAGTTGAATAACTCCCTATAATATACTTGAATTCTTAAAAGGTGTCAGTGTCAAGAAAGGCTGAGGAAATGCTCTGAATTGAAAGAGATTTAAAGATATGTAACAGATTGAGTTATGTACCCTGGGGTGGGGGGGGGCATGTTCTTAATCCATCTTAATCCATTCCTGTGGGTATGAATCCATTGTAAGTAGGACCTTTTGAAGGTGTTATTTTTAGTTGATTTGTGGCTACCTTAATCAGAATGGGTCTTAATTGTATTACTGGGGGCTTTGAAAAGAGAATGCCGCAGGGAGTATCCAGAAGCAGGAAGTAAGTGGAACCAGGAAGAGAAAGGAGAGGACATTGCCGTGAGACAGAAAAGCCAAGGAACCCAAGGATCGCCGACCAGCCAGAATGTTACCTTTTCCAGAAGGAAGCAAGCCAATTAACCTCTGAAATGATAAGCCAGTACATTCTTGGTGTTTAAGCCAAAACCAGTTTGTGGTATTTGTGGTAGTGGCCCAGCAAAACTAAGGCAAGAGGCTTGATTCAATATGTGATGCTCTACTGGAGGGAAAAAAGCGTGTTATAAAGTACAATACTGAATCAGTTGATAAAATTGACATAAAGAGTATATATTTTAAAGAGTATTGTTTTGGTGTCAAATTTCCTGAATTTGACTCTGATTATGTGAGACAATTTTCTTGTTTGTAGGAAATACATATTTAAGTTTGAAGGAGGAAAAGGGTCATGATACATTTAACACTATCAAATGGTTCAGGAAAAGTAAATATCTATATATTTATTTACATAAATACCTATATGTACTTATTATTTATCTATCTATCTTTCTAATTTATCTAGAGAGAATGATGAAGTAGATGTGGCACAATACTAAAATTTGGCAAATCTTGATAAACAGGAAATCTCTGTACTATTCTTGTAATTTTTTTGTAAGTTTGAAATTATTTCAAAACCCAAAATTAAACACCCCCCCAACACACATTAAATTAAAAAAAATGTTTATTTCATGGGTATACTTTTGTGATCTATACACGGTAGATGATAAGAAGGCAAAGGGAAGAGACTTCTATCCTCTGAGTATATGCTGGGGTTTCAGAAGGGGCAGAGGTAGATTTGTATCTAGGCCATCCTTTGAAATATAAGCCTAGAAACACAAAAATCCAACTGAAATGACAGAAAAGGAATAAGAAAGGCAGTAATATATAAAGTCAGAGAAGAGAGGAGAGTACAGTATTAGGATTCTGGAAGCTTGGAAACAGATGGCGGAGTGGTAATGGATTCAGCAGACTAGAGAAAGCTCTCACCGAGGGAAACTAAGATGCAAGCAGATTTGTGCAGCAAAATCCCAGAAAGTCCCAGGAATTGGATATATGAGGCCCAGGTGAAAGTGGTAGGGCTGATTACAGGAAGGTTGGTTAAAAGTCTGTATGAGAATCAATGTAGAGCCCCAGAACCCCTATTTCACTTCTCATATCTGGCTGACTACTTCTTTACCCAAGCAGAAGGCTAGATGTTTACTCTCTGGAGATAATGAATCAGAGGGACTCTGGATTTGGATACTCCAGGAATGCCTGAGAATGGAGATAGCTTTCTAAAAGCAGGGGATACATTGAAAGTCTACAGACTGAATGGTAATTTCCCTAGCCAGGTTATCCCATTTGCCTCTGAGAAATCAGGCAGCCAAATTTATGTACTTAATTGGGATTTTCTTCTGGGGAAACTGACCAGCTCAAGAAAAAAGACTTAACAGGTACTGAACATTAAATGTCCCCAATGAAATATTTCAGCATAATAATTCTGAAATGAAGGATGCCAGTTGATAGATAAGCTCTGACTATGCAGGCACATTTTAGGGCCTCATTTGTGGACAGTCTCTTAATGTGAAAAATAGGACCAAAACAATCAAAGTTAGGAATTTAGAGACAATACGGAAAGCTGAAGAAAACCTCAGAAAAATATCATGAATATCCTCAGACAGAGAAAAGAAGATATTGTTTCCATGGAATAGGAACTGAGTACAATAAAAACAGAACCATCAGAAAATAGAAAGAGCTTTGAGAAACTATAAGTATGATAGAAATTAAAGATGTAAGAAACATTAGAAGATAAAGTTGATTAAATTTCTCAAAAAGTACAGTAGGAAGACAGAGGTGGAAAATAAGAAAAGAAAAGATTAAAGGATTGGTATAAGAGGTTGTTCTAGTTTGCTAATGCTGCCGGAATGCAAAACACCAGAAACGGACTGGCTTTTATAAAGGGTGTTTATTTGGTTACACACTTAAAGTCTTAAGGCCATAAAGTGTCCAAGGTAACGCATCAACAATCGGGTACTTTCACTGGAGGATGGCCAATGGCATCCGGAAAACCTCTGTTAGCTGGGAAGGCACGTGGCTGGTATCTGCTCCAAAGTTCTAGTTTCAAAATGGCTTTCTCCCAGGACGTTCCTCTCTAGGCTGCAGTTCCTCAAAAATGTCACTCTTAGTTGCTCTTGGGGGGTTTGTCTTCTTTTAGCTTCTCTGGAGCAAGAGTCAGCTTTCAATGGCTGTCTTCAAACTGTCTCTCATCTGCAGCTACTCTCAGTTTCTGTGCATTCTTCAAAGTGTCCCTCTTGGCTGTAGCTCCTCTTCAAAATGTCACTCTCAGCTGCACTGAGTTCCTTCTATTTGTCATCTCATTTATATGGCTCCAGCGATTTAATTTAGACCCACCCTGAATGGGTGGGGTAACACCTCTGTGGAAATTATCCGATCAGAGTCATCATCCACAGTTGGGTGGGGTGCATCTCCATGGAAACACTCAAAGAATTACAGTCTAGTCAACACTGATAAGTCTGCCCACAGAAGATTACGTCAAAGATGATGGCATTTTGAGGGACATAATACATTCAAATATCCAAATATCCAAATAAGAAGAGTCCCAGAAATATACAGAAGGAAAGAAGGAAGAAAATTATCAAATAAATGATTTAAAAAATTCCCCTGAACCAAAGAACACGCATTTCCAGGCAGAGAAAATCACCTGAATGCCCAAAAGACTAAATGAAAAAAATTTTAAAAAGGAAAAAATATCCATGCCCATTACCAAGGAATTTTGGAACACTTGGAATAAAGAGATCAGAAATGCTTCTCAATTAAGAAAGGATTCCATTCCAAAGTTGTAACTGAAATTTGTTGGATTTCTGAACACTGGCAGGTATAAGGCAACGAAGCCAGCCTTAGGTTCTTGATTGCAAAATGGGCATAAAATAGTGTTATTTTGAGAATTAAATGAGAAAAAAATGTAAAGTGTTCATATACTTCGCATCACACCAGTTATTATTAGTAGATGGTGAGCAACTTAAAGACAGGAATCATGTTTTACTCAACTCCATGTTTTCTAAAATGGCACCAGCTAAGCCTGCTGCTTGGTGGATATTGCTACTCACTATGTGTTTGCTTCCTTCACTGTGCATAGGGAGTTCTCATAGAAGGGGCAGAAATACTCCTTGGTTTTATGTAGTATACCACAGGGCCTTGGACTAGAGCTTTGTTTGTTTTGTGCAGAGTCCTTGCAGAAAACCTCCACAGTAGTCTGGTCAAAAAAGTAGTGGGGGCTGGGCTGGAAACCCCATACCTGTGGAGATTAGCATTCTCGTGCTGCTATACATGGAGCTTGCTAGGTGTGTCCTTGTGGCTCCCAGAAGGAAAGCATGTATTCATTAACAAAGCAAACAGACTTAAGGAACACATTATTTATATGGATAACTTACTATGACCGCTCCTTACACTCTATACACATACAGTGTTTACATCTTTCTGGAACTTACAGCCACATAAAAAGAAAGGAAAAGGCAATAAGCTATAAATATTAGAAAGGAAGAGATGCATTTTTTATTATGGATGTCATGAAAATTAACTATTTTTAATAAATTGATAAAATGACTATCTTATTACATATGACATGAAAAACTATTACAAATAAAGATAGAAGATTAATGTATAAAAACCATTAGCATTCCTTTATACCAGAAATAACTTATTAAAAAACGTAATAAAAACATTCTTAACACACAATAGAAAATGCTTGGTAATACTATTCACTCTAAAAATTCAAGATCTTTTGCTGGAGCATTCTCCCAGTCTGCTGTAATGGCATGAAAGCATTTGTATTTGTTGCCTCATTATCCTGCCTGGCTTAGTCATAAGTTTCCCTTTTGAGTGAACACCCCAGTTAGCAAGGCCTGTACCTCTGTATGGTTTGGGGTGGTAAGAAACTCTCCTAGCTTCTCCAAAAGGCCCTGCCAGTTCTCCCAAGATCCCTTGCTACTGCTACCGTTTTGCGCTATATAATTTACTAGCAGGGCAGGTACTTCCATAGAGCTTGGATGATAAGAAGCTGTTTTCAGCTTCTCCTTTGCTGCTTCTGCTTTTTCACTTACAGTTTCCAGTATCCACAGGAAAACCCTACCCCTCCCCTCTGGATCACAGTAAAGGCAAGAGTCCAAGACCCACATGTACTCTTCTTCCCCCTCCTTCCCTGGACTCTGACAGGAGCCCAAAGGAGGCAAGCCCATAGGCCCCTCCACCGTCCCCATTCTCCCCTCCACCCTCCAGGCCCTTTGATCTAACAAAGATCAAAGAACTCTCACATAACATCCCAGACAGCCTCATGGCCCAGTCAACTGCAGTTGCTGTCAAGATCAGGTCAAATGGTGGCTCAGCTGCTGGGGAGGTTCCAGCAAGTCTTTCAAGTTGAGAAGTGAGACCCACAAAGATTTCAATTTGATTTGTTAGCTGGTCTCTTTTGTTTTTTGTAGCAGCTTCATTGAGAGGTAATTTACATACCATATAATTGACCCACTTAAAGTGTACAATTTAATGGTTTTTAGTGTATTTGCAGATATGTGCAGCCATCACCACAGAATTTTAGAACATTCATCACCTCAAAAATAATTTCTATACCCTTTAGTTGTTGTCCCCCAATTTCCTTATCTCCCCCTGCTCTAGCAACTACATAATCTGCTTTCTGTCTCTGTAGATTTGCCAGTTCTGGATATTCATATAAATGGAATCATGTAGTATGTGATCCTTTGTGATTGGCTTCTTTCAGTTAGCCTAATATTTTCAATGTTCATCCATGTTATAGTGTGTATCAGTACTTCATTACTTTTTATGGCTGAATTCTATTGTGTGGATATACTGTATTTGTTTATTCATTCATCAGTTGATAGACATTTGGATTGTTTCCACTTTTTGGCTGTTATGAGCAATGTTGCTATGAACATTCATGAGCAAGTTTTTGCATGGATATACATTTTCATTTCTCTTTGGTGCGTATGTAGGAGTGGAATTGTTGGGTCATATGTATCTTTGTTTAACCATTTCAGGAACTGTCAGACTATTTCCCAAAGCTGCTATATCATTTACATTCTCACAAATAGTGTGTGAGGGCTCCAATTTCTCCATATCCTTGCAAATACTTATCTCACTTTTTAAAAAGAACAATCTCCAATTATTAAACATGATTTTTCTGTTTCACCACACATCCCAGAAAAAAGTACACAAGTCTGAGAGCGGAGAAAAAGGGACAGTGGTAGGGCTTAGAGAAGACTGGGAGTGGGTGGGGAGGAAGAACGGGAAAACAAAATAAAACAGGTAGGAAGAGTGTCTCCCTACCCTTAGGGTGGTGTGTGGGGAGAGAAGGGTAGAGGGGTGGAGGGGAGGCAGCCAGAAAGTCCCCAGAGATATGGAGATATGTACAGCACAAACCGCAGATAATTACAGCACCCAAAGAGGAAAGGAGAAAGGGAGTCCAGGCGTAGGACCTGAGTTGGAGAAAGCAGGGGAAAGAGGGGCATAGGGATAAAATTTCACATATTTACAACTTTTATGTAAGTATAAATTTGGCCCTGGCAGGGTGTGTGCATATAGGTGGATGGACTGAAGGGGAACTGTCCATACAAAAGAAAGAAAGGTAGAGTCTGGGAAGAGTCTCAATACCAGACGCAAGAAGAGATGAGGGGGCAAGGCTGGGTAGGGGACAGCAGTCAGGGAAGAGGGGGTGCCCAGGAAAGGCTTACCCACCCTAAACTCCATCCATCCTACCTCCCTTATCTTACCAAAGAGCCGTGCACAGAGAAACATGGAAAAATTGTGGAGCTTGTGGGAGGGAGACTGGAGGTGGGGGTAGGGGAGGATGAGAGGGAAGCCCAGCTCTGTACTACGTCTCTGGGGATAACAAAGTCATGGAAAGGGGGGCCCCAAAATCTCTCCTCCAACACAGGTACCCTCACACTGGCAGAGAGAGACATGGTTTTTCTTAGTGTAAGTTTCCCCCTCTGTGGGAATAGAGATGAAGAGAGAGAGGAGGAGAGGTGGGGGAAAGGGGACTCTGCGTATAAGGGTAGGGCAGATAAACCCCCCAGTCTAACCTCAGTTCCTCATTCTGAGACTAGCCAAGAGCAGAAGAGGTGTGGGGATTAAACTCCCATTCCCCCTTGCTGTCCCTGATCTGCCCTGGTGTCCCTCTTTACCTATCTGGGTTCTGGGTGGGGAGGAAGAAAATTAAGATTGGTGGGAGAAGGAATTTGTGTGTTCTGAGTCCCACTAGAGCTCCTGAGAAATCAAGGGGTAAGAGGGATCCCACACCAGGGTCCCCTCCCCAAAACGAGGGTCAGGGGGGGCCAAAACAGGGATGTGGAGAGGAAGTAGACTTTTGGCTTTAGTTACTGCTAAAAAATCACCCTGAAGTTGCAAGTTTGTGGGTACACACCCCCAGGGTGGAGGTGAGAGTCTTCTGTCCTGCAGTGCTCAGGGAAATGAGGCAGAGGATGGGATAGCACCCTGGAGTGAAGAGACCTGTGTAGGGTAAGCAGAGTCCTGGGGCAAGGGTCCCTGGGGAAAGGAGGCAGCATCCTGACAAGAAGGATCAGGGGCTGGCTGAGTGTCCCAGCTATTCCTCTTGGAAACAGTACAGTGGACGTGGGGGACCAGTGCAGCAGATTCCTGATGGCTGCCAAGATGGAACTGTTGTTGAGGTGGCCACCAGGCCTGTTGCTCTGCAGGTCCAGCATGGACACACCCTTGTTGACATTCAGCATCTTCCACTCCAACTCTGTAATATCTGAGCTGTTCATGCAGTATGTGGGTGAGCAATGGACCAAGGGTGGGCTTCCATAGAACAGGTCTTGACCCCCACTGGGGGCACTGGGAGCAGATTTACCTTGGTTGGGGAGGGGAGGTAAGCCATGCCCTTGAGCTGTTGAGCTTCTGCATCATGTAGCCCTGCATCTTGGCCTGTGGCCCTTGCAACACCATGGATTGAGGCTGGGGCTGCTCACTGTAGTGTCTCTGCTTGCTGCATTTGGATGTTGGGGTTCTTCAGAGCTGTGCTGATGTCTCTGAGGAGCTGAGACTGCAGAGCCAGCTTTAGGAGGGCTTCTTTGCTGAGCCTGGGCAGCACCTCCAAGAGCAGGGCATGCAGTGTGGCAAACTCTCAGCCCAAGTTAATGGAACCCTCAAAGCTTCTGCTTATGGTCAGCATGTCCAGGTTGGAAATCTCATACAGGAATTGCTACATGGAGCCCCACTTCAACTCCAGAAACTTATTCATTAAGGCCAGGATGTCCTTTGAAGTTAACTTGGGAAAATAGGCCTGGTTCTGGATGACCTTGGCGCTGAGAGTAAGGGTTTGTGAGGTTTGCTCATCTGCTTCTGCATGAACGCTAAGAAATTGGGGACATAAAAACTGGGCAAAGGAAGCACAGGAAGAGCAAGGTGCTGATCAGTGTGTCAGCAGTATCTACCTGCTCTGCTCTGTGCAACATAGTCACCAACAGCAAACACCTTCCTTGAGAACCTGCTAGGGGGAAAGGGTAGGAAGACAGAGAGAGAAAGAGAGACTGGGACTGAGTCCCAGAGATCCTCAGCTTCCAGAGAACATGCTGTGTGTCTCCACAGGTAGGAGGCAAGGTTGTAGAAACAAAGGTGAGAGACAGGGAGGGAGGGGCTGCAGGAGGAAGATGAGAGGAACATTCCATTTGCTCCACCAGACTGGACACTGTGCACTTGAAGGGGTCCACCTCGCAGTTATTCTCAGACTCATACAGAGCATGACTGAAGGATACAGAGGCATCCCTTGAGAAATTTCTGACCAGTCAGTCCCATGAACTCTTCTATGGCTTCAGGGGAGAGTGAGTTCTTGCAGGATTTGAGGTGCTCCTGTTCCATAGACTAGTCCACCTCAGACATGGCCTTGTCTGAAAGGAAGTCCTTGGCCTTGCCTCTACTCCATAGGATGTGAACGAGGGCATTGGCAGCCACCTCCTTGGCCTTGACATTCAGGGTTGTTTCCAGCACTGCATAGAGCATCCTATAATGGTTGGTACATACTCTGCAGACTCCTTATATGGCTCCATGGGCAGGATGCTCATTGTCTGGCAACTTGCTTTCAGCCACAAAGCTGGGCAACTTCCTTTGCCCTTGCCACCTGAGCCCCTCTTTGATCCCCCTCCAATTCTGCAACTCCCACACCCCTGGAGGCCCCTGCTGCAGATTGGCAGGATTATGGGATACCACTGCTCTGAGAAGTAGCACCCAGCCAGGGTGACCATGGGCACAGTCAGCAGGCTGACAAAGCCAATCTTTTTCATTTTCTGCTTCCAGTATACAGATAGAGCCACAGGGGCAGACAGCCAGCAGGTTGTTAAACTCAAAAGTGCATGTTAAACTCCAAGGGGCTTGGAGTGATGTTCCCAGAGCTGAGCAGGGCTTAAGGTAGTGTGCACATACAGCATGTGACCCCAGGCAGAGCTCGCCGTAGTACTGCTGCTTCTTGGGGGCAGTTCGCTGTCCATGCAGCAGCTGTTGTCCTTGTTGGGTTTTATTGCCTGCTACAGATTCTTGATCTTTTTGTCCCTTTCAGCAGCAGTCTGACCAGCAAAACATTTGTTTCTGGTTATGTTGTTACCTCAAAAGAGAATTTCTGGCCCAAAATGGAGCTGTGCATGGGCTTGATAATGGAATCTTCAAACAAGATGAGCTCCAAGGCCTCAGCTGCACTGCTAGGAGTCAGTAAGAACTTGTGGGAGTGTGGCTCCTTAAACCTCTGCATCAGTTGGGCCTGGTCATGGTCAACACTTTGGAAGCGAGGCAGGATGTGGTCAAGTTTGGATTGTGACTTTGTGCATCTGAGGGAGATTTTTAGTTGATAAGCTCAGGAAGCCTTGCAAGAGGTGGAAAGGTGCAGCAGGGGAGACCTTGATGCTATCTTGCTTCTCCCCTGGGACACTCTTCATCTTGAGTGCCCTAAGTGGTATTCTTGCACTGCTCCCTGGGAGGACCAGGAGTGTGGGTGTCCCCAGTCAGGGACGGGCTCTGCTGTTGCTTACAGGGAGGAGACTGGGGGTGCTGCCCCTTATCTGACTTTGATTCTAGCCATCACAGTGGATGTGAAGTGTGGTTTTGATGTGCTTTTCCGTGATGACTAATGATGTCAAGCATCTTTTCATATGCTTATTGGCCATTTGTGTATCTTATTTGGGAAAATATGTATTCAGATGCTTTGCCCATTTTTAAACTTGGTTATTTGTCATTTTGTTATGGAGTTCAAGAATTTTTTATATATCTAGAAACAGTCCCATCTGAGATATGATTTGCAAATATTTCCTCCCATTCTGTTGGTTGTCTTTTCACTTTCTTGATAGTGTCTTTCGATGAACAAGTTTTTATTTAATGGGGTCCAATTTAGCTATTTTTTTCTTTTGTTGCTCATGGTTTTTGTGTCATATCTAAGGATCCCTTGCCAAAACCAAGCTTATGAATATTTGCCAATGCTTTCTTCTAAGAGATTTATAATGTTAGCTCTTATATTTTGTTTTTGAGTTAATTTTTATAGATGGTGTGAGGTAGTGGTCCAAGTTCGCTCTTGCAAGTGGACATCTAGTTGAACAAGCTCCACTTGTTGAAAAGACTGTACTCTCTCCATTGAATGGCCTTGATGCTCATGTCAAAAATCATTGACCATAGTAGACACATGGGTTTATTTCTGCTCTCAATTCTATTCCATTGATCTATATCTATTGAGGACCACATTGTCTTGATTACAGTTGCTTCGTGATAAGTTTTACAATTGGGGAACTTAGGGAGTATTGTCGTATTAACAATATGAAGTCTTCTGATTCATGAACATGAATTTTCTTTCCATTTATTTAAGTCTTTTATTTTTTCAACAATGTTTTGTAGTTTTCAGATTACAAGTTTTGGCCTTCTTTTGGTAAACTTATTCTTAAATTTTTTATTCTTTTTGAGGCTATTGTAAATGGAATTGTTTTCTTAATTTCATTTTTGGATTGTTCATTGCTAGTGTATAGTAATGCAGTTGCTTTCTTTTTTTGTATTGATCTTGTACCCTGCAATCTTCCTGAACTTGTACTGATCTTGTACTGTCCAATCTTGCTGAACTTGTTTTTAGTTTTCATAGTTTTTAAAAGTAGATTCCTTAGGACTTTCTCTGTACAAGATCATATCATCTGCAAATTATTTCTTCCAATCTGGATGCCTTTTCTTTCTTTCTTTTCCCTCTCTGTCTCCCTCCCCCACTCCTTTCCTAATTGCCCTAGCCATAACCTCCAGTACAGTGTAGAAGAGAAGTGGTAAGAGTGGACATCCTTGTCTTGTTCCTGATCTTAGGGGGAAAGTGTCCAATCTTTCATCATTAAGTATGATTTTAACCAGGTTTTTAAAACAGATTCCCTTTATCATGTTGAAGCAGTGCCCTTCCATTCCTAGTTTGTTGAGTATATATTTTATCATGAAAGTATTTGGGGATTTTGTCAAATGCTTTTTTTCTGTGTCAGTTCAAATGATCATTTTTTTTTTGTTGTTTTTTATTCTATTGATATGGTGTATTATATTGATTTTTGGATGTTAAATGAACCTTGCATTTCTGGCATAAATCCCACATGGTTAGGGTATATAATTCTTTTTATATGCTGCTGGATTTGGGTTACTAGTATTTTAGTGAGGATTTTTGCATCCATATTCATAAGAGATATGGGTCTTTAGCTTTCTATGTTGTCATTGTCTGGTTTAGATATCAGAGTAACATTGGTCTCTTAGAGTGAGTTAGGAAGTATTCCTTCCTCTTCTAAATTTTGGAAGAGTTTGTGAAAATTGGTATTAATTCCTTATACATTTGGTAGAATTCAGTAGTGAAGCTCTCTGGCCATGGACTTTTCTTTGTGAGTAGTTTTTGGTTGCTTAAATCAATCTCTTTACTTGTTATGGGGCTATTCAGAGTGTTTGTATCTTCTTGAGTCAATTTCAGTAGTTCAAGTGTTTTTAGGAATGTGTCCATTTCTTCTAGGTTATTAATTTATTTTTATAGAGTGGTTCATAGCATTCCTTTGTAATCCTTTTTATTTCTGTAAGATTTGTAGAAATGTCCCCTTTCATTTCTGATTCTAGTAATTCGAGTCATCTCTTTTTCTTTAATTTGGCATATTTTGAGTGCCACATAAATATGTGAGCTGCCATTAGCATTACCATTGTGGATCCTGCTTGAAATCATATGCTGTATGTTCTTAAGGAATCGAGAACTCATTTCAGTTACTCCTGCAATGGTTATAATGACATTAATCTCATAACTGTTCTCTTTCAAAATATTACTAGTAGGGAGATGTTCGAAACCTGCAGAGCAAAGATAGGTTAGATTCTAAGATTCATGGCATTTAGGCATGCTCTCCTGAATGTACATTCCAACTTCCTACCTCACAAACTTCTATGAAGAAAAGTATAATGATGGATTTAGAAAAACTAGAAAAACTATAAAACCTTTCCAGTGGAGAGACATGCTGTGTTTTTGGATGAAGAGATTCAATGTTATAAATGTGTCAGTTCTTCCCAAACTAATATATACATTTAATTCATTATAATTAGTGGCCTACCTTTTTAAGCTAATTCATCAAGCTAATATTAAATTTCAACTGGAAGACTAAATGCACCAGAAAATTAAAAAAAAAAAAGATTAAAGTACAATAATAATGGTGTTTGCTTTACTATAAATCAAATCAAACCATAAAGTTGTAGTAACTGAGGCAGTCTATCTGTACTAATATTCTAATCCTAAGGGGTTTAGACTGTATCCACTAATTATTGGAAAGCTGGTGTGCCAGATTGTAAAGATTATGTCCCCCAGAAAAAGCCATGTTCTTCGATGCAATCTTCTGGGGGCAGAATGATTAATTGTTTTGATTAGGGTGTGACCTCTTGATTGGATGTTTCCATGGAGATGGGATTCAATCAACTGTGGGTGAGATCTTTGATTGGATAATTTCCATGGAGGTGTTACCCCCCCCCATTCAGGGTGGGTCTTAATTGAATCACTGGAGTCCTATAAAAGCATTCACAGACAGAAGGAGGTGCTGCAGCCAAGAGAGACACTTTGAAGGATGCACAGGAGCTGAGAGTGGAGCTGGAACACAACCTAGGATCAGCGGACACCAGCCACATGCCTTCCCAGGTTTTCAGGATGCCATTGGCCTTCCTTCGGTGAAGGTATGCTGTGTTGATGCCTTCATTTGGACATTTTCATGACCTTCAGACTGTAACTTTGGAACCAAATAAACCCCCTTTATAAAAGACAATCCATTTCTGGTGTTTTGCAAAAGGCAGCATTAGCAAACTGGAACAGCTGGTAAAAGGTTTTGAAGAGTGATGCTCTAAGATCAAATGTGTATTCTAGAATGATAACTTTGGTAGTTGGGTGAAGGGTGATTTAGAGAAGGAGGAGACTAGAGACTCCTTAGGAAGTTATTGTGATAGTTCATACTGGGCATGATGAAATCCAGAACAAGGATAGTGACAGTGGGAATATAAAGGAGAGATCTTTTTATTTTTTTTTAATTTTAAATCTTCATTTTATTGAGATATATTCACATACCACACAGTCATATGAAACAAATTGTACAGTCAGTTGTTCACAGTACCATTACATAGTTGTACATTCATCACCTAAATCAATCCCTGACACCTTCCTTAGCACCCACAAAAAAATAACAAGAATAATAATTAAAGTGAAAAAGAGCAATTAAAGTAAAAAAGAACACTGGGTACCTTTGTCTGTCTGTTTGTTTGTTTGTTTCCTTCCCCTGTTTTTCTACTCATCCATCCATAAACTAGACAAAGGGGAGTGTGGTCCTTATGGCTTTCCCAATCCCATTGTCACCCCTCATAAGCTACATTTTTATACAATTGTCTTCAAGATTCATGGGTTCTGGGTTGTAGTTTGATAATTTCAGGTATCTACCACCAGCTACCCCAATTTTTTAGAACCTAAAAAGGGTTGTCTATATTGTGTGTAAGAGTGCCCACCAGAGTGACCTCTTGGCTCCTTTTGGAATCTCTCTGCCACTGAAGCTTATTTCATTTCCTTTCACATCCCCCTTTTGGTAAAGAAGATGTTCTCCATCGCATGATGCCAGGTCTACATTCCTCCCCGGGAGTCATATTCCACGTTGCCAGGGAGATTCACTCCCTTGGGTGTCTGATCCCACGTAGTGGGGAGGGCAGTGATTTCACCTTTCAAGTTGGCTTAGGTAGAGAGAGAGGGCCACATCTGAGCAACAAAGAGGCGTTCGGGAGGAGGCTCTTAGGCACAATTATAGGGAGGTCTAGCCTCTCAAGGAGAGATCTTATAGGAGAGAAACTACAGAGATGGTATCTGCAGAAGTATGATTGTACTTCATGCTCCTCACAGGATGGTTTGGCTAGTCCCAAGATGTTTCATATCACCATCCCCTATCATGGCTTTTATCTGTTGCTCTTCTGCGATGTTTCTCTTTCATGAGCTGCCTGCCAGCTATTGAGGCTAAAGCTGCTTTTTGAAGTACCACAAGGCATGAAAACAAAGCCTTAGTGAGGTGCCCCTCCTAAAACATTTAAATCAGTTTTAGCCAGAGAAGGCTAAATATCTAAGTATAGAGTATAAATGTGACTGTAATTGTAAAAAGTACTGTTGTGGTTTGCTAAAGCTGCTGTTACGTAAAATACCAGAAATAAATTGGCTTTTATAAAGGGGATTTATTAGATTACAGATTTACAGTTCTAAGGCCATAGAAGTGTCCAAAATAAGGCATCAACAAGAGGATACCTTCGCTGAAGAAAGGCCAACGGTGTCCAGCATACCTCTGTCAGCTGGGAAGGCATGTGGCTGGCATCTGATAGTCCTTTGCTCCCAGGTTCTGGTTGCAAAATGGCTTTCTCCAAAATGTCTCTAGGCTTCAGTCTTTCTTAGCTTCTTTGTCTCAGCTCCTGTGCATCCTTGCTTGTTCTACCAGGGCATTTCTCATCTCCAGACGTCTTTCTGTCTGCATCTCTGTTCATCTCCAAACATCCAGGTCTGTGTTGGCTCTCAGGTCTCTTAAGGACTCCGCTAATCTAATTAAGACCCACCCTGAATGGGCGGGGTCATGTCTGCAAGGAAATCATCTAGTCAAAGGTCTCACCCCACAAGATTGGAATATTAGAACATGACTTTTTGGGGTCCACAACCGCTTCAAACCAGCACAAGTACCAAATAATTTATATAACGGTTTAGGGCAGTTTTAATGTAGGTTTAATAGATATTCATGGTTGTACAACTCAGACATTTGATCAGTATTGTTTTTCTGCTTTTAAATAAAGGTAATAGGAGGGCACAAACAAAGGCAAAGAAGGGTAAATCACTTCCAGCTTCCTCAAGGGTGCAATGCTTTAGGAATCATAAGGCTATAAATTTTTCTTCCTGAAAATTCGGTGTGCAATCTTGTGAATTTTGTTGCTAAGGAATCTGACCAAGGAGTATGTATCTAAAAATGAATGTAAATGGCAAGAAAAATGGCAGATTACTTGTATATTGGATCATTTTTCCACTTTGGGAACCACCAGGTGCACGATGACAGTAGTTTGCAATAAAGTGACACTGATCCCCAAATAGATATAGTGTCTGGAGAGAGGCTTCCTTATGCTCAGTACTGGGCTAGGTGCGTTGTGAAGGAAGCCAAGAGAGATGAGACAGTGTGAGCCTAATGGAGCTTGTAGTTTAGGTGATGAGACAAGGCTAACAAGTGAAGAGCAATTAATTCAACATGAAACTGTCAGAGAAGTGTCTCCCCACATTTTTTTTTTCACATTACTGAAGACATTGGACTGTATCAGAGATAACATAGTTTTCAGGTTACATTTGACTGTAGGGTGTTGCTGAAACCCCAGTCTTCTCACAGTAGATCATGCTGTCACTGTGTCACTGACCTTGGGTTGGAAAAACTGAATTAGAGAATACCTTACATGGTCCAAAGTAACATTACGAGTCATACATTGAAGATGGAAAAATTGATACAGCCTGAGAGGCTTTCCATTTGGAAATGTCATTGAAGGATGGGGGTGTTTTATCAGGCAGGACCTTAGGAATTTTACATCCTGTTCTCTTTCAGGTCCAGAAATACATTTCAGTGCTTATGTTATGCTATTCACGTCCTTAAAGCCAAGTACAATTCTGATAATACTTTTCGACAAATGTACAGTGAGATCCTGCTCTTTCACAGATGCTGAGCCAAGTACCAGGAATACAACAAGGATGAGAGAAAACATGGCCTCTGCCCTGAGAAAGCTTCCTGACTGAAGGTGGAGAAAAATCTGACTTGGCATCTTTCTTTTTCCTGTATGTTCTGCAAGACAAAAACATCCTGTACATCTGGGAAAGTCAGGCTGTTTTTTCTGCCCAGGTGAAATTGGAGTGAAAACATGTGGAATCTCTCAGTTAACAAAACCCTCAAGCTATTTGATCAATCCATTCTCATGTTACTCCTCTTGGTTTCTTTGAAAGGTCTTCTTGAGTCTGGGCAAATGGCAGTTGGGGGAATGGCTGTTTGTTTCACTGACTTCAGTGACTGAGATTGACTACTCTGCTTTCTAAGAATGCCCATTTTTCTTCTTTTCAAAGCCTAATCTTCTCAATATCCACTAAAGAACTAAAATGCTATTATAATGCAGAAATCATTAAGCCTGAAAAATAATGGTTGGTATGTTTACTGTTGCGTTGAAAGACTTACATTTAAAAAATATGCCCCAATGGAAAATCATGCTTAAAGTCATTTGAATGCTTGATATTTATCCCTTTAAAGGGAGTCAGAATTACTATCATATTTCTAAAGTTACAGTGATGAAAATAACCATTGTAATGATTTGTTTAATAATTCAGCCATATTATAATTCTAAGTTGTATGCATCATCTACCCTACACAATTTTCACCCTGTCTCTTTATCCTCGTTTCTAACCTGTCTCTGCTAAAGGCATTAAATACCTTGCCTCCAGTCACAGAAAATATGAATGCTGGGGGGCCTCTTTGCTCTTCCCCTCCTTTACCTCTATATCCTGTCATTGGCCAAGTCATATCCTACCATGGAAAGGACTTTCAGTTGCCTCCCTGAATCCATTCTCTCCTATTATACAGTAAGAAAACCAAGTTTTTAATTGAATGGCTGTGCAAAATAAAGACTACATCTCCCAGTCTTCTTCACATATAGATGTCTACGTGTCTACGTGTCTTAGTTCTGACCAATATAGACATCACATTTAGATGTCTACGTGTCTACGTGTCTTAGTTCTGACCAATGAGGTACAAGTAGAAGTGCTGTGTAGCAGCTTCAAGGAAGCTTCCTAAAAATTAGTGTTTGTGAGTGTGTATGTGTATACACACATGCTGTTTGCCTTATTCATTTTTGACCCTTCCTTGTATCAGCCCCCTGGCTGAAGCTCAAATAGCTATCTTGAACTATGATGCAGTATACTAAAGTAAAGTGGAACAGCAAGATAGGAGAATGGTTGCCTGGCAGCGGGGAGCTGCCATACCAGACTGGACTGCTTAACTCTGGATTTCTTCCATGTGAAAGAAAACCACTATTTGGTTTCCTTTTATGTGAATAAAATCTAATCCTGATCAGTACACTTCCTTATGCCTCTATCCTTTCCTTGCAGTTCTCACTGTTGTTACTAATATCACAGGAGACTGCAAAGCAATATAATGTAGGAAGAATAACAGAAATCTTTGGAAGGTGGACAGTGGAAATGCCTGGATGGGAGAAGTGGGAGTTGGACTGATTAGCTCCTTATCTTTAAATGACCTTAAAAAGTGTCTTTCCATTTGTTAGAAACAGGAGTGGGTTGCATGTCATTATTAGAAGGAAAGTCAAATGGCATCATTAATTTGGATTGCCTCCCAGATGGTTCCTCTTGGTTCTGCTCCTTGAATTCTGGATCACATTCTTTTTGTCTTGGGTGGCCAACAGCCCGTTCAGGTAATGGCATGATAGGGACGGGGTTCAGCAGTGAGCTAGAAGTAGAAGAACATGTTGCTATGGAATGGAGGATATATGCAGAAATATTGATGTATTTTGCAGTTTGTAAATTTTCTTGAAACTGTGGCTTAATGTTTTTTTTATTGGTTCTGTCTAACTCTTTCTCTTCTCCCTCTTTTCTGGGACTCCAAAACATGCATGCTAAACTCTTTCTCTGTAGCTTCTTTGTCTCTTAGGCTATTTTCCTATTCTTTTAATTTCTCAATGTTGAAACTGTATATTTTCCTTGCCTATTTTCCATTTCACTTACTCTCCTTCCAACTGTGTCTGATCTGCTATTAAATTGATTCATTATTATTTTTGTATTTTTGAGTTTTAGAACTTCCATTTGGTTCTTTTTAATTATTTTTAATTTACTACCAAAATCTTTGGTCTTGTCTTTTATTTTCTTGACCATGATAGCTATGTGTAAAGTCTATATCTGATGGTTCCTTTATTTGGAAATCATGAGTCTCTTCCTGTTGTCTGTATTTTTCTTGGTTTGCAGTCAAGTTACTTTGTTTACTTATGGGCCTGAATCCTGGATATTGTATGTAAAATTTGAACTAATTTTGAAATCTGTGATGATGTTATCGTCCTCCAAAAGGAGCCTTTAGCAACCAGACTCTCAGTCTCTCTTCTAGAACTGGAGAAGTGGCGTCAAATCTCAGGTTCAACAATATGCATTTATTTCTTCTCCCCGATAATCTTCATTGATCTGGTACTCTGATACCTTCAAGCATAATTTTGTGCAGCTTTTCTATTTGTACTCTGCAAGAGAGTTGTTCTACATTAGGCAGTCTACTATTACCAGTAGTGGAAGTCTGAATTATTAATCTAAATGTATGGGGAAAATTGCATTAAATCCTCAAAAGTGAAGGACACAACCTTCTCTTTTGATTGGTGAAGAGGGAAGATGAGGAAACATTTATGGATTTTTCTAAGCTTCACTCCTAACCAAATTATTTACCAACATTTTATTCGGGTTTACCACTAATATGGTTATTTTCTCTAATAAGATGTGTGCATGAATATGAATTATTGTATCTCTCCATCCTCTTAATTATTACTCTCTTGCTGTCTATGTTTGTTTTGAGAAAACTATCTCCCTAATCCCAATCATAATATATATATATTTATTATTTATTGCTGACACTTCTCTTTGCAATTTAATATTTGTGAATTAAAATTTTCTCATTGGGCATTCTTAGTCACTAGATGTGAAGAAGAGCATCTTGGCTGAGAATCATATAGGCACGTGAATTGGTTGTCACACTCTCCTAGAGCTCCTCTGTCTACTCTGAGTGGGAAAGTCATTTAACTGTCAAGGAATTCTCAGAGGAACTTGAATAGGTCTTCAGCCTTTTCCTGATTTGCAAGTGTCCTGTATATTTAGGGTTAAGAATACATAGGTATAGTTGAGGGACTGGGGTGGCCTCAAAAGGAGCCATATTACAAGGGGGACAACTCAGTTTTTGAGAGAAAAATCACATGAGTGTACAAAGAATTGTAACAGAATGGGCTAGAGTGCATAATGATTCCAAGTGTAGTGCAAGGCTGCACTTGACCAACCTCTGACACAACACCCTCAGCTTGCTGTGCACCTGGGTAGATAATGATTTTTTTTTAATTCAGTTTTATTGAAATATATTCACATACCATACAGTCATCCATGGTATACAATCACCTGTTCACAGTATGATCATATAGTTATGCATTCATCACCACAATCTATTTCTGAACATTTTCCTTACATTAGAAAGAATCAGAATAAGAATAAAAAATAAAAGTAAAAAAAGAGCACCCAAACCATCTCCCCCATCCCACCCTATTTGTCATTTAGTTTTTATCCCCATTTTTCTACTCATCCATCCATACACTAGATAAAGGGAGTATGATCCACAAGGTTTTCACAATCACATTGTCACCCCTTGCAATCTACATTATTATATAATCGTCTTTAGGAGTCCAGGCTACTGGGTTGGAGTTTGGTAGTTTCAGGTATTTACTTCTAGCTATTCCGATACATGAAAACCTAAGAGGTGTTATCTATATAGTGCATAAGAATATCCACCAGAGTGACCTCTTGACTCAATTTGAAATCTCTCAGCCACTGAAACTATTTCATCTCATTTTGCATCCCTCTTTTGGTCAAGAAGATATTCTCAATCCCAGGATGCCGGGTCCAGATTCATCCCTGGGAGTCATATCCTGTGTTGCCAGGGAGATTTACATCCCTGGGAGTAGGGTCCCAAGTAGGGGGGAGGGCAGTGAGTTCACCTGCTGAGGTGGCTCAGTTAGAGAGAGAGAGGGCCACATCTGAGCAACAAAGAGGTACTCAGGGGGGTACTCTTAGGCACAATTATATGCAAGTTCAGCCTCTCCTTTGCAGTAATGAGCTTCATAAGGGCAAGTCCCACGATTGAGGGCTTGGCATATCAAACCGCCAGTCCCAATGTTTGTGACAACATCAACACCAGTCCAGCTGAGGAAGTCCAACTCTTCTGCACCTCAGGGTGGGGGAGGGTGGGGGGGGAGAGGCTGTAAATATATTTTTTATTCTCTGCCCAAATTACTTTGGGATGTGTCACTATTTCACTCTAACCTATACTAACCTACCGTATCTCACTTCCTATTCAAAGTTCCATGTAATTGTGGTGTTTGAACAAACCGACTGTAGAGTTATGCCATTTAGAAAATATAGATCCTGCACTAAATAGACATTTAAAAAAAATCCTGGATGGATAGGAATCCAGGCCTTTCTGCTAAGGAATCCTCCCTTTTCAAGGCTTAACACATGAAGGAAAAGGTGTTTCTTTAAACTGAGAACCAAGGAAAACTGGAGATCTTGCAATAGATGGTGAAAAGCCCAAGGGATTAACTTTGGAGAGAGAAGACGACAGTTCATCTCCCAAGGGACAAGTGGTTCAAGGTAGACCACATTCTTTGACACAGAGACAGACATTGCACAGATAGTGTCTTGAGATGAGAAGAACAATGGTTGGGCAATGGAAAAGAAGCACAGTGCGAGTTTTAGCCAGAACAGAGGGACTGTGGAGCCACAGTCAGGGGCTTGCATGCTGTATCAGATACTGCCTTCCTCTCATACTGGGACTGTCAGAGTGACATACAAAAGAAAGGGTAAATGGAGGTTCTGTTACATGGAAGGTGAGGATTATTAACCCAGCTTTAAAGACTACTTATTTAAGGATCTTCAATTAAGACTTTCCATTAGTCAGAGCCTGGAGGATGCGTGTGTTATACAGATAAGCAACACTAAGGACATTCAGATACAGGGGAAGGAAATCCTTGGAAAAGCCTGGATTTCTTGCTATCCAAGTAAGGGGTGATTCAAAATATCTGTGAGCACTGGCCAAAGAAGCCTCAGACCTTTTTAGAACAGGGGAATATTTAACACATAGGTATCCTTTCTTGGAAGATACTTTAGCTTTAGTTCCAGCAAACACGTGAAATGTAGATAATTCACTATGACTTTTGAACTGTCTTTCAAAAATAGCTTCTGTAATTTCCATTAGCTGTTGTTTATTAGAGGAGATGATTGGCATTTAAAATTTTCTCAAAGATAAGTAGATGTATTTGCACTACTTAGATGCTGTTTCTTCTAAGGAAAATATAAAAATTATTTCATGAATTGAGAAATGTATACAGTTCTTTTAGTAACAAATTGCACAGGTGCTTATATGTACATTATATTTTCTCTGGTTGATTTGAGGTCACAAGCGACCAAAGGCCATTGGAATAGCTATTCTGTAAGTGTCCATGGACTTAGGCCTATTCAGGAAATAATCTTCCTAGGATGTAATGAAGAAACTTGTTGGTTTTCTCAGGGCATGTTCCTGATTTTCTCAAATCTTGCTTTCATTACCAGAGAGACAGAGAAAGAGGGAAGAAATGCTCATAGAGGATACCACACAATTATAGTCAACTTGCAGGTAAAACAGTATGCTTCTCTTCTTACCCATCAGAAGGTATATGATGCTGATAATCCAAAAAGGCAAAGAATGTGCCCTAAACTTGTAGTGTCTCTACCCTAGAGACAGAGAAGTCAGATAATGATACAGTCTCAGCAGATTTCAGCAGATTGACAAGGTAGAGCTAAGGAGGGAAAGCACCAGGGTGATAACCAGAGCTTCCTGGACCATGATACCCAGGGTTCCAGAAACAGCAGTATGAGGCACTGGGAGAATGGCCAGAGGCCAGCAGAGTGTCCTGTGGGCTCTGGAGTTAGGCATCTGTGGGCCCTAACCCTGCTACTTCTCAGTTACTCTACTATCTTTACAGACATTTAAATTATCTGAGCTTTATATCTCTCGTTTGCAAAATTGGGATAATATTAGAACTTCCTTCATGTTTATTAAATAAGATAATACATGCAAAGTGCTTGGTTTATTGTTTGGCATATATTAAGCATTTGTATAACAACTACAGTAATAATGGTAAATGAGTAATAGTATTAACTATGGAGACTTCCAGTGCCCTTGTGGTTTGATGTAGGAGGGAAAGAGGAATGTAAATCATCCTTATTTAATTACCTTAGGATATGGAGTAGGGAGAAGGAAGAAGTTGTATGAGGGGAGCCAGTTTGGCTGATAATGAGAACAATATTTCCATATTTACCAGTAAATCTATGAGAAAGAAAGTATCAGAATATTTGGTGGGATCTTGAGTCAGAGATAGAATCCATCTATGAACTTTTACTTCTTGCAGATTCTTAGTGACCTGAGAGGATAATTATAGTGATAAAGAACCAAAATGGCTGTTACCAAGAAGCATCTAGGGATGTGCACAATGATTGCTCTCTCACCCCATAAAGAGGGGCAAACTGTTCAAAATCAAAAGTGGCAGACGTAAGAAATGACCCTGGGCGATAGATGGTCTGAAAATGCATTATGAAGGGCAAGATTTCCCAAAAGAAGTTAGGAAGTAATGTTCTTGAAGTACTGTTTTTTCTTAATACAGCTATATTTGTTAATGTAGTTTGTTTTTTGCAATGACTGAGAAAAAATATGTTTAACAACAAGCATTGTGTTTGCAGTATGTGTGGGTTTAGAATCTCAAAACAGAGCAAGACATGCCTGCTCATAAGGACAAGTCATTTTACACTCAACATTGCATTTCCATAGAGCTTTATTTGTGTGATAAAGCCATAAATGCAACCAGACTAGGAATGTCATTTTTATGCTGGGAAACACAATCTAACTTCATACTGATTCTGAGTTCATATGTTATATGATCTCTGATTTGGAAGTTTGTCCAAAAGCAGTGCAATTGTGATCTGATCATATGTTAAAGGTATACAAATATCCATCTGGGAAATTGTTACGATTTTCATTCTGTGCATGGAATAAAATGTCAGATAACAGAAGACTCTCTCGATGTATGGTCATTTTGCTATAAAAGACCATCTGCCTACCTCTGTACAGCATGGTTGAAAGAGCATAAAATGAAGATCCAAGTCCCTTTATACTCTTGAAGACCAGATGCCTTATAACATGACTGGTGGTGGGGTGAAATCCCCCCTCCCTAGTGCATATCCAACAGGTAAACATTAGGTAATAGGCAAAAGAGCCAGTTGTCAGGAACCTGAAAATCCATACTATTTTAGAATTTCATCATTAAAATTCAGGATGAAATTGAAATTTTTAGATCAGTTATTTTACACAGGGTCTTAGAAAATATTGACACAATGGGACAGGCAAAATGTAGCCAATTGGTATTACATTAGCTATGGCCAACTCTTTAAAAATGCTATATTCTTTGATTTTGGAATAAGTTTCAGTGCTTCTTTTCTTGGGGAATTTTGGTCTTGATGTTAAATATAATACAATGGAACAGGAACTCAAGAGTGAGCCATTTTAATCCTCCTTTAGGATCTTGAGTGATTTCTAAACTTGGGCAGTACATTAAACCTTTGAGTGCCCCGGTTCCCTGCTTAGGGAAAAGGAAAAGTGCTTTGTAACACTTCCTCTCAAGGCAGAAGAGTAGTGCAGTGCTTGACAGGACATTGGGTGCAATGAAAATTAATAACAATGATTCTTCTTCAGAGATGAGCCTTTCACTTTTGCTGAAGTGTTTTAATATGCTGTCTGATTAGAGACAATATGAGAAATGTGCTTCCTTGATTCTCATTTTTGGCTGGAAGGCTTGGCTGGCTATTGGGACAATCTGTTATTGCTGGCAACTTCTTTTGGGGGTGAGTTAATGTCAGCCATTCAGATGCTAGTTAAAATCTATATTTGCATCGAATGGTGGTTTTCTGCTTTCAGTGATGAGCCTGCCATTCTTTGCAGCACAAGCAAAACAGACTCTTTTTGTGCCCCTTGGCCTTCCTGGAGTTTTGGGCCTGGAGTTCACATTCTCTATACTTCCTCAAGCTCGTTAGTCAGTTTACAGCCATCTGTCTTTGTACTATTAACCTACTTGATTGGATACCAAACTGTTTCCCTTGCCTGTTCCATGTGCTGCTATTGTAATGCACTCCAAGATACATGCTGTTCTAATGACAGCTTCTTCAGAAGAAGTCTGGATGGAGACTATCTCTGTGAGAATTTATCTTGGGAAGCTGGTTTCCTGAAGCTGTGGCAGAGTTTGGCCCTAGGCGGGAGGGAGTGAGTAGATTGATTATGCTATGGAACTTATAAGGCAGTGATTTATTGACCATTCTTTACTGGTCAGTGAATCTGACCAGAATACAGGGAAGCATCAGAGAAGGTGAAATGGAGACCAAAGCAATTTTCTGGCTGGCCTTAGAGGAATAATGATAGCACAAAGGAGAGTGACAACATGCAAACAGCAAAAGGAATGTAAAATTCATCTTCTCCTTTTTATCAACCTATTTATTCCAAATCAGGGATATTCTCAACTTCTTTTCATGCTGCTTGGCTAAAATAGAGAGAAACAAAAAACCAGCCTGTGGTTCCTGGAACGTCTTACTCACCTGGGGAAGCAGAGCTAGCACCAGTTGTAAGCAGAGAAGGCAATATACTAGGGTCAGAGCTTAAATGGCTTTTCTAATGGCTGTCCAGAATTCTATAGAAGAATTTTGGGAAATGCTGTGGGGTAAGGGCACCTTAAGATACTGCATGCAGTCTCCCAAAAAAGATGTAGCGACAGCAATTTTATGTGAAGCAAATGAAGTGGCAATCTGAGGTTGCCCAAGATTTCTCCAAGACCAGATGTCCTGTTTTCATGTAATATTCACTTCAGATGTCATAAAATAGTTTCTTTAAATTACCCCTCTTAATCAAGCTATGCACTGGGAATGGGGATGATTAAGTGGGGTGGAAAAAATACCAGGTGGAGGTGGGAGGGGGGAGAGAGGAGAATTCAAAAAGGGCGGCATGAGTTGTGGTTCTGCATTTTGAAGGTTTGTTCCTAGCATTTCTATATATTAAAATTGCTTTGCAATCAATTATTTTGTCTAAGTAACTCTTATTAGTGTTCCGAAAGTGCAATGTGCCATATTGTGTGGACAAAAAGAATAATTTTCCAAATGACAATGCAGTTGTAGAGAATTTGTATGAATATGAATGCAAATTTCCATAGTCTCTGGACACCACCATTGAAAAGATGCCATAACTTATTCAGTTGCTTCAGGGTAGGTTTCAAATATTAACTTCGAGAAACCATTCCAAACTGGTGAGGTGCTCTAGTGTCTCTAGAGAGATGCTTGGAGAGAGGGGAATATTTCAACTGATTAAGTCTTCTACTTCAAATGCATACCTCCTAAGTGTTAGGAAATAAAATTATTTTCTATTTTGAGAAAGCAGGGTAGAGAATGGCATATCTGCCAGGACTGGGCATGAGATACCCTGCTAGACTCAAATGTGACTATGATCTTGGGTTGTATGACTGCGTCTTCAGCTGATCTGCTGCCACAGCTCAGGGTGTTTTCAAGACTCATCATCCTATACCAACATGGAAGCGTTTGAAATCTGCTGGAATACATGAAGCAAATGAAGGGGGATTTAGATAATACTCTTGTTCCCAAATATTTTCTTTCACTAATAAATTTATACATCAATGCCCAGTGATATTGAGCTTGACCACGTTACATACTTTAGCCAGTGTACATGAGTGGGTGTGAGGTATGTCATCCAAGCAGAAGCCATGAGAGATATTATGAATTTCGGTCAGGCCTCTAAGCCCTCCTGCCAAAGGACACATGCCGGAATGAGGGTGCTTCATCAGTCTATGTTCTGAAATGAGAAGACATATGGAACTAGATTGAGCAAAGCTGAGTAGAGCCATGGTGATCCCCAGACCTGAAAGAGAAAATTTGTATTCTAAACTTTTGTAGTAGGACAAATGGCTCAGGAACATTGTCCCATACATTCTTATAAGACCAGAAGACCTGTAATTGAGACTATGAGGAGCATCTCAAGAAGAATTATGGGTTTGGCTCTTGGCACAAGGAGCTGACTGGAATCAAAGAAATACCACTAATACTAAAATCTTTGTTTGTTACAGTAGCAAAAGCTGACAAATACAGAAATTGATACTGGAAGTGATTGCTGCCATAAAAGCAACAGCAGCAGCAGCAACAACAACATATTCTGGGCTGCATAGTGAGCAATAAGGAAGCTGTTATTTTAGGCTGAAAAAAATGGCAACCCAGATTATGCGATAGAGGAACATCTGGTAAAAATGTTGTCTCAGTTAATTTCAAACAGAATGCTGTCTGTGTGACTTGGCTATTATTAGCTTTTCTTCCTATGTTACTACAATAAATAGAAGAGTTCAGAAAAAAAAAAATGATCAGTTTGAAAGCAGAACTAGGGGGGAATGTAGAGAACCCAGAAATTCTGAGATTTCCAAGGTTGGAAATAGGACTGTTTCTCAGATCTTCAGGGTGAAGACTAAATCCAGGTCATAACCTTCATACTTGTTTTTAATTCTTCTTTAAACATCTGATTGGATTAAGATTCTCCCCAGTAAAACAATTTAGTACAGCAAAATGGTTCAAGGAAAAGAGATTAGGTACAGATTCTGAAACAAACAAACAAACAAAGAATACTTGATTCTGTAATTACGTCTATCAAGGGATATCTCAAAAAGAATTATGAATTTAGCTGTTGACCTGTGGAGCTGACTGGAATCAAATCAAATACTTCCACTAGTAAAAATCTGACATTTGAGAGAGTTGTATTGCCAAAAGCACTGCCAACCTAAAATAAAAGAGGCAGTGACTGTCAAAACATAAACCAACCTTTAGGCCCCCACTATTGTCCCAAGTAGGGCTTCTTCTTTAATGCCCCTTTTAGATGAGGCCAAGGAGAATAATGTAAAGGGAAAGCCCCCCCCCCGAAGGTAGAGCCAAAATCCATGGGCAACATTTGGTTGCAGTGCTACTGTTGGGAAGGAGAACTGACCTGAGTGAGAACCTCACAAGTTTTGCCCAGTGGGATTTTGAATTTCCATGGAACAGTGACTGCTGTGTACCTCCCATTCTGAACAGGACTGTTTATTGCAGTTATCCTGATACTGTTTTACCACTATACATTGTGTGTGTTGGGGGCAGAGGAGCCCCATTCCAACCTGAGGTGGAGGCTGTCAAGTGATCTTAGATGTGAGCAAGATGCTGTGATTGTGTAAGACTTTGAGATATCTTCCTGGAGATGGTGAGAGTATTTTGTGGGCAAAAGAGAAGGAAGTATATGTCACCAGGATGGTGGATTGTGGTAAACTGAATTGTTCCCAGATTTTCTCTTTCTTGTACATTCACCTGTTGATTTTTGGCTTGGTCATCTGATGGTCTTTGACTGATGGAGTGTGAGCAGCCATGACGTGTCATGTCTGAACAGAAGCTTTAAGCAGCATATCAAACATCTTCCAGACATTTGCCCTCCTGACTTCTGCCGTGAGAACCCATATCCCAGATGGAGTTGCTCTTTCAGCTCCAGGGTCCTGGCATGAGAAGACATGTGGAGCAGGGGCAAGCAGAGCCACAGCTTCCAGCAGACCCATCAGTGGGAAATAAATGCTTGTTTTCATAAATCATTGATATTTTGTGATTATTATAGAAGCCCTCAGATCTATCTTAGGACTTTTCCTGTGCAAATGGGTAGGTGCTATATATCAAAAGATGCCAAGTTAGGTAGATAAGTTGGGCAGCAGAGGACAAACACCTCTGAATTGGGAATAGAGGTTGAATTTGCAGATTCTTTCCTCCTGCCTCTTTTGATGATACTCTTAGCACATGTATTTGGATGTGGCTTTCTATGGTGACAAGGGTAGGAATTGAGGACACTGGTAAATTGGGATTTTGTTATATTTTATTACTGGTGATGTTACTTTGATCACCTGATTAAGGTAGTGTCTGCTCGGTTCTTCACTGTAAAGTTACTATTTTTCCCTTGGTAATTAATAAATAACTTGGGGGAAGACCTTTCAAGTGACTGGACAAGTATACTATTTCTCCTCACACTTTCACCGTTAGCATCCATTAGTAAATCTTGTCTTTATCAATTATTACCATGTGTTCTAAAAGCAATTTTCCATTTCTCTTATTCCTTCTACATTTATAGATTTCTTCTGTAAGGAAGAGATGTATCCTCTCTCTCCATTATTTATTTATATCAATATGGAATCATGGGTATTTATCTTACTCTATGAGTTTTAATCCAATGTGATCATTTTTTCTTGCTCAAATTTTTCTATTTCTGGCATTAGGATCCCCTTTTGTAAAGTTGCTTTCTGTGTCTCGACTCATCTTGTATTTTCTCTGCCCCAGCCCTGGAATCACAACTTCTCCAAGGGTATCTTTCTTTGCCTATTGGAGAATGGTATTTAGAAACCATGATCTGGGTGCTAGATGTATTCATTGCTGCCATTGCTGCTAGGCCCTTTCAGTTGACAAAAATTGAGAAATATACATATGCATACAAACTCATTCATATACATACATCTGTATACATATGCATACAAACTCATGCATATATATACATCTGTATTTCTTTCTCTCTACTAAAATTCGTAAGTTAATCCTGACACTCTCATTCCAATTGACACCAATTTTATCCTTTCCATTTTTCTTATTCTTAACTTCTTTCTCCAACAGTAAGAAACCTGAGCTTTCATTTTCTGCAATGTATTTACTTATTGTTCGGTTCTAATATATGGCAGTGTTGAACTTCACCTGAGCCCTTTGATCCTGGAAAACAGCTAAGGTTAAGAACCATTCCTCAGCCCTTTTATATTCCCAAAAAACATCTTACTGCAAGGAACCACCCTTCCCCATATCATTTAGATAAGACTTGCGAATGGCCCCCTCATTTATCTATGACAAGGTCAGACACAAACTTCTGATTTCCTGTTCTTCACTTCATAAATGATTAGCGGAACTGCTTGTTCCTACTGATCAATTGGAATAAAATGTTTGTCTCCTTCCCCCCAGGTCTCTGAACTTTGGCACACCCTCAGCTTGAACCAGCGTACAGCCTCTCTTTAAAGACCCCTCCCAGGAAATAGGCTGGCTCCTGGGCAAAACATTCTCTGGTCTACTATCTACCAGACCACCCTTTCATCCTACTTCCCACCCTGGGTTTTTTTTTAGTCTATATATAAAAAAAATCCTTTTTGCCTAACCTTTCAGACATTTACAGACGTTATGGACAGAGTGCTCTCCCTATTGTAAAAGTCCCCCTCCCCCCATTATAATAATCCCTTTCCCCCTTTGCAATAATGCTTTCTAATAAAGTCTGTCTTGCCAAGTCCAGCTTTTTTTTTAATTGACATATACATATAAAGGAGTTTCAGAACTGCTAACACATACCCCTGTGAGAAACACATTTACTAACTGGATTCTAGTATTTTTTTGTACAGTTCTTTTTGTCTTTAGGATCCAGGTTTATTTTGATAATGCATTTTATTTTCTCGAAAATTTAGTTTTCAAGGTGACCTTCTTCAGTATCAGCTATAGTGAGATAATTATCACTCAGATAGACTTTTGGTGGTATGGATTATCACTGGAGTACAGCAATGTGCAAACTGTCTGTAGATTACAAAGATACTTGCAGTGTTAAAGAAAAAAAAGTCACCTAAGCTTCTTATTCTATAATTGGAATAGTTACTTTAGTAATTCTTCCCAGTGTCAGTTTAAAATCAATATTTCTATGAAATCTCAGAGCAACAGACTAAACTGAGTGGGGGAGCCCATACCAGCACACACATTTTAGATTTTAGTTAAAAAATTGTCTAAATGACCCCAAATTACACTGCAGCTGCCCTTTTGAATAGAACTCAGCTCCTTTGGAGTGTTTCAAAACAGTGGCTATTAATCTATATTAAAGCTCTATATATCTATATATCTGTATAAGTGGTACTTTCCTAAAAATTATTTGTACAATTCATAACCTCTATAAATGGATTTTCCCCATGTTCACAGTAAGTGGCAGTTTTTTTTCAAATCCGAAGGGTACATAGGCAATTCTTAAAATTGTTAGAAAACTAAAATAAGACTGGTAATATTTAGACCTATTAAAATAGCAAAAATTAAATAATTACAATGAAAAAAAGGTCATTCATTCATTCTATAATTCAATACATTGAGTTTGTACTGTATGCTAGGTGCTGAGGAAACATTGTAATCAAAACAGATAAAACTCTCAGCCTTTACTGAGATCAGATTCCAATGGGGGAAGTTGGACAAGAAGAAAAAGAATGGGTTAAATAGTAATATTGAAAGACAGTATTAATATGGAAAAAATGAAGCAGGGAAGGTAGGTTGTGAGTGTTAGGGCCTGGGGTTGGTTATAAATTTAATTATGGTGGCCAGGGAAGGACATGTTGAACAAGTGACAGTTGGGAAAAGACTTGAAGGGGTTGAAGGAAAGAAACCTGAATTTGTAATAAAAGCATTTTGCAATTCTGTGCTCTGGGGGACCAGCCAGGATAAAGGTCTCAATGCAGAAATTTGTCTCAAGGCAGCACAGATGTCATGTTGGCTAGAGTGAAATAAACTAGAGGGGACTTAAAGGAATGAAGTCAGAAAGGTAGAGAGATGGGTGCAGGGACAGTGAGAAGCAGGCTAGGGTGGAGCTTCTTGAAGCCAACATAAGGGCTTCAGCTTTCACTTTTTGCACAGGGGAACCACTGGAGGGTTTTTGGTCGGTGTTTGATCTGATCAAGACCTTGTTATTACCAAATAATAACAACCTCTCCACAGACTCAGTTCCATGCACCCCACTATCTGATTGCCACCTGTTATCTTTCCAGTTTACTTTGTTGAGAGGTTCCTTTACTTTGTCAATGAGCCTTTGACCCCACCAGGACCTCCAGTCTGCTGATCTCAGTTCCTTTCTCTTGTCCCTTTTCCTCTTGAAGTCTTCTCCCCATTTGTTAGCCTGGTGAAATCCTTTCGTCAATCACTTTCATTCTAACTGCTTCTAAAATCCCCTTGCTTTTTTTTTCTTTTTCTTTCTCTTTTCTTTTTTTGTAGCTGTTGGCAAAACCATAACTGTGGTTAAATTCAACTCCCTACATTCCACACCTGCACTGGTTTAGTTAAATGTAGCTGGGGGAAAACACACATCCTAGGGAGTAGTCTCATTTTAAATTAGTGACTTTGAACCTCCAATGTACTCTTCATGTTGCCAGGCCATCATACTAGGTGTTACATTCCAAGCATTTTGTCAGTATGGTAGACATCATACTGGGTGTTATATTCCAATGAATGATCATTCACTATCCCACTCTTCTAAACAATGATTCTTCACCTTCTCCTCTTGCCTTAAACCTGCAACATCTTTTTTTTTTTTTCCATTTTTTCTATCCTTGCTTCCTATCTGCCTAAAAAAATGAGAAAATCAGAGGAGGCTCTCCACAGGCTTCCACACTTATCTACCTACCATCAATATGCGCCACAATATCCTTTACTTCCTGGCCTGTAACCAGAGATAAATTACAATGCTTCTATCTAAAGCCTATCCCTCTACATTGTGTATGGGTTCCCATTCTTCTTCATCTACTAAAGCACATCACTTTCCAGTCCCACAAAAATAAGTGTTTTACTCACTACTGGATCATATTCATTAATATGCTATTGTTTTTCCCATTAAAAAACCAAAAAAGCCTTCCTCAACTCTTCTGCCCTCACCAATCACTGCTCCATTTCTTCCTCTACTTCGCAGCAAAATTCCTCAAAAGCATTTCTCTATTCAGCAATTCCATATTCTCTCTTACATTATCTCATCTTGATCACATCACTAAAATTGCTCTTGTCAAGGTCATAAGGTCACATTACTAAATGCACTGCTCAATTCTCAGCCTCATCTTATTTGAACTATCTGCAGTATCTGTCAACAGCTGATCACTCACTGCTTTCTTCACTAGGCTTCCAGGACACCATGCTCACCTGGTTTTCTTTTTACCTTACTGGTTCCTCTTCTCAGGCTCCTTTGATAGTTCCTTTACTTTTCTGTGCCCTCTTAATAATGGAGTTCCCTGGGGCTTAGTTCACGATTCTCCTCTTTATTTACACTCATTTTTCTTGGATTTCACTCAAGTCTCATGGCTTTAAATACCCTCTATATTCTGGAAACTTCCAAATTCATATCTTTAATACAGACCTTTCTCTCACATCTTATTTCCAATTCATTAGAATGTTATACTCTAGCTTCAAAGTATACTCAGTATATTCAGAATCTGAGCACTTCTCACCACCTTTAGTGTTATCAACTTTGTCTGAAGATACCATCTTTTGTCACCAGAGCCTCATAATTGGTCTTTCTGATTCAATCCCCTATGCATTTTGCCAGCATGGTGGACAGCAGACAAAATGAGAATAGACGAAAGAGGGGCAAGGAAAGAAGCAGGGAAACCTGAAGGATGCTAGTTAGTAGTGGATGTGGTGAGAAGGGGTCAGATCCAGGATATAATCTGAAGGTAGGTCCAATAAAACTTGTCAGTGAAACAGAGAGAGAGAGAGAGAGAGGAGTCATGAATTCCTCCAAGGTTTTTGGCCTGAGCAATTGAAAAAAAATGAAGCTGTGGTAGAAGAGGTAAAATCCTATATTGCTAATGATGCTTTTAATTTTATACTCCTTTTGAAAAGCAACATGGCAACCTCTACCATGAGCCTTTAAATAGCTATGCTTTTGAACCAATGATCCTGTTTTAATTTTTTTCCAAAAAAGAAAATGACTTTGTTTACAAATATGATTATAATATTATTTACAAAAATACTAAAATAATAGTAAATGAAAACATGAAATAATATGTGCATGGTGATTAGCACAATATAAAATATTTATTTAAGTAGATAAGCCAAAATCAGAATATGCAAAAGTAAAATGAATCTACTATACTAGGCCAATTAGAAAAGGAGTTATTTATTTTTAAATTAGAACATTCCTTAATGTTTTGGAATATTTTTGTAAAATGGGAATATGTTGGAAATATAAGTAGGGTTCATCCCTTCATTCTAGACAATAGATATATATCCCTTAAAAATTTTTTTTCCTACAAGGCATTTGCTTTTGTCAAGTGGTGAAAAGGTTAATTGCCTGTCTATATTTACAAAGATTTTTAATGGTTTTTATAAATAAGCTCTAACAGACTTCTAACATAAGAGTTTTTTTTTTTTTTTTTTTTTTTTTTTTTTACCTCAACAACCTTCTACTGGAATGTGAAATCAAGGTATTTGACTTCAAGGCCCAGCTCTATCATTTATTCACTGTTTGATTTTGGTCAAGGTAGGTAACTTAAGAGTCAGTTTTTTCATTTGCAAAATGGAGAGATATCAATCCCTTATCTAATTGACAGAACTGTTGTGACGATCAAATGAGATAATATATGTGAAAATGCCTTGCAAACCATAAATCACTACAGAAACCTGAGGAACTTTGGTAATTTAGGTTGAGATGACTTCTGCTTTATCCTGAAGGTATATTCCTAGGTCTTTATCATCATCTTCTGATGTCAACAGTGATGCTTGCTTTTGAATGCAAGTCAGCAGTTGGTTTTAAAGGACTAAGCAATAATAGAAACAAATCTTCTCAAAATAAGAGCAGAAATATAGGATATTAATAAAGCAGACGTTTGCATCACAAAGACTAATAAAAGAATAGAAATAGTAGGCTCAAATCACTGCATGATCTTCTCATGTGCATTGTAAGCACTCTTAACTTGACAAAAGTTAACAAATTTACACAAAAGTTAAAAAGCTTAAAGAAAGGAAGTAGCAGACTACTCGGTGTTACCTTGTCTGTTTTTTGAAATAGGTGAAATGTGAAATTAATTTATTACAAAAAGCTGAAATAAGCTATCTGTCCAGCAGTGTTCAGGAAGGAACTTCAGAGTTCAGAGCGGAATCTTGTCATAAAGCATCAGCACTTTCTTAAAGAGGAAGATTCAAGATGGCAGTAACCCGAGTAGAACCAAAAAATGAGAAAATATCAGTTTTAAGATTAAATAGTTGGGATTATGGCTTTTCTAAGACAAGCATATTTATGCAGCACTTGTTCAACAATCAGAAACAAAAGGCAAATGAAAGGGTTCATTTGTCTGCAACAAATCTGTGTATGCTCTCCAAGGCTGCAATGTATGTTATGGGTACTATAATTCATCAGGATAAAAATAGTATGCATTATAAATTGGGAGAAGCCAATTATTATTTTTGAAAGGACAACAAAAATTTGCCCAAAGTTTATAACTACTGCTGCAAAAACTATACAATAAAAGCAGTGCGATTATACAGTAGTTTAGCTAAAAACAAATCATCTGATGCCCTAGAAAATGGACAGAAATAAACTGCAAAATGTATCTTTGCTCATGAAAATGGGAATTGGTTTTGGCCTAGATCCAAACTGAACCAAATATCGAAAAAGTGGAAAGGCATGCAGTAAGAACTTTTGCTTTCCCCCAGACTTCAGCCCTTCTTCTTTTCTGATTATGTGCATACAGCTTTCTCTGCAATGGCTTCTGGGTAGAAGAGGACTAAATATGTCTACCAAGAAATGGCTGCCTCTTCTCTCATTGCTCCTTGTTTTCTTCCAACATGGGACATTATGCTACATTGCTGTCACTCTATTTTAACCAGGACCCTAATTTTGCAGCTTATTTATCAGTGTTTTTCTGGTACCCATCTCTGTTTTGGCCCTAACTCCCTATGTAACATTGAGTAGGGACTTAACTTCTTTGAATCTTAGTTCTATTACCTATAAAATGAGAAGACTCAAAATTTCTAAAGCACTATTCATCTCTAAAAGAAAGAATAATTTTTTTATTTCTAGAACTCTTGTCAATTAACCTTACACAGAAGTTTTTGAAGGGCTAGTATTTTTGTTTATAGGCTGCTACGTTGCTTATTCTCCAGGACTATTTATTGCCTTTTGATATTTTATTTATTTGTTTATTTTATTTTGAAACATTTTCTCTGTTTCAAATGTTTTGAAACATTTTCTCTATGTTTCCTGTAATGTTGTTGAGATGTAGATGCCATTCTGATCCTTTATCTTTGTGTGTGAATGTTTATACCTCCAAAACCTTTTAAGACCTACTTTTTATCTCCAGAGTTCTGAAAAATATGTTGTGTCTGTTTAAATTTTTTTATTCTTATTTTTTTATTATGCTGTGAACTTGGTGTGCCTGTACTTGGTGTGCCTGTTCAATTCGTATGCTCATTATTTTCAGTTCTTAGAAATTTTTCTTTTATTATGTACTTTGCAACTTTCTCCCAATGGTTTTCTCTAGTGTCTCTTTCTGGAATACCTGCAATTAGATATTAGAACTCCTGTACTGACTTTTTAATTTTCTTATCTTTTTTCTCTCATTTACCATCTTTATTTCTTTTTGTTTGACTTTTGTGATATTCTTTTCAACTTTATTATCTAATCCTTCCACTAAATCCTTTATTTATACCATCCCAGTATTCATACCCAAGAGCTCTATCTTGTTCCCTGAAAGTTCTCTTTCAGACTATTCTGTACTTTTTTAATAGACACACTCTATCTGTCTCTCTGAAGGCATTAATTTAATTTTTGGTTTGCTGGATTTCTTCTTTTTTCTTTCAGTTTTCCAATTATTTTGAGTTTTTTGTAGCTATTGGTTTGTCTTGGTCCTTCTCATTTGTATTGGAGGTGTTCCTGAAATGTCTATGAACCTTGGATGTCTGTTCATATTTAAGAAGGAAGCCCTAAAAACTGAGTGAAGTCTCTTCATGCATTAATGGGACTAACTGAGAGATGTGTGTAGCTGCATGGGATCTGAATATTTCCCTGAGAAACTCCCAACTATCAGTACTTGTAAGGACCCTCAGTTGTCCAGCTACCAGTTTCCTTAAGAAGGATCTCTCCAACTTCTGAATGGCAGGTTGTCAGGGTGCACTGGCCCTGAGAGCTGAATCAGAGGAAGGGGGTTGGTTAATGGTGATAGGAGGTCTCATTATTCAAGTCTCCTTTTTTCAGAATGGCATCTCACCCTCAGCCAGACCTCATGTGACTGTGTCCAGAGTCCCTAAAGTGACCCATAGTCTTCCTCCTCCATAAGAGCAGTGCTGCTGGAGAGTATAGGATGGAGGAGGGGCTTTAGACGCCAACTGCTCTTCACCTTTCAGTCAGTTCTGCCTTTTACATCTCTGTCTTGCATCTCTACCGTCAGAAGTACCTTTTGGTTTCTACTTTCTAAAACTATCTCAAGTTTTATGGCATGTAGTGTCATCTGTTTTCCGGTTTTCCAAATGTTGACATTGCTTCACTTCTGTCATCTTTTCTTTTGTTCCCTTTGTGTTTATGTTTATTTTCCCCTTTTCAGTCATTTTAGTAGAGGATTTTTTGGGTACCAGAATTAAATCCATATAATTTTCCTTTCATGGTAAAGTATAAATTGTTGTTAGCAAATTCGAGATGATAAAAAACAAACTAATTAACAAATCCCATATCCTCAGATTTCAGTGATTAATACAATAGAAGTTGGCCTCTTTCTCATGTGATTGCCCAAGTGGGTCCTGGTAGGCGCACAGTTTTCTTCTGGGTGATAATCCAGGGACTGAGGCTTATTCTATTTTAATGCTCGCCTATCCCGTTGGGACTTCTTGTCTTCTGCATAAAGCTGGCTGAAGCAGAGGAAAGCATTAAGAATACACACCTGCGTCTTCAAAGCTTTGGCCTGCAAGTTATAGGCATGGTTTCTTCTCATAGTCCCTTGATAAAAACTGGTCAAATGGCTGCATCCAGATAAAAGAGGAACAGCTGGCTGCTGGGGGAGCACAGTATTTTTTACCAGCTAATCATCTCTGTCTGCCACAGCCCTCCTTTCTGGCCAAAACTATTTGTGTGTACCCTTCTTCTTACATGTGTTAACAGTTATTTCCTCTTTAAGGGAGATTACCTAAATTTCCAATTTTATGCTTTTATCCATTTCAGAATCTAGTATTTCTGGAAGATGTCATTCATGCCCATCAGATCCAGATGTGGCTTGTCAAGATCTGGCAACTTATAAACTGAAAGATGAGTTATTTTATTTCCTGGACATGCCCTGTGCATATATACAGTGTACAACGGTGGAATAGGGACTCCCCATTTACAAAAGGGAGAACTGTTAAACACACAATAATTACTGGTCCACAGCAATGTTAGAATCCTGGTGGACAGGATTCTGTCAAAGGAGGAAGTCCCTTACTTAGACACTTGACCTTAACTCTGGGAGGAACACCCTTTTTTTCTTTTGTTTCCATGGCACCAGCACCATTCTCTGGGAATTACTTCTTATCCATCATCTTCCATGGGCACACCTGAAGGGGGTGTTGGTGAGAATGTTATCCTTGGGAGTTGCTCAAGTTTTCAGCCCCTTCCTGCCCACTGTAGTTTGGTGGACCATGGAGCTGTTTGAAAGCTCTAACAAAGACTTTTTGAAGATGCATATGCTCTATTTGTTTCCAATCAGTTCCCTTTGTCAGGAACTTCCTGCCAACCCAACTTCCTTGGGTTCTCCAATATGCATTACTTCTTTGTTTCCTAGTCCTTGTATCTGTTTCTCACTCTAATGGTGACTGTCTGGAAGACATCTGAAATAATAGTTTTGATCCTAGTCTTTTCTGCAAGGCTAAATTCTGTCCTGTGATATCTTGCTAAATAAATCCAGCAATTCTCAGCTAATGCAGTATCTTGTTATGGTTTTCTTGTTATGGTTTTTTTCAATCTCTTCTGGAATCAAATTCTGGTTTAATGCTGTCTGCTCTGATAAATAGACCCCTTAATTTTAGTGGCTTAGCACAAATAGAATTTTTTTTCTTGTTCATGTAATAGTATCTGGCTGGTGAAAGGCTTTCCTCCATGAGATGATTTAGGTACCTGGTTCCTTCCATTGGTTCTGCCATTACCTAGGGCCAGCCAACAGGAAAGAGCACAAGGAGAAGGCTGCTTTGTGAAAGACTGCATAGAGAGTAATGCTCACGTTTCTACCCATTTTCTATTGATAAGAACTAGAGACATAGTCCCGTCTAGATGCAAGTGAACCTGGGACATGTATTCTATGGCTGTGCATCTGATCCCTTGCAGCAAACAGCTCTGTAATGTGGAAGGGGAAGGAGGAATGTTGATAGACTGCAGTCCATCTCTACCACATATGTCAGAAGCAGAGAAGAATCATCTGTCATGCTGGGCTATTTTTCTACCATTTAATTTAAGTGTGCTTGTCCCAAAGTATTCATTTCACAATTCTTTACGTCTTTGAAAGGCTTTGCTGGCACCAACAAGATGTTTCTTATTCTCTTTCTCTTTCTCTTTTCTTCTTAATTGTTTTAGTTGTCTCTAACTCAATAAGTAGAATAGTCACTTGGTCTCCTGTTGTATTACTTGTAAAACAATTACTTTGTCTTAATCCTGAAAAACTTAGTTTTAGTGGATGCTCTTCACTTTTCCCTTTCTTTGGAAATGGTTTTGATATTGTATGACACTGACCTTTGGCCATAGTTAATTGATTCAGGGCCATAGTTAATTGATTCAGGACTGGGCACTTGATTCAAACTGGGTCAAACATTAGCTTTAAAAATTTAGAAATATCAGTGATTAGAATTCATTAGAGATGAGTCACTTTAGTGGTAATTTTCTAGCAATAAATGTGTCCTTAAAATCCTGCACTGAGATTTCCAGAACTACCTTAATTCCTTCCTTTCCTGAATATTTTTTTTAAATTCCTCGTGCAGCATTTTGAGAAATAGCGGTATTTTTCTAATAAATCCTCCCTTATACTTAATTTAGTATCTGTTGACTGCAACAAAATGGCCCTTAATTAGTACCCCAGGGAAGGCTGATTTATTGTGGGATCTTCAATATCTATCCAATATCCTTTTACATTTTGAAGATTTTTTCCTCATTAATTCTTACGTTAATGGCTTAGGTTGAATGAGTTATCCTGTGGGCTATGTGTCTTTTCAGAAGTCCAAGAAGTGATTTCTTTGAACTAGAAAAATGTAGTGAGCTGCTCGAACCATTCAATCAGTTATGAGCCAGATTCTCTAGAAACTCCCAAATGCTGCAAGGAGTAATTGGCACTTTAGGAAGATAAAATGACCGTTTCAGACAAATGTGCCTTTCTTTGACAAGAGGCTGTTTCCACCTGACAAGCAAGATGGTGCCTTCAACATAGAAGAGCTGGCAGTTTCCAGCATTGTCTTCTTGCTTTGTAAGTGGGTATGACTTTGCACCTTATGAGACTCCGATTTAATTTGTTCTGTGGCCTAGCAGTGATGCAGAATGTGGGCAAGACTGTGCATGCCTGCCTTGAAAGATCGTGGGGGTGGGGGGTGGGGGCTGTTATCCTTATTTATTCTGGGCTGTTTTCTGTTGTAATAGAGTTCAGCTCACTCATTTTCTGCCTGTTGTTTTGCTAACTACTCCTTGGTCATAGGAAAATGAGTAACAATTTTCTGTGGATAGTGACATAATAGAGAATAAATATCTTGCTCAAGATTGCAAAGTAGGTTGGTGATAGAGATGGGATATTGACCCTGATCTGCAAGACTCCAGAGGCAATGCTTAAGATCTGTCTCTATATAACTTTTATGTGCCATACACTGAAATAGATGCTGGGAGATTAATGATAAAATTAAAAATAATCTGTGTTCTTTGTTCTTAAGAATCTTATGGTATGTCAATCATAGATGATATCAATAAACTATGGTGGTTAAAAAGAGAGGTATACTTGGGGATTATTAGGTTTGGGAAGAAACATAAGACCCAACATGGGAGCTTAAGGAATACATCTTGGTAGAGAGAATATCTGACCTAAGACTTAGTGAATGATTAAATGTTAACCAGGTAATAGAAATGGGAAGGATGAAGGGTCCTCTGAGTACCAGGGACAACACAGAGCAACATACAGAGTCATAGCATATGTAGCTGCTGTGAACTGCAAGTGTTTGGTATTCATAAAGCATAGAGTGCAGTCCAGGAATTACTGGGAGATTATATTGGTAATGTTAGTAATCAGTTCATGGAGAGCTGGGTATATGTAGCCTAGCTGCTTGGATTAAAGAAGGAGCATGGTGTAGAAATGAAGATCATGGGTTCTCTATGTAGATTGCCTGAATCCTGACTCTGCATAACCCTGGGCAATTTCCTTAACACGAGCGCCTCAGTTTTCTCATCTGTAAAAAAGGGGATAATAATATTTCTGTTATAAGAGATTAAAGGAGTTAATATTTGTAGAATGCTTATACAAGTGCCTAAAATATAGTAAGCCCTATATTATATTTATTTTTTATTTTGATAAAATTGGTAGAAATTGTGTAGGTTGGGAGAACTATATTAGATGATTTCAAAATTTCTGAGTGGTTTGATGGATGTTAATGCCCATTTCCTAAGGTCAAGAATGCAGTAACAGAAGAATGGTTTGTGAGTCATCCAATTGGTCATATCCTGCAAAAACAAAATTTAGAGGCCTGAAGCTCTGGGACAGATTTCGAGATGTAGGAGGCCTCATCTGGATAGCAGATAACAATGGTGAATAGGCCTGTTTAAGATAAGTGTTTTCAGAAAGAATAATTGTAGACTAATGATGGAGCTCGGGGTGATAGAAATGTGAAAGGGCAGCACAGTGTAATAAGGGATGGACAGAACCATGTCAGGAGCATGAGGAGGGAGTAATGCTCAAAACCAAGTATATTAGTTTGGGTTCTCTAGGAAAACAGAATCAACAAGAGATACCTAAATATAAGATTTTATGAAAGTGTCTCACACAACTCTGGGGATGCATAAGTCCAAATTCTGTGGGGCAGGCAGCGAACTGACAACGCCAATGAAGGTGTTCAATGAACTCCTCAGGAAACGCTTCGCTCGTCAGCCAAAGAAGTGTCCCGCTTAAAAGTCTTCAACTGATTGGATTAAATCTAGCTGATTGAATTCTCTCATTGTGGAAGACATGCCCTTCATTGATGTGATCAGTCACAGCTGCAGCCAATTGACTGATGATTTAATAAACCAGCCTTCTGGTTTATTAACCAGCCACGAATGTCCTTGCAGTAACAGGCCAGTGCTTGCTTGACCAGACACCTGGGCACCATCACCTGGCCAAGTTGACACATAAACCTAACCATCACACCAAGGGAATCAACAGTGTCAAAGAGTACCTGGTAAACAGTGTGGGATGCAACAGAAAGTTTCAGTATGATAGGGCTGAAAAACATCTGGATTTTGCAATAGGGAGGCTAGTACACTAGGCACTATAATCCACAAGTCTCAAAGAAACCAGAATTTTTATAGGAGGATGAAGGAGTAATGGCCAGGAAGTGGCATTAATGAGAGAGTACCCCCTTGACTTTGAAGATTGTAAGATATGGAAAATAAATTGCATTTGATAGGACTGGAGGTGAGATGGTGGATGTGTAGGGAAGTGTGTTTACTGTACAGATTCTAGATGGTGCAGGGGAAGTTTTAGTAGGGAAAAACAGTAGAAAACCAGTTATGTGAAAATAAGCAGACAACAGTATGGGGATGAGAAAGGAGAGAAAACCAGCTCCTGGAGGGGTTTGCATCTCAGGTGGGAATGTGAGCGATCATGGGGTTACAGTACAAGGTTATTCTAACATTCCATGTTGAGTTGGGGTGGGGTAGGAGTTGGGAGTGTGGACTTTCTCTCTGGAACGTCTAAATTCTACCAACTGTCTCTACACACAACATCAAAGGTTTCATTTGTGCCTCATTTTCATGTATCAAGTGTTTTTTTTTTTCTGATGTGGTTTCTTTTCTTTTTATTAGAGAGATTATAGGTTTACAGAAAAAACATATAGAAAAGACAGAGTTCCCATATACTGTCTTCACCTTCCCCCGTTTTACCTGATGTGTTCAGTGTACATCCACACTCCATGTGTTCAGTGTACATCCATGTTGTTGCATGTATCACAACTTCTTATTCCTTCTGTGGCTGCATAATATTCCATTGTATGTATATACCAAGTTTTGTTTATCCATTCATTTGTTGATGGGCACTTGGGTTGCTTCCATCTTTTGGCAATTGTTAATAATGCTATTATGAACATTGGTGTGCAAATATCTTTTTGAGTCCCTGCTTTCAGTGCTTTTGGATATATATCTAGGAGTAGAATTGCCAGGTTGTATTCATATGGTAATTCTATATTTAACTTTCTGAGGAACTGTGAAACTCTTTTCCACAGCAGCTGCACTATTTTACATTCCCACCAACCATGAATGAGTCTTCCTATTTCTCCACATCTTCTCCAGCACTTGTTATTTTCCATTTATTTAATAGTGGCCATTCTAGTAGGTGTGAAATGGTATCTCACTGGGGTTATGATTTGCATTTCCCTAATGACTTATGATCTTGAGGTTCTTTTCATGTGCTTGTTGGTCATTTTTATATCTTCTTTGGAAAAATATCTATTCCAATCGTTTGTCCATTTTTTAATTTGGTTGCCTTTTTGGTTGTTGTTGAGTTATAAGATATCTTTATGTATTCTGAATATTAAAACCTTTTTAGATATGGGGTTTCCAAATATCTTCTCCTTTTCTGTAGGTTGTCTTTTTACATTCATGATGAAGTTCTTTGATGCCCAAAAGTTTTAAATTTTGATTATATCTCATTTATTTCTTTTTTCTTTTGTTGCTTGTGCTTTTTGTGTAAAGTCTAAGAAACCATTGCCTGTCCCAATATCTTGAAGATGCTTCCCTATGTTTTCTTCTATGAGTTTTATAGTTTTGTTCCTTATATTTAGATCTTTAATGCAGGTTGAGGTAGTTTTTGTATATGATGTGGACTAGGAGTCTACCTTCATTTTTTTTGCATATGTGTATCCAGTTTTCTCAGCACCATTTGTTGAGGAGACTATTATTTCCCCATTGAGTGGACTTGGCACCCTTGTCAAAAATTGACTGGCCATAGATGGGAGGATATATTTCTGAACTCTCAATTCCATTCCATTGGTTTACATGTCTGTTCTTATACCCCAGAATGTTTTGATTAGTGTAGCTTTGCAATAAGTTTTAAAATTGGGAAGTGTGAGTCCTCCAACTTCATTCTCCTTTTTCAAGATGTTTTTGGCTATTTGGGGCTTCTAACCCTTCTATATAAATTTGATGATTGGTTTTTCCATTTCTGCAAAGAAGTCTATTGGAATTTTGTTTGGGATTGCATTGAAGCTGTAAATTGCTTTGGGTAGAATTGACATCTTAACAATGTTTAGTCTACCAAACCATGAACATGGAATGTTCCATATTTAGGTCTTCTTTTATTTCTGTTAGCAATGATTTGTAGTTTTCTAAATACAAGTCCTTTACATTCTTGGTTAAATTTATTTCTAGATATTTGACTCTTTTAGTTACTATTGTAAATAGATTTTTATCCTTGATTTCCTCATTAGATTGATCATACTAGTGTATAGACACTACTGATTTTTATGTGTTGTTTTTGTACCCGCCAGTTTTCTGAATTCATTCTTAGCTCTAGTAGCTTTGTTGTGGATTTTTTACAGGATTTTCTGTATATATGCTCATGCCATCTGCAAATGGGAAAATTCCACTTATTCCTTTCCTGTTTGGATGCCTTTCATTTCTTTTTCTTGCCTAATTGCTATAGCTAGAACTACCAGTACAGTGTTGAATAACAGTGGTAACAGTGGGAATCCTTGTCTTGTTCCTGATCTTAGGGGGAAAGTATTCTGTCTTTCACCATTGAGTATGATGTTAGCTGTTGGTTTTTCATATATGCTGTTTCAGTTTCCTTGGCTGCTCAAGAAAATACCATGCAATGGGCTGGTATAAATAATGGAAATTTAATGATGATGGTTTTGAGGTTACAAAAAAGTCCAAATCAAGGCATCATCAAGGCTATGCTTTCTCTCTGAAGACTGTGGCATTCTGGGGTTAGCTGCTGGTTATGCTTTGTCCTTCACATGTCACATGACAAGGCACATGGTGGCATCTCCTAGTCTCTCCCTTCTCTTCTGTGTTTTCTTGATATTTAGCTTCTGTCTACTCCCTCTGTGGCTTTCTCAGTACTCATCATTAATTGTTTCTGGGAGGCACGATGAGTACCAAAAAACAATGAGTACCAAACAGATTTTTTCCCATAAGGAATAATGTAAATAAATTTAATTCATTTCCAAAACAAAGACAATGCACATTTTTAAGGCAATATGTAAAGAAAAAAAAAAAAGGCTGTATATCATTACTTTACATGAGAAATAAACCTAAAAATTAATAAATACTTAGATTAAATAAAACAAAAACTTCACTTTACCTGCACTGAGGAGTCCATGGCCTAATGGGATGGTGGGAGGAGAGTGGTGAAGAGGAGAGTTACATGGAGTTGCTTGGAAGGAGAGTCCCCCTCCAATAGAACATCGGGCACTTGCACTTCAGGTGTTTTCTTTTCTGTCTTTTTTCAACTTGCACCACAGGCTCTGACACGCTCTTTGTCACCTTCACTAAAAACTTATCCAATGAGGACTGCTTCTGTCTTCTTTTCAGAATTCCTTGAGAATGTGAAATTGCTTGGTCATTCAATAAATTCACATCTGCTTGTCAGAGCTTTGTCTGATTGGTACTTCTCCACAAAGTTTTGAACGTCTGCCTATTTTGCACACATTTCTATTATCAAGGAACTGGGGGCATTCTCGCTTATCTCCTCCTCACCTGAAGAAATCTCTTAAGATAGCTCTTGTTGCTGCTTTTTCTGTAGTTCCTGAAGCTCCTTGGTACTGAGCTCTTCACGATGTTTCTCCACTAACCCCTCAACGTCAGCAGCATTGACCTCCAGACCCATGGATTGGCCCAAAGATACAATATCCTGCATGATTGTACCCTCTGTACCTGCAGGCTTAGGGTCAGCCTCAGACCTTGCAAAGTCTCTCTGAGTCACAGCTTCTGACCACAGATTCTTCCATGCTGAATTCATTGTCCTATAGGAGACTTCATTCCAGGCCTTATCAATAAGATTAAGGCAGTGTAGGATATTGAAATGCTCCTTCCAGAATTCTGTGGGGGTCAGTGGATGTCAGAGGTGATCCCAAAGCACCTCTGGAAAAGCGCCTTGGTGTACAACTTTTTGAAGTTTGAAATGACCTGCTGGTCCATGGGCTGGATGGGAGGAGTAGTGTTGGGGGGCAGGAACCTTACAGTGATGAAGCTGAACACCTCCAGTAAGTCACCTCCAAGTCTGGAGGGTAGGCAGGTGCATTGTCCAAAAGTAGGGGAGCTTTCAGAGGCAAATCTTTTTCCAGCAGATATTTTTTACATTTGAGGGACCAAGCACTTCATTTATCCACTTGTTAAAAAATTGCCTCCTGATCCAAGCTTTGTTTTTTGCCCTCCACCTCACATGGAGTTTATGTTTTATGACATTATGCTTCTTGAAAACTTGTGGGTTTTCACTATGATAGACTAGTAGAGGCTTGAGTTTTAAGTCCCCACTAGCATTCACACACCACAGTAGAGTGAGCCTTTCCTTTATTGGTTTGTGGCCTGGTAATGCCTTCTTTTTTGTGATGTAGGTTCTACTTGGCATTTTTCCCCCAGAAAAGTCCAGTCTCATCACAGTTAAAAACTTGGTGGGGAATAAAACCCTCAGCCTCTATGTAGTCCTGAAATTGACTGACAAATTCGTCAGCAGCCTTTTTATTATCACTCCCTGCCTTGCTGTGCTTCACGGCACTATGGATGCTGGTCCTCTTTTTAAAATATCAAACCAGCTGTGGCTGGCCTTAAAAACTTCAACACTCTCATCACTCTGTCCCGGTTTGTTTTTCAAAAGAGCGGCATGCAACACTTTCACTTTTTCACATATCATGGCTTCCAATACACTGTTCTCTGCTAACTGCTTCTCGTTTACCCAAATTAATAACAGCTTATCAACTTTCTCGAGTGTTTGGGAACGCTGCTTTGTTACTGTTTTAAACTCCTTTCACAACATCAGCCTTTTTATTGCTTCTTTATTCTTAATGATGGTGGAGACCATTGTTCTAGGCATACCGTCTTCCCTAGCAAGATCAGTAATGTGAATACTGCTCTCATATTTGCCTATTATTTCCTTTTTTTGCTCAATTGTGGTGCGAAGTAATTTTCTTTTCTGCTCAGTGCTATCACTGCTCATTTTCTTAGGACCCGTGATGAGAAAAAAAGTTCTAAAATACACAAAATGACCACAGAAGCTAAGACCACAAGGGGCGGTGCATAGGGCAAGAGCTACTGCGTGACTAACGCATGACCCTTTGTTTTGGCTGGAAAGGGTAGCGAGTCATGAGACAACCAACACTGACAAGTTCTAGCTTGTGCATTTAGTACCAAACAAATGATGAGTACTGGGACAAAATTTTCATGTCAAAATGCATTGAGTACTAAATTCGATGAGTTTTAAAGCAGTCAAGTACCGAGGTACCACTGTATTATATTAATTGACTTTCTTGTGTTGATTTACCCTAGCATACCTGGGATAAATCCCACTTGATCATGTTATGTAATTCTTTAAATGAGCTGTTGGATTTGGTTTACTAGTATTTTGTTGAGTATTTTCACGTCTGTATTCATAAGTGATATGGATCAATAATTTTCTTTTCTTGTGGCTTTGATATTAGGGTGAGGCTGGCCTCACAGAATGTTATAAAGTGTTACCTCCTTTTTAATTTTTTGTAAGAGTTTGAGTGTTTTATTGTTAATTTTTATTAGAATGTTTGATAAAATTCACTAGTGAAGCCATGTAATCCTGGAGTTTCTTTGTCGGAAGGTTTTTGATTACTGATCTCTTTACTAGTTATTGGTCTTTTATTCTTCTGTCAGTTTTGTTAGGTTGTATGTTTCTAGGAATTTGTCCATTGGATCTAGGTTATCTAATTTGTTGGCATACAATTGTTCATAGTATCCTATTATAATCGTTTTACTTCAGAGTCGATAGTAATATCCGACCTTCATTTCTGATTTTAGTTATTTGTATCCTCTCTCTTTTTTTCTTTGTCACTCTAGCTGAATGTTTTCCAATTTTATCGGTCTTTTCACAGAAAAGATTTTGGTTTGTTGATTTTCTCTGTTACTTTTCATTCTCTATTTCATTTCTCTGCTCTAATTTTTTATTTCTTTTCTTCTGCCCACTTTGGGTTTAATTTCTCTTCTTTTCCTTTAGACTTCAGTTGTGAAGTTAGGTCTCTAATTTGAGATCTTTCTTCATTTTTTAATGTAAGAATTTAGAGCTAAAATTTCCCTCTCAGCATTGCCTTTGCTGCATCCCATAAATTGTGGTATGTTCTGTTTTCATTTTCATTTGCCACAAAATATTTCTTAATTTTCCTTGTGGTTTCTTTTTCAACCCCTTGGTTGCTTAAGAGTGTGTTGTTTGATTTTCACATTTGTGAATTTTACAGTTCTCCTTTTGTTACTGATTTACACCTTCATTCCATTTTGGTTGGAGGAAATATATTGTATGATTTAATATTTTAAAATTTGTTGAGATTTGTTTTGTGATCCTAACATATGATCTTTCCTGGAGAATTACCCATGTGCTCTAGAAAAGTATATGTATTCTGTTGTTGAATGATATGTTAGTATATATGTCTGTTAGGTCTTATTTGTTTATAATATTGTTCAAGTCATCTATTTCCTTATTGATCTTCTATGAAGATATTCTAACCACTATTGAAAGTGGTATATTGAAGGCTCCTACAATAAATGTAGAGCTGTCTATTTCTCCCTCTATTTATATTTCTTTGTTTCAGTTTTATCTTATATTAGTATAGCTATGCCAGCAATCTTTTGGTTACTATTTTCATGAAATATTTTTTACCTTCCCTTTTCTTTTAACCTATTTGTGTCTTTGAATTTAAGGTGAGTCTCTTGTAAATAACACATAGTTTGGGTCATGCATTTTTATCCGTTCTGCCAGTCTCTGCCTTTTGACAGGAGAGTTTAATCCATTTACCTTTAAAGTAACTACTGATAATGGAAGACTTTCTTCTGCCATTTTGCCATTTGATCTTTGGAAGTCTTTCACCTTTTTTGTCCTTCTATTCTTATGTTAATGCCTACTTTCATATATGTTTGACTTTTTGTAGTGTACCATTTTGAATCCTTTCTCATTTCCTCTGTGTATATATTTCATATATTTTCTTTGTGGTTACCATGGCACTAAAATTTAACATCCTCAGTCTATGACAAATCATGTTTGATTTGATACCAGTTAACTTCAGTAGCATACAAAAACATGTTCTTATACCTGTCTTTCCTTCCACCTTTTTTGTTGTTTTTGTTACAAATTATGTCTTTATACTTTGTATGTCTAAAACCATAGATTTAGCATTACATTTTCAGTTGCTTCTTAGAATCTGTAAGAAATAAAAAGTGGAGTAACAGGCTAAAAAATGCAATACAGTAGTACTGGCATTTATAATTACTCATATGGCTACCTTATAGGAGGTCTTTATTTCTTTATGCTGCTTCGACCCACTGTCTAGTGTCCTTTCCTTTAAGTCTGAAGAATTCCCTTTAGCATTGCATATAGGGCAGGTTTAATGGTGACAGACTTCCTCAGATTTTGCTTATCTTGGAATGTCTTAATCTTTCCCTCATTCTTGAAAGGTATTCTTACTAGACATAAATTCTTGATTGTCAGTTATTTTCTTTCAACACTGAAAATGTTTTATTCCACTGTCTTCTTGCCTCTGTTGGTTCTGATGAGAAATTGGCACTGAATCTCGCTGGGGCTCCCTTGTTTATAACACATTGCTTTTCTCTTGCACCTTTCACAATTCTCTCCTTGTCCTTGACATTGAACAGTTTGACAACTATTTATTTGGGCATGGTTCTCTTCAAGTGTAAGGTTTGTTGGGCTTCTTGAGTGTGTATACGTATGTCTTTTGTTAAATTTGGGAAGTTTTTGCCATTATTTCTTTGAATACTTCTTCTGCTCCTTTCTCTCTTCTCCTGAGATTCCTTTAGTGCATGTTTTGGCAGGCTTGATTGCATCCCACAAGTATTTTAAGCTCTTCTTCTTTTTTTTTTTTTTTCATTTTTTTTCTTTGTGTTCCTCTGCATAAATCATTTCATTTGTCTTTCTTCAACTCACTGATTCTCTCTTCTGTTGACTTTAATCTGCTATTGAAAACCTATAGGAAATTTTTCATTTTTTTTATTGTGGTTTTAAAACTCCAGTATTTCTTTTTGGTTCCTTTTTAAAATTTATATCTTTTTATTGAGATTCTCATTTTGTTCCTTCATAATACTCCTGATATCCTTTAATTTTTCCTTTGTGTTTTCCTTGATCTCTTTGAGCATGTTGAAGATCATTTTTTTAAATGTCTTTGTCTGGTATGTCCAAAGTCTAGTATTCTTGATTGATGATTTATGAAGTTTTATCTTGTCTGTTTGGATTGGATGGTCCATCATTTCCTGATTTTTTACTCTTGTAATTTTTTTATTGCAAACTGTGCATTTTAATATTTTAATGTTATAACTCAGAGTTTTAGTCTCTGAGTTGTGTGTTCCTTAAGTTGGTTTCCAGCTAGTGCTATCACAGAGATTTCCTGAGCACCAAGAGCAAGCAAACAAAAACAATGAAACCAATATAAAAGCCCCTTTTATAGTCTTTGCTTATTGGCTCTGTGTTGGCTGGTGCTCTCCTTTAGAGTTTAGCCTCCCATCAAAAAGATCAACCTTTAGTGTAAGTTCAGGTTCTTGTCCTTCTGTTCTGAGCCTGGGTCTTGTCCTGGGCTTGCACCCATGACTTTAGGAATTCCTTCCTTTACAAGAATCTAAATGCCCTCTCTACTCACTGTGAAATAGACTCTCCCTCTTCCTGGGAGCTGGTAATCATTTTCCCCAGGCCGCTTTAATGAATTGTTTCTTACCCTGCTTTAGCAGGGTGCTTTGTATATTTTGGGGCTCTGCTTTTAGGTGTATATATGTTTATAATTGTTATGTCTTCTTGTTGAATTGACTGCTTAGTCAGTATATAGTGTCCTTCTTTGTCCCTTGTAATAATTTTTGGGGCAAGTTCTGAACTCTGACAGATTGACACTGACATACAGGCACCCTGGTGTGCACATAGGAGTTACTTTACTCCCTCTGGAATGGGGCCATGGATCCGCAGTGGGAGCATAGGGAGCTTTTTTGGGGGAGGAGGGTGGAGAGTTTTGAGGAGGGGCCAGCGAGGGTGCCACGAGCATCTCCTACCAGTTTTAAGGTTTTTTTTTTTTTTTTTTAATTCAGTACTTGCCCAGTTACAGCAACCCATTAACTGTTTTCTGGAGTTTCAAGGAAGATGGCTCTGCCAGTTTTTGTTAGTTGTTCGAAGAGTCTGTGGGAGTATGGAATCCTGGAATGTCCTACACTGCTAACTTGGTTGACCAGATGTCTGTCAAATTTTATTTTAAGTTTATAACATTTCCAAGGAGGGGAGGAATCAGTTTTTGCAATTTATAATCAAGGAAACTGATGTACAGAGTAGTCAAGTTCTTTACATAATGTCACACAGCTTGAGTAAGAGATAGAACCTACATCTAAGAAATTTGAAAATAACCTAAACATAGAACAGTAGGGTATTGGTTACATAAATTAGGGCTCATCCATATGATTTAATAGTGTGCAGTCTTTAAGAAAAAGGCTTGACAGAATATCTGATAGCATGAGAAAACCTTTCTAATATGTTATTAAGGGAAAACAGAATCAGGTTGTGAAATAATATATACTATATATCACTTTTATATTATATATATATATACACACATACTTGCATACATGCAAAGATATGCTCACAATGAAAAAGAGCACTGTTAGGACAAGGCTTTAATTAACAGTTTACATCAAATATTTTCCCCATTTTGGATTATGGCTTTAAGAGAGAATCTAAAAATGGTATCACTGAGTCAAAGAGAATGACATAATTTAACCCTTACATGTATTTGGTATTTTAGTTTTCTTTCTAATTAACCTGTGTGCTCTTATAGTGTAAGTTTGGGTCTTATTCTTGGATGAGTTCTCTTCATCACTGAAAGAGTATTTGCTTGTAGCAGGTTTTGGGATAGTTTCTTCAACTTTCCATACATCATCTCATTCCTCCATGGAAGGGATTGACAATTTATAACTTTTTTATTTACAGTGGTTCCTGATCTATAGTGGATGTTCTAAATTTTTTGAATGAAAGATTGATCCTAGCTTAAGTCTTTGATTGGGCAATGTTTATTGGTGGTTGGGTTCCCAATGTGATAAAAACCATGAAACTTTGCCCCCTCCTTCACTTCAACATCCTTGCTTCTAGTGTCTTGGTGGATATATTAAGCTGTGTAAAACTTTTGGGGGTGAGCTAGTGTGGTAGGTTGAATTAAGTACTCCAGAAAAAAATATGTTCTTAATGTTAATCTCATTCTCTTGTTGTGAGATAATATCTTGAAGATACTATTTTTAGTTAAGGTGTGGTTCAATGAATGAGAGTGTGTCTTAATCCGTTTTACTGGCGTTCTTTATAAGCAGAAGAAATTCGGAAATATATGAAGCCATAGAGAAGAGCTAGAAACTGAAAGTCAGTGGAACCTGGACGAGAAAGGAGAGGTCATCACTATGTGATGGGAAAGCCAAGGAACCCACGGATTCTACTGACATCCAGCCAAAATGCTACTGACCCTGGGAGGATGCAAACTTTCTAGACTCTGAAATTGTCAGCCAATAAATTCCTCTGGTTAAGCCATTGCGTTGTGTGGTATTTGTTATAGCATTGGGGAAACTGAGACAACTGGTTGTTTAAATTTCCTTATTTCTTGATGTTTGCCTGAGTTAGCTGCCCATTGTCTTGAATTTATTAGGGTTGGCCAACAGATTTGGATATCAGACTTAGGACAAGGTAAAGGTCTTGCTTTGTACCCTGGCCTGAGCTGTGAACTCTAAACTATCTTTTACCAAGGAGCTCTGTATTGGATTTGGCTCAGATTATGACAAAATGGTAATTTTTCAAATTGTTCACTGTGTGTGTGTGTGTGTGTGTGTGTGTGTGTGTGTGCGCGCGCGCGCGCGTGCCTGTGTTTGTATGTGTGAGTGTCCGCATCTCTCAGGAACCATCAGAAGAGGAAGTAGCGATTTTCCAGGGCAAGGTTCAGTCATTCCTGGTCATTGCCTATAATGGCATTTAAATCCCATCTCATTTCCCAAGAGTAGCTGTAATATATTTGATCCTTGGCAAGTTTAGGATAAGAATAAGTCAGACATCACCATGAATCAGTTTGGAGGGTTATCTCGGGTATATACAGATCTAAGCAAAAATTATTTTTGTATCAGTTTTGTCTTAACATGTTTTGGAAAATATCCAAGTTTGACTGAAAAACAAAATGCTGAACTAAATTAGTCTTGAAATTGAACACTTTTGAATATCAATTACCATCAAAAATAATGATTCTGATCTTTTTCACTTTTAATTTTCCCATTGGTAGCATAAAACTTCAAATTGTCATTCTCTTCCAACATACTGCTTTGAGTAATATAGTCTTGCAAAGTCCAGAGTGATTCTGTCTTTTCATCAGATTTCAAGCATTATGGAGTTTGCTTTGAACATAGTTGCATCTTTGTTTTATGCATCAACATTATAAAAATGTATTTCTCTGAGAAGGGTTGCATTCTAACTTAGTTTATAGAACGAGTAGATTTATGTAAGATAAAACCAGGAGGCGCAGCATGTAATCTGCCCATTTCAGCCCCACTCCTATCACTTATTTTGTCCCCACCTCAGCTGGGCCCTCACCTTTAAGTAGCAGACAAGCCCCAGCGACAAATCAGCAAGCACAGAAGGTTTTAAATGCGGGCCTCAGGGAGTTCAGAAGTGAGCTTGTGTGTGTGCCAGGAGGAGGTCTAGCAAACAGAGGAGAAAACCATGGGATTTATGTGTGTGTGTGGGGGTGGGGTGGGGGTTGGGTGTTAAACCTTGTTTATTTTTTAAGTCAAACTACTAGGAAAATATATCGCAGTCTTGAAATAGCAAAAGGGCAGGCTATACTATCACTTCGAGTAATAAGTTGGTAGAAAGTCAAGGTCCTTATCAAAATGATAAGGGCTGATGCTGGTGTAGGAACATAGCATGTTGCAGAGGCCCCAGGCTGAATGTGGTATTTGGTAATGGGGGCTGCCCCTCCTTTCCACTAAGGGAGTCTCAGCTCACCCAAGCCCCTGAATTGCTTACTTTTTCTCCCTTAACTTTACTGTTGCCAGCGGATTGTCTCAAGAGGGCTCTGTTATTTTAAGGCAGTGCTGGGTTTAGGCTTTCACTCCATTCTGTTCTATGAAAAAACCAGGTCTTTCCAAATCCAGTAATTTACAATGTTCTGAAGTAGCCAGCAGTTCCTCTTTCACAGTTTATTTCCAGATTTTGTTATAAATCACTATCAAAACTCCCTTTCCTTTCAAGGGGACAGTGTCACTGCAAGATTATCCTTTTGCTTTTTGTAGTCAGCCTCAGGGACCATTGTGACAGTGCGAGTGAAGCTCTGCCTCATAACTGGTGTCACATGACTTCTCATGTTTTTGCATGGACTCCAGGCTGAAAGATGTAATGTGTGAGAATTTCAAGAAAAGCACAATTACATCTTGGTGGCCAGGTAAGAGTATCTACAAGGAGCCTTTCAGAGTTCTCTTTCAAAGTACCCTTTCTCACAACTCCACATCTTAATCAATTTCAGGTCCTTGTTTATAAAACAAAATCAAATAAATCAAAGACCCAGAAACCTTTTCTCCCCTTCTAAATTAGTGACCTCATGAATTTTGTTTTACAACTTATGGAAAATGGTGTGATGATACTTCTGGTAAACAGGCGGTTGGCAACAAACAGAAATACCCATCCTCAAACAGGCAAGTTAGAGGAAACTGCCAGCCTGTTAGTACCTGTGAACCAAAAAGAATCTGGTATGTTGGAGGGCTCTGGCTTGGTACAGCAAGGGAGCATCCTACTGCCAAGGGAAGCGCTTGCCACATGTAATTTAGGCATTAAAAAACACTCCTGTGCCATCTCTGATCCAAATTTTAGAACCAGTTTTTTCCATTTCACTTTTTATGGACTGAAGCACATAAAGGAATCAGTGTCTAGAGGCAGGTGAACTATTCCTTAACTTCCTGCCATCTGTCCTTAATTTCTTCATTTATAAACTTCAAGTAAAAGATCAAAGATATTGGTCCTTGTTTTTAAAGATTCCTGCCCTCATCCCTGATGGCACTGCCAAAGACTCTTGTCTCCCCACGGATGAGGGACTCCTTTATTTTCTTGGTAATGGATGGGATGAAGTGCATGTGGTCATCCACACAGTTGGCACTGAAGCTTCACCTGAAGCTCCTTACTGCATGCATTCATCGAGTCTTTGGCTTTGTCACTGAATGAATGGTGCACGGGACCAGGCAGTCCTGGAACTTCTCCAGCTTGCTGGTCACCAGGGCCTGGGCTTGAGCCAGAGCCACATGGCAGCGCTCAATGCACTGATACATCTGCCGCATGGATATCTGGCTGTCCTCACAACTGCTGGCGCTACCTGGAAATATGATGCCCTGAATCTTCTGGATGTTCTCTCTTCAGACTGTAAACCATGAATTCCACTGCCTTCTCCATGCAGAAATGCTGCAGTTCCACCATGGTGACTCTGCTTAGCACCCTGTGGCACCGGCACCCACATGCACTCAGGCGCATGGCCATGGGATGTTTGGAAGTTAATTGCATTTCTCCCTTCTTGCCTTTTCCCCTCTCTTCTCTCTGTTTGGGAAAATGGGCTGGGGAAAATAAGAAAATACCAGAGAGATAATGTTTAACTGAATATTAAATTTGAAAGTTTTGAAAATGTCATAAACACTCAAAATAAAAGACCCAATTTCCTTTAGTTTTTTATATGGGAATCTTACTGAATTCATTTTTTTTTTTTTTTTTTTGTAGTGATAATGTTTGGAGTGCATATTTTTGACCATTTCTCTGAAAGAGTATTGAGAGTTTTGTTCTTATCAGTAATCTCAATAAAGAGGGGGTAGATTATTCTCTTTTGCTCTTAGATGTTATTTTTTTTTTTTTTTTTTAATCATTTTATTGAGATATATTCACATACCACGCAGTCATACAAAACAAATTGTACTTTCGATTGTTTACAGTACCATTACATAGTTGTACATTCATCACCTAAATCAATCCCTGACACCTTCATTAGCACACACACAAAAATAACAAGAATAATAATTAGAGTGAAAAAGAGCAATTGAAGTAAAAAAGAACACTGGGTACCTTTGTCTGTTTGTTTCCTTCCCCTACTTTTCTACACATCCATCCATAAACTAGACAAAGTGGTGTTTGGTCCTTATGGCTTTCCCAATCCCATTGTCACCCCTCATAAGCTACATTTTTATACAACTGTCTTCGAGATTCATGGGTTCTGGGTTGTAGTTTGATAGTTTCAGGTATCCACCACCAGCTACCCCAATTCTTTAGAACCTAAAAAGGGTTGTCTAAAGTGTGCATAAGAGTGCCCACCAGGGTGACCTCTCGGCTCCTTTTGGAATCTCTCTGCCACTGAAGCTTATTTCATTTCCTTTCACATCCCCCTTTTGGTCAAGAAGATGTTCTCCGTCCCACGGTGCCAGGTCTACATTCCTCCCTGGGAGTCATATTCCACGTTGCCAGGGAGATTCACTTCCCTGGGTGTCTGATCCCACGTAGGGGGGAGGGCAGTGATTTCACCTTTCAAGTTGGCTTAGCCAGAGAGAGAGGGCCACATTAGATGTTATTTTGATATCAAAACAACTTATACCTGTGATTTTTACCTAACAAGGAATGGAGGATACTGACTAGTTTCTCCTCACAATTACTGAGGTGCAATAATTTTAACTCAACATTTAGATGCTGTTTCAATTGGTATGCATTTTAGCAAATCATACAGAATGGACTTAACTCTCTCTTATCATCATATAAGCTAAGTAGAATTTCCAAGTGAGAGATCTATAAATCTTAGTGATTTTGGAGGAACGCTTCATCTGCTTTGCAAAAGTGTATACCTCTTTTTGCGTGATAATAAAACAACAGTAATAGTATATTTTGATGTGTGAGAATGTATTTGTGTGAGTTTGAGAAGTACTTCACTAATGGAGATATAATGGTTTTCAAAAGTTTATCTTCAACATAAATGCTAGTTAGATAAAAATCTAAATGGATTGAGTAAAAAATTAGTACAATAAATCAGGCCCTGAAAAAAATGTTTTATAGAATCCTCCTTCACCCACCACCTGTATCCTAAGTCAGATAAATTTAACTACCCAAATTTGTTGGGACCTGCCATATACAAGGATAGAAGCTGACCAATACATGAATCCTGCTTTCAATGTGTTGACCCTTGAATTAGGACTGCTGACATATTGTTATAAAACTAATTTTTTGTTTCATTCATTTTTTTTCTGGAAGTATAGCATATTTCTCTCTATTAGGTAGATTACCCAGGACATAGTAGGAATATATTACACAATAATAAGCAAGATACTTCTTTTCCATTTAAATATTTGAACTGACTTGTTCATTAATTTGCAATTGGGGCAGTACAGTATTATGTCTAAACTGCAAAAAAGAGCCTAACAGAGGTTATATCAACTTCTTGAATCAATTGTTTTAACTGAATACAAAAAACACATTTTGACTACTCATTTTGGTTAAAGTGATCTAGCTACTTGGCGCTTATCTATTGAACAAACGTTTTTGAACATTTACAAAACATTCTTGTATAATAAAGCTAGACACCAAGGATAAAATTAGAAACGGTGTCAAAAGAATCCTAGAAAAGTAGTCACTAAAACGTGCTTAAAATTCATATTAAGCTTGTAAAGTATCAATGAAGTTCTCATAATAAATGATGATCTAAAGTATTTATGCAATTTTGTACCTTTCAGGTAGGTCTAACCTACGAATAGCATTGCCCATGTTTGTAAATTGAGAGGTTCTGTGGAGGTTTCCAGTTTTAAAGACCTTTGTTACTGTCTAGCCAAGGCTCCAAAGTTCACCATTAAGGGCATATTAGAGTTATTGATTTAATTTAACAGATATTTACTGGACACCAGTTAAAGCTGTGCTGGACACTAGGGAGCTCAGACAATAAAGAGAACAAGAAAATTTTCAGGCTTCAAGAGCCCTTAGGGTGAACATACCTCTTTGAGAGTATGCAGGGAGTTTTATCTTAGAGAAGGATGGCAGGGGTAGTGCCATCAGCGTTAGAAGGCAGGTGTGAGATAGCTACTTGCATCATAAAACCAGACACTTTGTATTTCCTAAAGACAATGAAACAGAAGTATCTCTTTTCATTCAATATAGCAATATCATGTAATATATATATATAAACCCCAAACTTGGGAAAATGAGGAAAATTGAATAACCTATAAAAATTCCTCTCCTACTACCTATCTTTGGCAGTGCTAATATGGTTCATAAACTTTTCATGCTATTTAATTTTTTAATTGAAAGAGAATAAAAGTACTTGTTTTTAAAATAATAATCAAATAGCTCAATAAAATACTGAGAGAATGAAAACTGTCTCTTAACAACATTATACCATCACTAAATTTATTTTCCACTATCACTAGAGGTAGAATTATTCATATGCATCAAATTTGACATTGAATTTATAGTTGATTTATAAGAGTAAGATCATTTTTACTTCATTTCCATTAAAACTCTGTTGCATAACTTCCAGTTCATCTTAAAGTCTATATAAGTTCTATATAATCAAAATATAAATTGAAAAGTCATGCATTTTTTAGTAGCAGTGCAGTTTTATTAGATGTTCTGATTTGGTTGTTTACATTATAAGAAAACCCATCAATTTCTCTGAATTGTCTCAGCCAAATTGACAAGTCTGAAACTATTAAAAATGAAAGAGACAAACAAAGCCAGCTTATACTGAAGTTTCAGCTTTAAATTAATATATTCTGGCTTAAAAGGCAAAACTGGAAATAACAATGTCAGACCCCACATATAAGTTATATTTCTATTGGGTGACTAATATAAAAATTATTAGTGCTATAAATACGAATTTTCACAATAGATGCTAATGGCTTTGAGGGAGTTTTTAAGGCCTAAAAGATCAGTGATCCATGATTTTAAAATTCTGTGAACATATTTGCATAATGAAATTTAGGAAATTTCATAAATGCATATTTATAGGATAGACTAAGGTTTAATATTTTATTGCCAATTTTCCTATGCTTCACAGTATAGAAACCAAATTAATTTATTTTTTCTTTCACACAAGCTCTGGAGACAATTGTGACTGTACTAAAATTTTCAGTAGTCAGAAACCAGTTAACTGGAAAACTTCAGTATTTAAATTCTCTCTTTAAGGTGTATTTTGTACATAATAATTTTGTAAGAGATGAGTTAATAAATACATATTTGATATGTGCTAGCAACTGTATTGGAAACTAGATAAAAAATGAATTTCATTGACTCTTTGATCACCAAGCTCTCTTTTATTTGGTGACTTATATAAGTGAACTGATTATTACAATATAGTTTTAGTGTTCTAAAATTTACTCTTAGGAAAAAGGGACAAACATTAAGTAATATATCACAATAAAATCTCCATGTAAAAATTAATTTTTAAGATACGTTTCTAGCAGCGTGAGAATTTTTGCCTGTTCCTGAACACTTTCCACCTCTCCATCTAACTATATTCCATTGTGAAAATTGCCATCTGGGACAGTGACCTCAAGTCATGGCACCAAGCACTGTGTGTTCTTTGTCACTGGTTGTTGTAACCAGGACTCAACTGATTTTTATTTTCCTGTTGTTAAAAATCTCTCATAATTTTCTCTTGTAGCCATAGTTTAAAGCATTAAACTGATGGTGCTAATTGCTTATGGTGTTAATTCAGATCAGCTCATTTTCAGTTTGGGAAATGATGGTCTAGTTCAGATAAGTTCAGTTCAAGTCACCTCCCTAAATGGTCTGTAGTGAGCAGTGTTCTGATTTCAGTTCTCTGTCAGTTTTTCTTTTCAGTCATGATTGAACAGTAGGTAAAAATAGCAAGCAGATCCGTAAATGAATTGTCTCCATAAGATGTTTATGTTTAACTTAGGCAACCATTAACCTCCTCCTTCTTTACGAATGTTTTAGTTTTTGTAGGAAAAGTTTTCTTTATTAAAACAGTGTTCTAGAAAGTTTTTAATAATCGTAACTCTTTCTTAAAGTTATATATCTATATCTGTATCTACCTTTAAAGAAATTTAAATATACTCAAATGGAAACATATTCAAATATATATATTGCCCAATTTCTAAACAGAACACATTAAGGTCAAGAACATTTAAAAACATTTTTTTATACATTGGCTTCTTCTTGGTCCTATAACTCTAATCACTCTCAAATGCTGAATCTCCTTGATGCCCCTCTCCTCTTCACCTTCGTCCCCATTTTTAAATTACAGCTCTTTAAGCAGTGGAACCTTCCAGTATATAATGTGGTAACTGATAATTTCTTATTCAACAAATGCTGCTGTAATAATTTTTCTTTCAGACTGTGTTAAATATGTGTAGTTCAGTTGATTTCAGCAAGTGTCCTTCTGTTGTCCTCCCCTTGGTAGCAAAGTACCATAACTAGTGGATTTGTGAAAGTCATTTAAGTTACTGAGCCTCAGTGTCTTCATCATCTATGAAGATATTGTGAGGAAAGACATACACAGTAAAATATTGAAAATATCACCTCCCCTTTACTGTTCCAGAATTTAAAATTCTGTGCCTGTGGATTTTTGACTTATAAATGACAGGAAGAAAATTTTAGGATTGGGAAATGTTTTAGTTTTTCAGGGTTGCTATAATAAAATACCACAGACTGGTTGGCTTAGACCAATTTTTGGGGAATTTTCTGGCTCACAGTTTGGAGGAAAAAAGTCCAAATTCAAGATATGAGCAGCCTACACCTTTTCTGAAGCTTGTAGCATTTTGGTGGTGGCCTCTGGTAGTTTATCTCTGCCTGTCACATGGTGACATATCTCTCTTTGTCTCTTCTTGTGACTCCTTCTATTACTGTCTCCAATTTCCTCTGCTCACACAGTCCCTAGCCATACCACATTAGGCCCACCCTGATCAGTTTGGCCTTAACATCTTCAAAGACGTATTTACATATGAGTTCACACGCACAGAACCAGGGGTTAGGACTTGAACATGTCTTTGTCAGGGACATGAGTCAGTCTACCACAGGAGAACTCTAAAGAGGAAGGACCCATTTGTTTGAAGTTGTCTTTAGACATTTGAAATTGCAAATCTATGCTCCTACCCTGTTTTAGGATTCCAGAGCTGACAGCCAAGTGCAGACTTGAGGAGATTTTTGAACGGATGTGACAATGCAGGATATGGATTCAACTTTCTTGACTAGCCAAGGCCAGGGTAGATTCCTGACATCTGCCACCTTTGTTTTCCTGACTGCAAAGAATTATAAAAAGCAACGTCTGTTTTCTCTGAAAGAATCCACACAAATCTGCTGGCTGAGATTTTTTCTTACTATCACCTGCAGTCTGGAACCATTGTTTTCTCTTATCCCTTTCACATTTTAATCTAGAGATGATGCGACATTGGCGGGTAGTTGCAGTGACATCTTTTAATCATCTTCTGTCACTCTTTAAACTGTTATTTCAAGGTTGTTTTTTTTCACCTGCCATTCACTCTCTCATCTAAATTTCAGTTTGTCTCCATGTTTTTAGTGCACCATTCTTTTTTTTTTTTTTTTGGAGGGGGAAGCATTTACGAGGGATCTTTTCAAATAGCATATGAAATTTCTTTTGAATTGAAAACCTTTTAGGCTATTTTATACACACCCCAAATCCCCTCCTCCCTTCTCCAGACTGTCAGTGACCAGGAAAGGGAGGTAAGAACAAAAGAATAAATGTAGAATAGATTTTTTTTTTTTTTTAACTGAAGATCATCTATTGTATTTAGTTATGTTTCTTTAGTCTTCTTCAGTCTGGAATTTTTTTTTAGTCTTTTGCTGGTTGGTTTGTCTCTCTTGACCTTGTCACTTTTAAGGAATACCAGACAATGATGTTGTGTCTTTCTGAGTGTATCATCTCAGCAGGCACATGATGTTTATTTATCCCAGTACTGATGGTGTTAACATTAATTTCTTGGTTAAGGTGGTGACTACCAGGTTTTCTACAGTAAAGTTACTATTTTTCTCTGTGTAATTTTAAAGTATCTTGTAGTGAATACATTAGTCTATGTACATATTCTCTTTGTCATGCAACTTTTACCCACTGATTTTAGCATCCAAACTGGTAAAATCTGAATAAGAAAGTGGTAGGTTGAATTATGTATCCCAGTTTAGCTATGTTCTTCATCTTAATCCGTGTCCCAGTGAGTGTGAACCCATTGTAAATAGGATCTCTTGAAGATGTTATTTTTAATTAGGGTGTGGCCAACTAAAACTCCGGATTAATGGAGCCCTTTGTAAGTAGAAGAAATTCAGGTGGATGAAGAGTAAGGAGCCTGAAGCTGGAAGTCAGCAGAATCTGAAAGAGAAAGGAGAGGACATCACTATGTAATGGGAAAGTCAGGGAACCCAAGGATTGCTGGCCAGCAAGAATGCTCCTGACTCTGGGAGGAAGCGAGCCTTCTAGCCAAAGCCTTGATTTGGACTTCTGGTCCCTAAACTGTGGATAAATAAATTTCCATTACCTATTATGTGGTATTGATATAACAGCCAGAAAAGTAAGACAAAGGGCTATTAACTAGTTAACAGTATTATAAAATGTTATTTTATTAATTTTATTACGTGTCCTGTGCTTGTGTCAGAGAGAGTACATTTTTTGAGGAAATAAACACTGAAATATTTAGAATATAAATGGAGAGGTATGTAATTAGTAATTGTATTAAGAGCTTTGAAAGAAACAAACAGGTTGCAGTAATGGAGGGTAATGAGAAAATGTACTTAAATAGGGTGCCCAGAAAGGTATGTCTAAGAAGGTGATACATAAGCCAAGTTTACTATAAAAATGAGTAGTTTACCAAATAGCAAGGGGTAAATTCAAGCAGAATGTGAAAATATCATATGACATAAAAGAACTTTGTGGTTTAAGAAAGCAAAGGACAACTAATATTAGTAAGGGAGAGAAAGACATACCATGAAGCTACAGAGGTAGGCAAAGAGCAGATCATGAATAACTGTGTAGGCTGTGATAGAGAATTTGGGTTTTCTTGTAAGTGCGGTGGAAATATGATTAGGCAAGACAGGGTAATGGTCTTATTTCCATGTAAAGATGATTTTTCATTTTGTGAAGAATAGATTTGAAGGGACATAAGAGTGGTACTAGGGAGGCAGATTGTCAGAAAATTATCCTAGAGATGGAAAACATGGGCTAGGAAATTCTGGGCTAGGAAATTCTGCACCAGCAGAATTGTAGATGGAAAGAATTGAACAGATTTAAGATATATTTTGGGAGTAGAATAAATAAGTCTTTGCTAATGGATATCTGGATTGAAGAAGAGGAGAGAACAAGGGACCATTCCTAGTTTCCTGACTGAGCACTAGGTAGATAGAAATGTTTTTTGAGATTGGGAAGACTGGGAGCAGAAAATTTGAAGTTTGGTTTTGGACATGTTAAAATTGTGATGCTTGTGGGAGCCAAATGGAGAAGTGGGTAGCGGGATATATGAGTCTGCAATTTATTGAGTCGTGGAATGGGAGTCAGTAGCAATAGAGATGGTATCTAAAGAAATGAGAATGGGGGAATGAAGAGAAAGAAAGTGAACCAAAGCTCTGAGAATCCCAGTATTTGGAGGTCTGGTAGAGGAGGAGGAGCCTACAAAGAAATAAAAAAAGATTGGTCAGAGAAGTAGGAGTCATTTCAATTGTACATAATTATTATAATGAAGCCAAGAGAGAAGACTGTTCAAGTGCTTTGAAATGTACAGAGAATTTGAATAAGAGAAGATTAAAATTTTAATTGGCTAAGTGGAAGCCATTGGTGATCTTGGCAAGAACAAAGTGGAATGGTGTGTAGAAAATTCATTTAGTTGTGGGTCAAACACAGTGTGGGAGGTGAGGAAGTGAATGGGAGAAGATAAAGAGAATTAGAAAGAAATGTGTGTGTGTGTGTGTTTGGAGAGGGATATTATAGCATGTTTGTGTACTGACATGAATAATCCACCAGGGATGGATAAAATGATGAGGTAGAAAAGAGAAGGGAGGTCTGAAGCCTTTAAGAAGATTAGAAGGAACGGGATCACTAGCACCTGATATTTAGTAGCTTAGGGGATACTTTCTAGAACTTAGGACCTAGGTTCTACCGGAGAAGAGAATTTGGCAATTTGAAGATAATGAGAGTACATAAAAAATATTCTTCTTGGGCGAGTGGGGAAATACCCTAAGTAGAGAAATTTGGTATTTGTCATCACCATTTCAAAATGAAATCTGTTAAGTAGTATAGTTTTCCTCCAGCTATGTTCAGCTTTTAAGATGTACATGTATTGAACTCCAGTGGTTTAGACGTTGCATTAATGTGTAATCCATATACCAGCTGCATTGGTGTAACCTAGAAGCTTATTAGAATTGTAGACTCTCAGGCCTCAACTTCAGAACCAGAAACTGCATTTTAATGAGGGGATGAGGCTGAAGGTTCACGTTTGAGAAGCACTGATTTATATCTCCTAGTATTGGGGTTTTTCTCAGCATTGGGGAGTTAAATAGATATGCTTCATCATATCCTAGATTTATTTCATACCAGCTCTGTGACTTTGGACAACTTGCTTAATTTCTCTATTCGATTTCTTACATGGAAAATAGGGATAATGAGAGTTCCTATCTTATAATATTGTTATGACTATTAAATTAGATAACATGGAAAACAATGTTATGTAGAAGATTCTGAAATAATGACTCATCATAATCATTATCATCATGGAAATAGGTGGTGCAGGTGGAATAGGCGAAAAGATCAAGAGAGATAAAAGGAAAAGAAGCAGTGAGGCCACAGGTTAAATGGATTATCCCAGGAAATCTCTGAATGGTTACAGAAATTGATGGGAGTAAGGGGTCCCAGAGCTAATACAAGAAGTAACCAAGAGCATGGTAATTGACAGCATGATGAAGGAGAAAGGGTTACATACCCAGATTGTGTGAACTGAAAGGAGCAGGAGGGAAGCATGAAAAACCAAGCATGAAATGGCAGGACTTAACCTTTGGAGAACAATGAGGACTTCCTCCCAACTCCATACTTTGAGGAATTTTGGTCCTCACTCAGCCTCTTACCAGTGCAGTAAAATGAAATATTATTGAAGTTCTTTGAACTTTAGGACTTCATGTTGTGTATGATATGGTTGGTATGTCTATTTTACAGGTGTGCTATACTCCCATAGTGCTCTGTTAATACCACAAATATAACATTTGTTATGAGGTTTATAATTGTGTCTATATATTTGTCTCTCTCCACTAGATCAGGAGGCTTTGAAAGATAGGATTTGTACCATGCTCATTTCTAAGAAGTACTGAAGTTACTTAACTGTACTGAGTCTCAGTTTTCTCATAAATAAACTGACCTTGCAGGTTCATTGTGAGGATTTCCATTTCTTTCAAGGAATGGAAATTATTAAAATATAAACTAAATCAGAATATTGAAAAGGTACTAACCTGACTAATTTACTATATGTGAAGCAAATGATACCCAATGAAGTCAGCACAAAAAAATAACTGATTAAACTAATTTCATGTAAATAGTACTTACTGAATTTAATGGCACATTTAACAAATCATTTTCAAAAAACTTTATCCTAAAACAATGATAGTTTTATATCAGGAAATCCTTAACATAATTCATCTCATTAATATTCCCTTAAAAACAAATATTTTAAAATAAGGGATGTACCTGTTGGAAATGAAGAAGCAAATCATTATTAGAAGTTACTTTCTTTTTATTTAACTAGAAATTCCCAAAGAGTGAACTAAACTCTTAGCAGTCATAAAGGCATTTGACATACTAGAAAGACAGAAAAAATAAAAAATAAAATCAGTATCTACCCCATATAGAAGTAATATCCAGCTAAAAGGTACAGTGGAAAATGTTTCCATCCCAGTAGCAACCAGAAATACTAATTAATTAAAAATAACCCTTATAAGAAATGTGCAGGAGCCATTGAAGTAAATGACAGAATTTTATTGATAAAGGTAAAAAATTTAAGTAAATGGAGAAACATGATTTTTGAATAGGAAAATATAAACACAAAACCAATTATTTCAAATAATTTATAGAAGTAAATATTTCTAATAAGAAATCAAAAAATTCCAATGGGATTTAAAATTTTTTAAAATGGTGATTGTGAAGATGATAATTAGATTATAGCTAAGAAAAATTTTGATTAAAATTTTATGCACTAATAAATAGCAACATATTTTATATATCTATAACAGTTCAAATATAGTGGCTTGCTATGGAAGAAGGTAGAAAACGGAATGACTTATGTAGCCTGAAACATTTAATAGGGAGATTGTATTTCTAGAGGCTAGTTTGTGTAGTGCTAAGTTTATACCCTAAAAACCAATGATTTAACACAAATTTTATTACTTGCTTATCTACAAGTTTAGGGAGTCAGCAGGGGCCTCTGTTCTACATAGCCACTTAAGGTCCCAGGCTGATAAAGGTTTTACCATTTTGTTACTGTATGATCTGGATGAAGTGGAAAGAAGAACTGGAGTGCCCTAAGTGGTTCTTAAATATTTCTATTAAGCAGGGACATGTGTCACTTCCACTCCTGACCGATTGACCATTCATATGGCCTTACCATACTGCAAGGGGGCTGGAAGGGGAGTAGAACAAGATACTGGTGAGAACTTAAGTAATGTCAGCCACAGCTAAATAGTCATAGCAATGTAAGTACTATCGGCTTAACCAACATTCATAATAATATAGGAGGATGTGTGAGTGAGGCAGAGCTGGGGGAGTACAGAAATGCAAAATCCTCATCTACCACAATAAGAGCCAGTAAATGAGGTCCAAATGGAGAAATTGAACAATAGCAGTATAAACATATTATTTTTCAAATATGGAGGCAAATGCCAGGAAAAAAATAAAGCCCTGAAAAAGGTAGAAAGTGGTGCCTTTGGAAAGAGGTTGGAGAAGTGGCATATGAGATAACTGTGAATTATTTACTTTAAAAACTGTATGAAATATTTTGGCTATGTACATGTATCACTTGATAAAAATGAAAGTTAAACTTGGTAAGTGCTAGAATTCTGTAAATAGTGTTGGCAGTTTTGAAGAACTAACTTGAACTAACTTGAAAAACACATTGGGATTCTAATATCATACAATGCACCAAATTCTAATTGGATTTTAAGGTTAAAAGGAAAAATATGTAACCATTCAAGTAAAGGAAAATAAGTGAATATTAAGTGGCTCTTGCAATAAGGAGAAATGTTTAGAGATAAGAACTGGGCAAAATAATAAATGAAAAGAGATAACTTTGTATAAAATTATACAAAAATATAAATTTAAAAGGTAAAAATTGAGAACATATTCTCAGGGTACACTATAAACATGAAACTTGTGTGTATGTATTTATGTATAGTATTCTTAAATATATTAAAAAATTATTTCAAATCATTGTGAAAGATAAAATGTCCATGAAGAACAATGAGCAAAGATCTCAAATAGGTAACCTAAGGGAGAAGAAATGAATGAGAAATTTCAAACTCACTAGTAAAAATTGAAAGGGAAATGAAAATAAGATAGCGTTTTTGACCATTTGAATTGGCACATTTTGAGGAGAAAAACTAATTAATGCTGGCACAATTGTAGTGAAGTAAGCACTCTCATAGTGTGATTGCCGAGAGTGAAAAGTAGAATTGCTTTTTTTTCCAGGAAAATTTGGCTTCATTTATCAGTAACCTTATATGAATTTATTTTAAAGATCCTGGTTAAAGATAGTGGAGTAAAAGTGAATAAAAATTTTCCCTTCCCCACACCGAAAATCAAAATAGTAAAATTCAGCAAGGAAAAAAAATTGAATTGCCTGCAGCAGCAAAACGTTTAAAAGGGTGAACTTTATGTACTAAACTTTGAAAGAGATGTGTTCTAGTTTGTTAATGCTGCCAGAATGCAAAACACCAGAAATGGATTGGCATTTATAAAAGGGGGTTTATTTGGTTACACAGTTAACAGTCTTAAGGCCATAAAGTGTTCAAGGTAACACATCAGCAATTGGGTACCTTCACTGGAGGATGGCAAATGGTGTCCAGAAAACCTCTGTTAGCTGGGAAGGCATGTGGCTGGCATCTGCTTTCAAAATGGCTTTCTCCCAGGACGTTCCTCTCTAGGCTTCAGCTTCTCTCTAAACTGTCACTCTCAGTTGCTCTTGGGGCATTTGTCCTCTCTTAGCTTCTCCAGAGCAAAAGTTTGCTTTCGATGGCCATCTTCAAAATGTCTCTCATCTGCAGCTCCTGTGCTTTCTTCAAAATGTCCGTCTTGGCCGTAGCTCCTCTATAAAATGTCACTCTCAGCTGTACTGAGTTCCTTCTGTTTGTCAGCTTATTTATATGGTTCCACTCATCAAGGCCCACCCTGAATGGGTGGGGCCATGCCTCCATGGAAATATCTCATCAGTTATCACCTACACTAGGGTAGGGCATGTCTCCGTGGAAACACTCAAAGAATTCCAATCTAATCAGCACTAAAATGTCTGCCCCAAAAGATTGCATCAAAGAATATGGCTTTTCCTGGGGGACATAATACATTCAGACCGGCACAAGATGAATCCAAGTAAAATATAAAAGATTGTAGCATTATTCTGGGGAGCTCCTTCCAAAACCCCTGTGCTCTAACACACACTCATGGCCCCCAAGTGGGAAAATAAAGAAACTGGTAGACAAAATCTTAAGAGTTTTCGTGATATAATTGACTTTGGAAGGAAGTAGTCACCAAAGGAATATAAACAAATTATCCCACAAGTGCTTAATGCTATAAACAAACAACAAACAATAAAACCAAAAGGATATGGGTCAGTTCAATAAAATGAAATTTCATAAGCAAAGCGATAGACTATTGAATGCAGTGAAAGTGTATATTAAGGGACCAAGGAATCAAAGTGAGGACCAAACCATACAAGTTCAATAAGTAAAGTAGAAAAAAGCAAGAAACTAAATAGGCAACTGAATATTGAGTTGCTGATATAGGAAAAACCTGAAGATAATCACAGAGAATACAGAGAATGCCAAAATTATTATAGCAATTAGAGAAGATGATAGCAGTGGAGGATAGGCAAATATGATCCAATATGAAAACAAATGGTTTGTATTCTAAAGTGGAAAACCCATTAATTATAAGAAAAGAATGTACTTACAGATATGTAAGGGAAGAAAATTTCCATGAAATGAGGGAAGAACTGGATCTATATGTCAGTTACCCCTTGTTTCAGAAAAAGTAGAAAAATGGGGGAAGGAAAAAACAAACAAAGGCACCCAGTGTTCTTTTTTGCCTTAATTGCTCTTTTTTCACTTTAATTATTATTCTTGTTATTTTTGTGTGTGTGGTAATGAAGGTGTCAGGGATTGATTTTGGTGATGAATGCACAACTATGTAATGGTACTGTGAACAATCGAATGTATGATTTGTTTTATATGACTGCGTGGTATGTGACTATATCTCAATAAAATGAATTAAAAAAATAAACAGAAAAAAATGAAAAAAAAAGTCACTGACAATAAATTTTTAATTACACTGTTGAACTTTGAAGATAAAACAATAATTTTTTAAGGATTTAAATTTAGTTCTGAAAGTGAGTTACCTTAAGGGGCAAAAATCAGACTGGTTTTGATTTCTTCACAGCAACAACCAATGCCAGAAGATAATGTAGAAATATCTACAGCATTCTAAAGGGAAGAAAATTGGATCCAGGAATTTTACATGTTTTTTAATTCAAGGAATCTGAGAGCTAATCTTATAATTGAATCATCCAATAATTAGAATTCCAGTCCTGCCATCTCCTAAGAAAATAATTGGAGTTGTAGATAACTTACAGGGTAATTTATAACAGAAAAATAATTGGAAAGTATTTTGCAGTTCATCAATAATATCAAAATATTAGTCATTTGAAACACAGGTAAAAGTCAGGAGAACAAACCATACATACAAGATAATCCTAACTTTGTAAAGTACCATATGTCTATTTATATGTATTTTATAATGTCTGTAAGGAAATATTGCAAAATGTTATTGTTTATGTCTGCTAGAATGGAAAAGGGTTATTTGGTGATTAAAAATTACTTTTATTATGTTTTTCTTTATCTTTCCAAATGTCTGCAATGAATGCATATTAAAATTATTAAAATCATTCATTTGTTAACAATTGAAAACTTAAGATGCAAGTTATTGTACTTGTACATTCACAAATGTGGCCCTAGATTGTAAATTTGAAGGCTGGAATGGGTGTTTCCTTCAATGATTTTACTCTTCAGATATTTACTACATATTACTGGCTTTGTGACAGGTTCCTGATCCACAATATATAGTCTTTTTTGCAGGGCATGTAATGTGGGTAGGAACAGAAATGTAAATAAGTAATTACCAGAAAATGTAGTAACTACACTGATAAAGGTAGATATGAGGTACGCTGGGAAAATGCAGAGTGGCTTGCCTTAGAGCAAGCCCTCTCCGCATAGGTACGCCCTACCTCATGATCAGTTTCTATTGCAGCACTTGTCATATGGTCAGACTGAGAGCCTCCCCAGGCCATGTCATGTTTTTGACTTCCCTGGTCCAGGCTACATCATCTTTCACCTAGACAACCAGTTCAGAATGTGAGATAGCCTCCATGCCCCTGGTTTGTAACCCATCAATCTTTCTCTACACAGCAGGCAAAATATCTTTCAAAAATGCAAAATATTCATGTAATTCTCCTGTTCACATTTTATCTGTTTCTGCTTAAAGCTTGGAAATGGTATCCCATAATTCTTAGGATAAAATCCTCTATGATCTGCCCTCCTCTGTACCTCTCCAGTCAATTATCTATCCTGCTTTTTCACTCAGATTATGCTCTAGCTGAACTGTACCTCTCTCAGTTCCCTGAATGTGTCTTTAGTGAGTTGAGTGGTGGTTCCAAAAGATATGTCCACCCAGAACCCATTAATGTGACCATTTTTGGAGA